>NC_045426.1:546025317-546335317 GCF_902635505.1 Sarcophilus harrisii | reverse complement strand
AAATTCTATTATCAAGAAAAAAAAAAAGGAACAAAGAGAGTCTTCATGTCCTGAGGGATTTCATAGTTTTCATCTTATATCTCACTTCAAGGAAATGAAGGTATTGTTGTACTGCAGGACTGTAAGTATTGGTTACATCCCCTTCAACACAGCTTTTAGAAACCTCTCAGAATGATGTTGAGGAGAAAATATTCTATCCCAACAATATTCATCTCAGTCTTGTATATAAGAAGGAAATTTAGTTTCATGATCACTGCAGCACATCTGTCATACTAGTGTTATTGAGAGGGTTGTAGTCAGAGAAAATGTAGGTGATAACACAGATGTTTGGGTGAGACTAGAATCTATAAAGGAGTTTTTATACGTTGGTTTTCTTAATTTGTGATTAGGGCTTAGGTTATGGGCATACCAGGTTCTAGTGACCGGATCTGGACTAACAATTTTATTTGGAAATGATATTTGGAAAACTTGGATTCTGAAGCTTCATGGTTATTCTTCTAGGAAGAACCTGAAATCAGATTTAATTCTGGTGGATTTAATTACCCTTTTTCCTGCCCTTGGACTCTGGCAGAGCAGCCTTCCGGGAAACTTTTTACACTCCTTGAAGCATGAGGAAATGATTTTCCCCCTTGATCTTACAAACACCTTATTTTTCAATTAAGTTGGTCCTGGTCTGTCTGTAGATTTAGGTTAGAAGAGCAAGTTAGTTAAGTTAGAAGAGCAAGAAAAAAAATAAATAAACCCAATGTGTGCCAACCCCAATCCTGCTCCAGAAATGAGAGTCACTCCATAAAAGGTTATCGTAGTTGTTCACACCAAGGTTGGTTTTAATGAGTGCTGAAGGGTTCTTGCCCTAGCCAGCTTTATGCTAATTCTCAGATGAATTAAAATGCCTTCTCTCTCATGTGCTCACTAGAAGCACTGCCTCTGGATGTGGATCAGGGACACCAGATCCCCCTGTGGTGAGCTGGCCGTGACCTGTGCACTTCCTTAAGCTGAAACACATCGAGTGGGGAGGGGGGAGTTGTCTGAGATGGTAATTGGGGTGGAGGTGGGGAGAAACTATCAGAAGCAAGGTAAGAAAATGCCTTCCTAAATTAGTTTTTCTTTAGTACTAGTGACATGTTGGATCTTCACAGACAAATACAGGCAAAAGAGTAGGCATCTTTTTTTTTTTTTCTTTAGTAGCCAGGTGGGTCCCAATTTTTCCCCCCTGATGGGCATATGTCCCCTGGATCCATTTTCTCCTGCCTTTGAGGGATGCTGGGTACAACCTAGGTTGTTGGGGAGATTTCCTTTATAGGTGTGGATATCTTGCTAGGGGTACTCCTGAATCTATTGGGAATCTTTGTGAACCCTTTGATGTTGGGGGAGCAGAGCAGAGAGAAAAGGGACTAATTAAATGAAGCGTGTCTCTTATAATTTGGGTGTAGTATGATGCAAGTTCATCCTTCTTTCTAGTCAGCCACATGACGCAGAGGAGGTGGGGCAGGAATCAAATCTGTCTTCTAAGTTTGCTAGCTAGCTTGGCATGCATGTTACAACTTTGTGTATGGGGGGCACTGTTTAAATACAGTTTTGATTAAATGAAAGTAACAGAAAAAAGGGACACATTCACTAGTATTTCTAATAGAATATGTTTTTAGGACATATACCAACTGGGTAAAAAGTATTTTAAAATTTTATGTAAAAAGACATGTCTGAAACAAGTTTTTAGTATTTCATAAATTATATAAAAGATGAAAGTGCCACATTTCTTGTCATTAAAAAAAAAATGTCAGCAGCAAATCTCTTTTGCCAGGAAGGAATGGATACCCTCTGTGTTTTTACCAGCATTTCCTTTCCCTTTTGCTATATTTGATTCTATAGGGCCCAAAGATCAAGATGGCATGTGGTTTTGGGGAAACCAGGGTGAGCTGAAGATTCTTACAAGTCATTTAGCATAACCACTTAATTTTTACAAACAATAGCTAATATTGACATATTGATAATGTATGTAAAAAGCTTTACATTTATTCTTTCATTTGATCCTCCCAACATCTACCTTAATAAATATTGAAACCAAGGTTGAGAAAGATTAAGCATTTCATCCTGATAAGCAGGATTCCTACTCAGAACTTTGACTCTTAAATCTGGTGCTGTAATCATTATATCATTAAGTGCCCATTAGACTATAGTGTTTTGCCCAAGGGTCATTTGCTAAAATAGCTGTTTCTAGAACCTAGATATCTTGATTCATATTGTAACTTTTTATTAGCCTACCCTATTCTTAACCTCCTGCATTTCCTGCAGAGGATGAGGTCTCTACTCCCACAGGTAATTTGAGCTCTTCACACAAACCAATTCCAGACCTTCATCTTACCCAGGCAAACTTATGCTTGTTTGGTTCACCATTGAATATTTTAAGCCTAAAGGTGGAGATTACTTAAAATTTTTTCTTTACTCCTATGCCTTAGTAGCTTGGAACATTTAGCAAAAAGTACTTGTTCTTACCAGTCAATGGAGAAGTAGTTTCCTAAAGATGAAAGTATTATGATACAATATTTAGAGAGAACACAGAAGATTACTTCAGTGATGGGTATTTAAAATAGATTCTAAATGGAGGCTTTACATTTACATCTTTTAATTTTGTATGTATGTTTGAGAGAGTTTTTCTTTCATGCATGGAGAGTCTATTATTCAGATGGTGGGGAAAAACATATAAGGTGAAAATTGTAACCTAAGCTGCAACTGGTAGATACCTCATAAACCTCTGCATTTTATGAAAGAAAAAAATGGGAATAGACAATCATTTTAAAACACACTCAGCACAACATCCTGGTGCAAATTACCCAAATTGGTCTAGCAATCTATATCTATATCTCACTATATTTATTAACATATATACATATATATATATCAATAAAGATATCTAGACATAAATATATAGATATATTGATATAGAGATAGGGCTTTATCTCTATGGATAGAGGTCTCCACAAAGATAGCTATGTGTATATGGATTTACGTTATATAGACACAAATCATTATAGGCAGATTTCAGTTTCAATAGATGTCTACACAGAGATAAATCTGTATCAATTTATGTATCTATTAAGAGTAAAACTGTTTCATGTTTTTTAAAAAAAGACAAGTGATGGGAGAGGACAGAAAGGCCCCTGATTCCATTCAGAAATGGATCCCTGGCTTTCCAGCAGGGTAGCTCCAGGCCTGCCCAATCATGGGCCAAACAGCTGCAGCCGTGTTTGCTGGGCCTCCAATGGTGCTTTCTGGAGGGTGGGCTTGCATCCCAGCTGCTTGGTACTAATGGTGTTTTCTCCCCCCATCCCTTTCCTCTGTTTCCCCCACTGTCCCTCAGGTTTCTAAAGTAAATGGAATCACTCGAATGTCCTCTCTGGGTGCAAGTGCAGCCAGTGCCAAAAAGATGCGAGAAGTGAGACCTTCACCGTCCAAAACTGTGAAGTACACTGCAACGGTGACAAAGGGGACTGTCACATACACCAAAGCCAAGAGAGAACTGGTCAAAGAAACCAAACTCAATCACCACAAGCCCAGTTCGGCCGTCAACCACACAATCTCAGGGAAAATTGAAAGTAGCAATGCAAAAACCCGCAAACAGGTGCTATCCCTCGGAGGGGCGTCCCGGGCTGCTGCCCCCGGCGTCAAGGTCAATGGCAAGTTGAACCCAAAGTCATGCACTAATAAGGAGGTGGGCAGGCAGCTGCGGGAGGGGCTGCGCACTTCCAAGCGGCGGCTGGAAGAGGCCCTGCCAGCTGAAAAGGCGCAGCCTCCCCCCAAGAAGATGAAGGGCCCCGCCGAAGCCCCCAGCAAGAAGGCAGCGGCGGGGGCCGACAAGAAGCCTCTGCTGAATGGACACGTCCGAAAGGAAGTGCCTGACAAGAGTCTGGAGAGGAGCCGGCCCAAGCGGGCGGCAGCCGGGGCTGGCAGGAGCCTGCCCGGGAAACAAGCACACGGCAGAGCGGAGGCTGCTGCCTCAGCCTCATCCGTCTCGGCCGGGGAAAATCGTTCTACCTCGCACACGGAGTCCTTGCACAAGCCCCCTGACTCCGCGGGAAAGCACGAGAGGGGCAGCAGCAGTGGCAGCGGTGGGGGCAGGCCGGGCTGGGCCGGCACCCACGAGATCCCCACCCTGCGGCCCTCCGCCAAGGAGTTTCACGATCCCCTCATCTACATCGAGTCAGTCCGAGCTCAGGTAGAGAAGTACGGCATGTGCAGGGTGATCCCGCCCCCGGACTGGAGGCCTGAGTGCAAGCTCAACGATGAGATGCGCTTCGTGACCCAGATCCAGCATATCCACAAGCTGGGCCGGCGCTGGGGGCCCAACGTGCAGCGGCTGGCCTGCATCAAGAAGCACCTCAAATCTCAGGGCATAACCATGGACGAGCTCCCCCTCATAGGTAAGCTGCGCCCCCTGTATGTGTGTCTGTCCAGGCCTCCCCGCCCCCACTCTCAGCCCTTTCCTGGATGCAGCAGGTTCTGGGAAGGGCTTTGGGAAGTGAGTCTGTGTCCAGGCTGCTCCTGGAGCAGGGAATCTGACCCAAGCACGGCTCTGTAACACTGTGTGTGTGTTTGGATTTTACACACACACTCACCATTGAGTATACCATACTATGCTATATAATGTTATTGGTATACAGTTTATTTTGGTGTGTTATGATGTGATCTATTGGAATATATTCTCTTACTTAGAATATATTTGATTCTATTCAGATGTTGTGATATATCGTGTCGGCTATATTATATTGATGTATTTAGTTCATTATATATTTTATTTTGTGATGAATGTTTTATATTTATTATTTGATGTTTTGATCTATTATCTTTTATGTGTAATATATCATGTGATATGCTCTATTCTGACATAATTTTATTCCATTATGATATTCTATTCTATTGTGATGTGATATATTCTATTATTCTCTGTTATGATTGATTTACCCTATTATGATTTGAAATAACATGATTTTGAGAAAGGTTTCAGGAGTTTGGGCTGCTATAGAAGGGTTAACAATTGCAGTCTTGGTGACTTGATCTTGGTCTGTGGATGAACTTGTGTTCATCATTGGACTACTAGATTGGGGAATTTCCTGCCAGACCAGGTGCAGTGCAGATGGGTCCAGCATAAGTGAGAGCATTCAGTATACATTAATCCTGGCTAATGCATTGCTATTTTGTCGTGTCTCCTCTCCCCTCTCCCCTCTAGCAGCAGCCAACCTTCATCCCCTCTTTTCTTTTTTAAACTTCCCCTCAGTGTTAATATGTATCCTACTCTGTCCGTGATTGTATTTTTCATGTTCTTCAGACTGAATTGTCCCCTTGGAGATGGGGATACTTTTCTTGACAGTATTAGTTTCACTTTGGGATCTAGCTAAAGGTAGTTCTTTTGCCTCAGCTGGTGGAGTGCTACACAAGTTGTCACATTGGCTGGCTCATGTTTGGAAATCCAAATGCTGACGATCACAAATTTTTCAGTGACAAGCATACATTTAACAATCTTTTGAGTATCAGGAATAGGCAGTAAAATGTGGCTCATTGCAAAATGGAGGTTTCATTATTCCTCTCAGCAGGGGGCTGCCAGGGCTAATGCCTGAGTGAGAATCACTTAATTTGAAAGAATTCTTGGTTTATGGTCTGCTGTCAAGTATGACATGTGATAGGACCTTAACAAAGGATCGGGAGAACACGCATGCACAGGATGTATGTATACATGCACACATGCTGAAGTAGAAACGAGAGCCCCTTAATCTCTCAGAGTGCTCCCTGCCTGGCTCTGTTGGCAAAGCAGGCCTCACATATTAGCATGAGCATCTTGGAGTATGACATCAGCACAGTGAGTGTTCAGGGTCCCAGTGGGTAACCAAGTCACAGCAAGGTAAAGTACAGCCCTAGGGACATTTGGGGAGAAACATTTTTTGCTTTGAATGAGCTTAATGGAACGGTGATGCTAACCCCTTACATTTACTTCACTGATAATGAAGAACCAAAGAATTTGTTATGGGTGAAATCTCCTTTTTGTTTTAACTTTACCATTTTTAACCTTGTATGTGCAGTCCAAGGATTTGTATGGTTGCTTCTGTTACTATTTGTGTCACTTAATGTCTTTGAGCCTCAGTTTTGTCATTTGTAAAATGAAGGTGATTGGATTATATAGCTTCTGAGGTCTCTCAAAATTAAGATCCTATAATTAGAAACTATCTCCCTTTCCCCTCAAAGGTCTGATGTTTGTTTTTTAAACTCTGTGCTCTGGGTTAGATATTTTGGATGTCTAGGCTTCTGACTAGAAGTGGGAGTATAGGGACATGATTAGATTTCTTGGCCAGACCCAATAGATTGGCAGCTTAAATATTTAAAATGTGAAGTTATTGAGTCATTTCCAATGACCACTCTGAAATTCAGTAAAAATGTACACATGCTTGTCAACGTTGCGTGTGTCCATGCATAAATATGAGTGTAGTAACTTGTGATTTAAAAGAGAAGAGTTGTGCATTTGTTGTTTGTAGGAGTGAAGAAAATGATAAAACATACTATATTATGTCTGAATTGTGATTTTAGTCAGACTTATTTTGAGGATTTCTTAACTAGAAAAGCTTAAGTGTTGCTGTGCCCCTGACTTTATTTCTACTATATTTTCGTTGAGTTCCATTAGAACATTTAAATTTCTGCCATGTATAATAGACTCTGAACTATATGGAAGAAATAAGATGGGAGGGTGGCAGAGCAAAAGAGAGAGACAGAGGAGGGAGTGAAACATTTATTATGAAGAGAGCACTGGGTTGGGTTTCAGGGAGATGAGATTCTCATCTTGACACTGTGTCCCTGTCACCTTTGTAGCTCAGAACAAATCACTTAAACTTTCTGGACCTTAGTGTCCTTTTGGAAAATGAAGAACTCCTATGTTTAGAAGTTAAGCTTGGTTTTCATCTTCTGAGCCCTCTGATCCATGTGTAATTTTCATTTGCCTGCTATTGGATGCAAATATCCTTATATTTTGCACACTCTCTCCCATTCTCTCCCTTCCTTTTGTTGCTTGGTATTTCTTTTTTTAAATCAAGTTTTACATGAGAACATCCAGAAGTTGATCTATTAGAGATTGAGGTTGCACAGTATTTACTTTTTCAACGTGATAAATGTTTCTGGTTCACATTCCATCAACAATATCTAGAAAGGTAAGATTTGACTTTAACCTAGACCATTTTTGTCTCTACTTACTTACCTGTTAATTTTTTGACATTATTTACAACTCTTGATTGTAGCATCTCAAACTAGTCGAACATGTAAGGATGAATAAGAACTAAATTACCCCATGGTTGCTGAAAAGAACAGGAAAATTAATTGTGTACAAATTCAAATTGTGTATGTTCAGACATTGACTTTTTAGCAAGGGAATCCAATGGTTTCAGTAGGAAAAGAATATTATTTTTCTTTCCCTCCCCACTTCAACTTTCCCATCCACATGCATGCTAAGTCCATTCTCTCTTCTCTTTGTCTCTCTCTTCCTCCTGCTGTTTAATAGGGATTCGAACAATGTTTTCTTCAAAAGCTTGACATAATATAATACCATATCCTGAAGAACTGCACCAAATCTAAAGCTAATTTGAGTTAATGTATCTAGTAGACTAGGTACCTTGGAGATCTCTGCCTATTTTCTTCAAGTCATTTAATTGAGGCTTTGGTCCTCTCTTTCTTCATCTGTATAATGGGATTACTATGATCTTGTTTCTTTCCTTCCTCCTAGGCATGATGCAAGAAATTATTTTTAAGATACAAGAGAACAAAACCTAAAATTTGGGGAAGAAAATTCTTGGGGAAATAGGTTGGGATCTGTGTTGATTGGTGACTTTCCATCTGATTATTTCCTGTTTTTTCCTCCTCCCCCAATGAAAAATGGACATGCCCCTTTTCCAGGAGGCTGTGAGCTAGACCTGGCCTGCTTTTTCCGGCTGATTAATGAAATGGGCGGCATGCAGCAAGTGACTGACCTCAAAAAATGGAACAAACTCGCCGACATGCTGCGCATCCCCAAAACTGCCCAGGACCGGCTGGCCAAGTTGCAGGAGGCCTACTGCCAGTACTTGTTGTCCTACGACTCCCTTTCCCCGGAGGAGCACCGGAGACTGGAGAAGGAGGTTCTGCTGGAGAAAGAGATCTTAGAGAAGCGGAAGGGCCCCCTGGAGGGCCACTCTGAGAATGCCTATCATAAATTCCACTCTCTGCCCCGGTTTGAGCCCAAAAATGGCCTCATCCATGGTGTGGTCCACAAGAATGGCTTCCGGAACAAGCTGAAGGAGGTGGATCCGGTCCAGCTCAAAACTGGCAGGCGGCGACTCTTTGCTCAGGAAAAGGAGGTTGTCAAAGAGAAGGAGGAAGAGGAGAAAGGGGTCCTCAATGACTTCCACAAGTGTATATATAAGGTAGGAGAGCCTTTGTTCTCTCCCTTGCTTTTGGAATGAAATAGGAGCTTTTCATGGGAAATGCTTCCTCTCTGGGGGTGGTCTCGGAGCCATTGGGAGCTTCCTCTGACTGCCTTGGCCTTGCAAGTCCTGAATGACAGCCTAGAAGAAAGTTGGGTTGGTATAGTAGGAAAAGGACTCTGAACTGGGAACTAAGAGACTTGAGTCCTAGTTATGAAACTTAATCTTGCTAGTTTCTGTGAATCTGAGCCTTTATTTATCACTTTGAAAAATAAAAGTCCTGCAATAGACAAATTTGGCATCCCTGTCAGCTATCTAGTCTTAGGTAAATCACTTCCCACCCTGTACCTCAGTTTCCCCACTTGTTAAACAACCAGGTTTGTCTATATGATCTGTTAGAGTTCCATCTTGAATGATCCTTATGGTGGGTATCAATTTCTTCTTTCCCCCAACCCCCAGCTGGCAGATGCAAGCTGCCTAGGAAAGAGCTATTCTCAGCCAAAGATCCATGAGGAAGCTTCTGCACTTTTTCCTCTAGTACACAACCCTAACTTCATAAAAATATTTTTTTTTCCTTTCCCTCCCTATTTATATTCAACACAGTTTCCTGCCACCCAGCTCCTAGTTGCTTTGCCAGGTCCTTTTATAGAGAGAGAGAACAGGCCCCGATAAAGCTATCAAAACGTGTCTCACCATTAACGTGCAAGTGGAAGAAAACAGAAATTGAAACACGTACAATGTTTTCTCCATTTCTGCCAAGTCTTGTTTAAGTGCAAGCCATCCTGAGAACACTTACTTCTCCAAGAAGGAAGGCGTGTTCATCTGTAGAGCGGTGTTGACTCTCTCACCAACTCTGCTTGGCAGTCACCCCTCCTCCTCACAAATTGGCACCATGGCCAAGAGTGTAATTTTTGAGTCAGGCTCAGTGATCTAACAAAGCTGCAGGGAACCGTGTGTACCCAGCCCATGACGGGGCCAAGCTGCCCCATCTCTTTCTTACCTGGGAAGTGTGAAACAGGATGGCAGACTCAGCTTTCCTCCATTCATTGCTTCCATGAAAATGCAACAAAACACAACTTCTCGGCATCTTTGCTGAATTAAATACGCAAGATCCTTCTTGGGTAGGCCGGCTGGTTTCCCATTAATGAGCTTAATTTCTGGCCTGAGCAGCAGAGAATTTGATACGTACTGAGTAGCAGTAAAGTAAAACTTTACAAGAGTATTTAGTCCTTCCATGGTATACGGAGTGACCTGATGGCAAAAAATAATATTGCTTGAGTTTCTGCCACCTAAAATCCATCTTATGGAAGAGGTATCTAAAATGTTAGGGTTTTGGAGGTGCTTACAAATATGTTCTTCCAGACCTCTTAGCTAAACCCTTATAGGATTCTTCATAGCATTTAGCATAGCAAAGGGAGCATTTGCTTCCATATATTCTCAGATCTCCTTTAAACATTTGGTAAAAATTCATGGGAGAGATAGTGCTTTCCCCTTCTCTATTGGTTATGCTACATGGTTTGGTAGAGGTTGGGGGACAGGTTGGAATAAGGGAGTTCTTATGGATAGCCTCCCACTTTCACAGCTTTATTTGTTCTCTGAGTTGTAGTTATGTCACCAGGTATTCAATATATATTTTATATAAAAATAGTGTAATAGATTTACAGTTGGAAAAGACCTCAAAGAAATTATTGAGTCCAACTTCTTCTCATTTGAGATATGAAGAAGTCCAGGCACAGGGAGCTTAAGGATCAGTTATAAATCACCTGAAAAGAGATTTGAATCCAGAACTTTGATTTTCATGGCACTGTGCTTGGCTTATAGTCCTGTGGGGTTCCCCATGACCTTTTCAGGAAGCTCTGCAAGATCAAAACTCTATGTTTCATAACAATATCAAGAGATTTTAGTTTTAAATATGATAAATACGAAACATTCTTAAAATTTCTTTGAGAGGTCCTCCCTCAATAATTTTTGACATTTTAAAGGGATTCTGAGAAGTACTGGCTTAGGGAATACAAAAATGAACACAGCCCCTGTTCTCAAGGGGATTTTAATTTAACAGAAGTGTGTGAAAAACGATTGGTGTGAATCTTCACAAAGAGGTGTGAAGGTAGAATTTGAGAGGCAGAAAGGAGAAATCTGGACAAAAGAGGGAAGTTTGTGAAAGGATGACTTTTCCTTGGAGTAAGGGCAAAGGACACTGTGCAGAGGTAATTCTGGAACTTAGCCTTGAAGGGAGGGGAAAGGTTCAGAGGGGCTTTTGACATGGGGGCACATGTACATTTTGTTAGGGGTGAAGGGGAGTGCAGGGGACAGTGAATGGTCATTCAAGTGTCTCCTAGGTGCCAGCGCGAATTTAGGATTAGGGTCATCATGGCCCCAACTGGCCATCAGTTTCCAAATGTTCTCATTTGAAAGAAATTTTTTTCAGAATGCAGTTTCCTTATTTGGACCATAGCTTTTGCCATTGGAGCCATTTGGTCAGCGTAGTTGTTTTGGCTTTCATCCTGTGTCAGTGTGACTTTGTTTTGTCTTACTTCTTTGCCTCACTTCTCCTCCACATATATATAGCCCATTCATTTACCAAGGCCATAAAAGGTACAAGAGCCTCAGCTTTGCCCCTTCAGAATCCCTAGGTGTTACAAAAAGGATAGTAGTGTGGGACCTTAAAATTAACTCAAGGAGGCTTCTTCTGTTATCACAGTCAGCTCATTCTTCCCTTCCTTGTTAATCCACATTCCCTGAAGGTGATTTTTAAAGATTGTGATTTGCAAGTGGGTATGTGTCATAGGGCAGGCAGGCAGATGGCACAGTGAAAAGAGCTTCAGTCCTGCAGTCAGGAAGATTCTTTTTTTTGAACTCTAATTTGACCTGAGACCTTTTCAGGAAACAGTATAATAGTAGGTATAATTTTTTTGCTTTAAAACCCCATTTAGAGTTTCTTGGCAAAGATACTGGAGTGGTTTGCCATTTCTTTTTCCATATCATTTTACAGATGAGGAAACTGAGGCAAACAGGGTAAAGTGACTTTCCCAGAAACATACATCTAGTAAGTACCTGTGGTTGGCTTTGAACTCGGGTCTTCCCGACTCTTAAGATGGTAGTCTATTTATTGCCATCTAGCTGCCCTTCCTGTAAGGATGAGGTGGCACTTGAGCTGAGCTTTTTAGGGGTTTGTTAAGTTGCTTTTCAGTTGTATCTAACTCTCCATGACCCCATTTGGATTTTCCTTGGAGTAGATGCTGGAGGGGTTTGCTATTTCCTTCTCCAGCTCATTTTACAGATGAGGAAACTGAGACAAACAAGTGACTTGCCAAGCCTTATAAAGCTAGTGTCCAGATTTGGACTCATGAAGATGAGTTCCAGGTTCCGAGCTCAGCACTCTATCTACTTTGTCACCTAGTTGTCCTTTCTACCGTGTAAGCTACTGCTGTACTTTTTACCCTGATAGAAGACTCGCTGTGTTTTGCTCTTTGGTATTAGATCCCCTTCCCTTTTCAGGTCAGTAAGTTTTGGCACATGCTGGCAAAAGTTAAAAATGTTTGAGGGGGGAATGCAGGGGCATTTTATGAGGGGAAATAGAGTCCTGTTTTTAACTTATAATGTAGAGTTTGTTTGGAGGAAGTGGGCAGATGGTCTGATTACATCTGAGAAAGGGAAAATACTTTGTTTACATCTAAACATCCAAAGATCCTGGTCCAAATTGGATCAAGCCGTCAGACCTTTGACTTTAACCAGGTAAAAAATGCAGCAGTTAGTGGACAAGGAAGCTGAGGGCATGTTACCTTGGAAAACACACCCATTGTGAGAAAGCAGGCTCAGTGAGGTGTATGCAGTCACAAAGTGATACTGGTACTAAGCATTCTCAGATATTACCTGAAGCAGCCCTTCACTTTTAAAATTTCACTGAGGAAAGGCAAAGAGCCAAACTGTCTTCTTTTCAGACAACCAATGGGTTTGTCTTTGCCCTTTCCCCAGGTGCTTGAGAGTTCAACTGTGCTACTGTTGATTTTTCACCAATAGGGGCTTCAAATCTTACTGCTTTCAGTCTGGGGGTAGAATCCTCTTGACATGAGAGGTGGCTGCTAAGTCTGACCCTTACACAACGCTTGCCTACAGAAGGCTGAACAATAAGAGCTGGGACATTCTGATAGTTGGTACCCACAGCCTTCATTCAGCAGCACCAGCTCACTCGTCACAGGAATGAGTGGGGTCACTGTCCTGCATTTATAGAAATCATCTTTTATGTAAAATTATTGAGCATGGATATAAGTGTACATAGCTATAAATCTTTGGGCAGGTGACTTTTGAAACTAACGATGCTTTTTAAAGAGAGTTTTGGGGGCATATTGTTGATATCGCTTATTCCCAATTATTACAGTAGATTTTGCTTCTGAATTAGGGAAATAGATGTGCTTCAGAAGCCTAGTGGACTAAGCTTCCTGAACCCTCGGTGCCAGGTAACCAAAGACTTCTCAGAGGATGTTTTTGAGTCAGAGAAGTTTGGGATGATTGAGAGACAAAGTGGTGGGCTTATAGAAGCCATGGTTGGGTTGAGGATGCATTTGTGCGCTTTTTCTTAAGCTTCATGTCTTTTAAGCCTCTTTGGTATGTTTCTTTTTTTTTTTTTTCCCCTTGTCCAGGGAAGGTCGGTTTCTTTAACAACCTTTTATCGAACGGCAAGAAACATCATGAACATGTGTTTTGGTAAAGAACCCGCTGCAGCTGAAATTGAGGTGAGGGGAATGGTATCCTCCCTAGAGGTTTGGGGGGTAATGGGGGAAGCTGTATCTGTCTCTGACTCGCTTCAAAATTGGGATGACCTTGAGAGGAATGCTTTTTCAGATCCACGTTGGGTAGCAGTGTTTGTGTAAGCAGGCCTTCAGATAAAATTCACTTTTTCCTCTGACCTCAAATGGGATCCAAAACTGGGAGTCAAACATGGTATATTGAAATTCAGAATTCGGTTGGATTAATGTCTGTGTTTTTTATTCCTATTTTGGAATCATTAGGATTAAATATTTTTGACTGTTTAGAATGGGAAAGTGTAGACCACAGGCTGATGTGAGGCATAAAACTGCTTCCCTCATATCTGGCTTAGGGCTCTTAGTTTCATTTTTAGTTTTCCCCCAGATTCCCTTCTCAGAGTCCATCATGCAAGAGAATACTTGAATCCGTGTGTGTGTGTGTGTGTGTGTGTACACACTTTATGGAACTGGCAGATTTCCACTTTTTTGCATCAGCCAAATCTATTCTTTGAGTTAGTGTAAGTTTAGATAGACAGTAAGAAATTTTTACTCGCACCATTGAGGGGTGCCTCTGTGTTAAGCTCTTCAAGGACAGAGACCATGTGTGTTTACCTTACTTCACTGAGTGCCTGCTGTGACAAATAGGTGCTTTGTAATGCTTTTGATCATGGGAAGGAAAGTACACTAGTATTGGGATATTACAGCTAATTTTATTAGTCATCCAAGGGAAATTACATTACAGTCGAGAGGGGTCAGATGAATTTTGCCTCTCTCCCAAATAGTGCAGAGCTAATGGAAAGCACTGAGCAAGGCTCTGAAGCTCATTTTGTCCTCGGTCTCTGCTAGAAGTGGAAAAGTCTAAGCAGCATCTTTTTATTGTGTGTCATGCCAGAGGGAGAGGGAAGCTTTCTCCTCCATGTTTAGGTTGGAGGCTGCTCGACAGTCTGCTTGCCAGCCTTGGACCTGCTATACACTCCCTATAGTGTGACTCTGGGGAGAGTCACTTGACCTTTATGAGTTTGTTTCTTCCATCTGTTAAGTGGATGTCCTCGAAAAGACTAGACTCTCAAAGGTGACTTCTAGATCTGCTTCTTATGATCCTCCACCTAGGGTAGTCCAAATTAGTAGGAATTAAGTTTCCTCCACTTTTTGCTTTGGTACTGCATTTAAATTTAGGATTTCTTCATGAAAACTTGAAAATTATTCCCACAAACAACCTTTTCAGAGGTTAATTTGAAGTTGGCTGAGATGTTAAATGTTTCAAATCTGTATTCGCATCAACTTATTATTCACTTAAAAAAACCAGATAGCCAAAGAAAATCTTTTTAAATGTTAACTGAATATTTTGAGTCCGGCCAGTTATTTAAGACTGCACACCTGTTGCCATACTGCTGGTCTGCCTTCCACAGTGGCCTTACTACTGGTGACGAGAATGCTTTTTGAATACCACATATTTTGGGCCATGTGTGCATCTTGGGACACAAATCCATGTTTCCCACTCTTGGAATTGAGGGTGCCATACTGCTCTGGTTAGTGAACTAGAGCTTATGCTTCCTCACGCCCCATCAACCAAATTGTCAACTGAGTCCTGATTCTGGAACACATATGGCTGGTGAGATCAGGAGAGTTAACCCCATCACAGCTCAGCTTTCAGATCTCAGGTGGCATTTGTGGTGCTGATGTTGGTCTCGGGGTGGAGAAATAATTAGTATTTGTTAGCACTGCAAATTTGGGTGGTAATTCATTGTGTTTGAGAGGTTGGAGGTGGAATAGGATCACGATGAAATCATTTAATGCTGTTGAGGGAGGAGGAGTTGCATTACAACCCACAATACTGATGCTTCAGAATTGAGAATGGTGGCTTATAGGTGGTTCTCCTTGCCTTTTCTCGCTTTTTTCTCTCTTTCCTGCCAACTTCACTTGGAAAATAGATTTAGCCTGGGTCCTTCCAACTTGTGTGTCTCTTGGCTTTCCTAGGGACTCTGGAGTTTTTTCTTGGTTCGACATTTCTATAGATATCTACTGCTTTTAAAATATATGTTTATTGATAATTTTTCTTTTTGTATCACTTACATTTTCCCCTTTATTCTTCCCATTACCCCTTCTCAGAGTGCCATTTATAATAGAAAGTAAAAAGAAGGAATAACAGGGGGAAAAATTAAGCAAAAGCTATCAATAGTGTTGGTTATATGTGATACTCCATACCCATAAATCAATGTGTACCAGTTTTAACACTGACTAAAATCTTCATCCCCTGCCTCCATATTCATTCACTAAATTCTGTTCAGAATAAAGCAATATTGTTGATTATATTCAGTCTCTTCCCCGCTCTGAACCACAGCATTAAGTGATTTCACATTGTTCCTATCCCACCCAGATAGGTAGGTAGTAAGACTTGAGGACATATCGCGCCATCAGTGTACAATCTATTGCTTCTTCCTATAACATTGGAAAATGGTTGAGGAAACTAGCCCTTATTAGAATTAATTCAGTTTGAATCAAATCTAGATTTCTACTATACTCTATATGTCTTTTATCATGAATTTGGATCTTTTTTTCTTAAAAGTACCGATGTGTATTTTGCCAAATAAAAGATAGTCTTTAATAAATAACCTCACAGACCTTCCTACCACAAAAGAAATTTCATGAAAGCTGCCAATCCAAAGAATACATGATTTTACACTTTGACTTTGGTGTTAAGATCTTTATTTATTGTATTTTTAGCTTTTAAACTTATTCTCCCCACCTCATCCCCTTGCAAATTTCTCTAAAACTAATTAACATATGTTCTAATATTGTGTGCAATACCTCTAGTCCTTCACTTCTACAAAGAATTAGGGAAGAAGTCTCTTTAGCCTTGTAGGCCTATTTTGTCATTGTCATCCTATAGCATTCATTTTTAATTGTTTTTTTTTTTTTTTTTTTTTTGTCTATAATTGTAATCATTGTATATAATGTTTTCTTGGTTTTATTTAGTTCACTTTCCATTAATTCACACAAGCCTTTCTAGGCTTTTCTTCATTCATCTAATTCATCATTTCTTAAGGCATGGTAATATTACATTACATTCATGTACCTTAAATTTTTAACCCTTAATTAATGGACACTTACTTAGTTTCTTTGCTACCATTGAAAGTGCTGCTCTAAATATTTTGTCCTCTCTTTTAACAAAGTATTCATGCATTTGTTACTATCGAAAATGACTTTAAGCTCAATTTTGCATTACATTGGCAAGTTTGTGTTATACTCATTTCCTTAAATGGGTATTAACATCTAGCATGATGTTAATATAGATAATCTAGATCATGAAAATGATATTTTCATCCTATAATATCTTGCCAAGTTTATGGAAGGTAATGTTGGACCTCTGTCATGGTAATTTCAAACAAAGAAAAAATCTATGATGTGAGGAAAGCTAAATATGTGCCTCGAGAGAATTTGCCTAGTGTCTCTACTCCATTAGGATATTGCTTCATACTCTATATATGGAATATATGCTGTGCTGTGTTATTCACAGATGATTATTGAAGGCTTTATGATTGATCATCAATGGATGACTCTACCTGTATTTTTAGATTGTGGGCCCAAAAAGTAAAGTTTGATAATTTTGCTTTGGATTTAGGAACTAGAATAGTTGTTGAACTTTCAGAGACACTCAGAAGGAAAAAATGGTGTCATGTAGTTGGTTTCCCATATGGGCAAACACACGTAGTATAGTTATGTTAAATCTATAGAAGGATCTCATGGAATCTTCTGTAAAACTTCAGGAAGAGATCACTAAGGCAGAGAACTTCCTGGGCCATTGCATGCCATGAGAAGAAATTGATTCAGCCCTTATCAAGTATGTGAAGGAAGTAGAATATGAGCCTAAGTTGGAACAGGGAAATTTTCCAAAGAAACTCTGTGTCATCATAATAGTAAAATGTGAACTCCTAAGTAGACAGATGAATTACAATTCTGCTTAAGCAGGTCTTAGCAATATTACCATGGTAGGTACCATGACAAATTAGTCAGACCCTTGGTTGCCTGGGATTTGTAGAAAAGTATTTTCAGGCCCATTAGAAACCTTTTAGATCTTTCTATCAGTGAAACCAAATATTTTATTTTTATTTTATTATTAATGGTTTCCTGAAGTAATTTCTATTCTAACAATCAGAATAACTGATGTACTCTCCCACAACCTTTAGCCAACATTTATCAAGTAGCTATTATATTACATGCAAAGGACTGGATTAAATCAGACATTATTGCTTCCCTTTCACAAAGTAAAAAATAACATAAAAGTATATGTGTATGGGGCAGCTAGGTGGTGCAGTGGATAGAGCACTAGCCCTAGAGTCAGGAGGACCTGAGTTCAAATTTGGCTTCAGACACTTAACACTTCCTAAGTGTGTGACCCTGGGCAAGTCACTTAACCTCGATTGCCTTAACCCTCCCTCCCCCCCCAAAAAAAAAAAAATTATGTATGTGAACATGCACACAGACACACAACACATTTATTTGTCACTTATTTTTTCTGTCCACAGTCACTTACCACCTACCAGAGAACATCATGACATGTTCTCTGATAATCAGATATACAAAGGCTATGTTGTAAGTAAAATGTTAATTTTGTATTATTTGCCAAAACAAAACCAATAACCTACCAAGTTGTAAAACACGAATACTTGGCTCTCTTTTTCTGTTCACTTATAAAGAAATGTTCATATAATAATAAAGAAAAAAAAAATCCTCTGGATCTATTCCTATGGACCATCTTTGTCATTTAGGATATGAGTTTATACCTTAAATAGACTCTGTGTCTTATCACCTCCACCACTCCCATGCCCTCTGTTTCTCTTTTTGCTTACAGCAAGAGTACTGGAAGTTAGTGGAACAAAAAGAATGTCATGTAGCAGTGCATTGTGGGAAAGTGGATACCAACACGCATGGAAGCGGATTCCCAGTGGGAAAATCAGAACCATTTTCAAGGTGCAGTTAGTTTTCTTCCTCTCAAACTGATAACATTTTAACTATTCTGGTTACTAATGCTTGTCCCAAAGGAAATACCTCTTATGCTCTAGTATAGTAAAAACTTCTTGAGGTTGGGAAATGCTTTTTTCCCCCTTTTCTTTTTGTCTCCAGCACTTGGGTATGGCCCCTTGAGAAGAACTGGTGGGAACTTTCTGCCAATGCAGATAGCCTATTGAGGGTGTGTCACATAAGTTTGTTATAGTTGAACTCTTGGTAAATAGAAACTAAGAAGTTTTATTTTTCTGGTTACACCAAACCCAGAATCTTGCCTGAGCCACAGGCCATGCTTATCATTAAGCTTTTGCAGTCACTAGCCCTAGAAGAAGGCTGGGTCGTCTTGAGCTCTTTAGATTTCTGTCAAAAGCCCTGGTGTACACATTAGATGTAATCTTTGTGGTTTCCTTGTACAGGCACGGATGGAATCTCACAGTCCTTCCTAATAATACAGGATCCATCCTGCGTCACCTTGGTGCTGTTCCTGGTAAGCTCCATTCCTTCCCCATTATTCTTTGGGGCTGTTTGCACTGCCAGGCTGCGTTAGGAGACATGGAGGACAACTGGGCTTCTGCAGGGAATTGTTCCCACAGCTGAGAGAATTCCATTCAAAGGTCAATCTAAATAAATTATTAAAGGTTTAGAGGGATAACATTAAAGAACCGACCTTAAAAGTATTGCCATAGATTGTGCTGACATCTAGAGGAGGAGGGATTTGAAAAAAATTTACAAACTAATGAAGCATAAGATATGGATAGAGGTGGTACCTGAAATTGTTTATCGAATCCTGAAATTCTAAAAGTCTGAAGATAAGGAGTTTGGAAAATGGGAGGGGTTTTTTGTGGTTTGTTTTTTGCTTTTTTTTTTTTTTTTTTAAAGCGGGCATCAGGTAGTGTCTACTAATTTAAAAACAAATTCAAAACAGTTTACTTTTCCCCTTGATTATATTAAATTATAATTGGATTCCTTGTATTCTTTTTCTTTCTTGCTTTTTTTTTTTAATTAAAAGAAAGTTCTTAAAAAGGATCCTTAGCCATAACCAGACTGCCAAACAGATTTATTTTTTAAAAAAGAGGTTGAGAATTTTTGCTTTAAAGATTACAATTGATATTTTAAGATGAAGTCAAAATAGTGTGTTCTCTGATATATGAGGTAGTAAAAGTCCAATCTCTCTTTTCCCTTGGATGGCTTCTAGAAAATTTTAGCCAAGTTCATGGAAAGCAGAGCTTTAAAATGTTAAGAAATACCAAGTAGTATTGACCTTTTTCTGTAGAAGTTTACAACTGTGAAATTCGTTGAAATTTTTCCTGGTGCAGAGGCAGAATTTTAGTTCAATTGGACCACTTTTTATTCCTGTCACTTTCTCATCAGGAAGCCTTATGTCTCCCTTTCACGAGTGGCATCTAAGAACAAAAGTAATATTTTTCTCCTTTACAGCTCAGAAAAGTTAAAAATTTTTGTGCTTGTGGACTTTGATCCCATTGACTTTTCTACATCTACCCCCTGAAAGATATATTAGCTAATTGTGAGTGACTAATGTGAAGTTATTATTCTGTAAATATCTCCTAAACTGAAGCATTGAAAGCTATTGTCCCAACATGTGCTACTCATCAGATTCTAGCTTCTTCCCCCTCCTCCCCCGTATCTGAGAGAAATTGTGTTTCTATACTTGATTAAAGAAGTCGTCTTTTCAGACTATTTTTCTCCTTTTCTTACCTACCCCTTATTTCCCTTTTCTGTTTGTTAGAACAATGTAACTTGTTTTGTTACCATGACACATTTCCTTTTCTTCCTTTTTTGAATGTTTTTTGTCTCTAAGTCACTTCCCACCCTGGCTTATGGCAAAGCAAAGCAGGGAAGAAAGTAAGGTGCAGTGTACAGTGTTCCATCCTAGTACCCCCTCCCCCCTTACTGCAGAATGTGATGACCACCCATTTATCTGCTGCCCTTCTGTTGTAGGAGTGACAATTCCCTGGTTAAATATTGGCATGGTCTTTTCTACCTCATGCTGGTCTCGAGACCAAAATCACCTTCCATACATCGACTACTTACACACTGGTGCTGATTGTATCTGGTGAGTACACCTGTCCCCTGCCCCCGTGTTGGCTCTCGCTACCCCTCTCCCCCCAGGGCCCTGCAGGAGGTTTCAGGGAGCAGATCTGGTCTCCTGCGCTCCCTCCTGACAACTCCCCGTGGCCGAGCTGGAGTTTGGGGGGCCAGCCTTTCCGGGCCTGTTGTGAATCCCCTTTATTTCTCTGTGTAGCTGCTGGAGCCGAGAATGGCCAGCCTGGGCTAAGAGGCCTTCTTTTGTTTCTGCTACTTGGTCTTCAGAGGGCTCTGGGCCAAATAGAGCTGTGTTTTCAGGAGTAGCAAGTTTTCTTTGTCTTTTAGTGGTGCAGTAGCGTGAAGTATGAAAACACTTTCCAGACCACCCCCCTGCCAGCTCCTTGTCCTCTAGGTGGTTGCTGTCTTGTAGCAATGGACTAGCGGCCATTTTTCAGGGTGGATTTTAGGCGCTTAGTTCTTTGTAGCCCTGATACAGAGACTGCTCCGTTTTTGGTCCTGGGGTATCTCACTTCTCCCTCGGGAGAAATGGTGTGTGTTCCCAGTATCGTCCCATCAGCCTACCTAAATGTCTGGTGGCTGCACATTCTGTGCCTACCACTGGCTGCTGTCATTCAGTATCTGCCATGAGGAATACTGATGAGGAGGTTTGGGCTTTTGCTTCTGTGTTTGTTCATCAGTGGCAGATGGGAAATCATTGCAGAGAGATGTTTTAATATATGCACATGCCATGTGCTGTCTTGTATCCTTACAGTTGACCAGTCTACACATTATTCCACAGTCCCTATGTTATAGGCTTAATGGGCTGATTGATTGAACAGTGTTTTAAAAACAAACAAACAACCCAAATTTCTTCCAAGGAGCTAGTATGTCTGGGAGACCATTTTAAATTTTACTTCCTAGGTGGCAAGTTGTAGTAGACAATACCTAGAAACATGGATGATACTTTAAGAGAGCTCATGTGGAATGCCCATGGTTTGTTTCATTGTTGATTGTTTTAATAATTGTCCCAAGTTTTTACCAGCTACTGAGGGAGATGGTTTTGAGCTTTCCTGCTGGATGTCCTTAGCAAGCATAGGCTGCCTGACTTTTCTGACTTAAAGGAGGACCAGGTTGAGGATGTTAGATTAGTGGGCTAGAGTTCTGCCTGATTGGGTAAATACTGTTTTAAAATGAGAGGCTGCTCTACATTCTTTGTGACATCCCTGTGACATTTGGAGGGCCATTGTTCTACTCTGTCTTTTTCCCCATGGGCTTACATCAATATAGAGTTCTATGGAGTGGGAGCCTGGGATGTTTTAGAGGAAAATATAGAACAACTTCTTGGCCTTTCATAACTTAGAAGGAGAGTTAGAGGGGGGAGATGTGATCAGAGTGTTCTATGGTGAGTGGTTTTGCTAGAAACATATGATTTTGGTTAGAAACATGATGTTTAAAATCACAAATCAGTAACAGAAAATGTTGTAGTTAAAATAACATTTTTAAAAAATTTAAGTATGGTGGCTGATACTCCCTTCACACAGCAAGGGAGTATGAATATGACTGAATTTGAAACTGAATATGACCCTTATTTATTATGATGTCATCACAAGCACCTAAGAGTGACACTGGTTGGCAAGTTGCCATAAGGCCCTTTTTAAAACTTGCAATCTGTCAAAAAAAGGCTGTCCAGTGGGTCAAAAGAAAAAAGAATCTAAAACACACGTAAACATTGTATGTATTCTTCTTTGGATCTCAGAGTCAAGAGAAGCTGTCGGGAGTGTCCTAAAAGGGACCCTGAGGAGAAAGGAAATTGACTTAGTGAACTTCATCCCTGCTTTGGAGGCCCAGGTTCCATTTGCATTGGCTTAGTCTGCTTTCTAAAAGCACAACCAAGTAGTCCAATTTCTTTCCTGTGTTGGTACTTTCCTTCCTTTCCCATTGGGAGCCAATGCAAATAGATCTTTGTACCCCAAGGCTCATCAGCATGTTCCTGCAGATACTCTCTGGGTGTGGTGATGTTATTTGAGGTTTATTAACATTCCTTATCTCAGCCTTCTTGGGGGCAGGGGGATCAGTTCCATACTTTCCAAAGAAAGCCTTAGAAAGTTTTGAGGTTTTTGATTTGATCATTTTTGTTTTGTTCAGAATTTGCAAAGCAAAAAGCTACACTGGTAATTTGCAACAATTTAGAGACTGGCCCCTGGAGAACAGTTCATCCTTTTAAATATAATGGGCATCAGTATACTAAGAATGAATTGTTAGCACAAGTCTCTCTCTGATTGATGACCTCTTTGCATTTATTTCTTCCTGGTTTAGTGGAGTTAATTCAGTATGGTGTATTTTTGTTCAATGACATTGTTGCCTAAAGTTTCACAGCTTCATAATTGAAGCATGCATGACCTGGCATTCAAGGCCCTCTGCAGTAGGACTTTCCAGCCTTTCCTTTCATTGTTGCCTTATATAAAACTTCAGTATTTTCATGTACCATATGCATTCTGTTGGGATGGCGTTTTGGATGAGGTTCTGGATTTGTGGAATCGGGAAGAACTAAGTTCAAATTAGGCCTTAAGACACTTACTAGCTTCGCAGCTAAGGAAATCACTTAATTTCTGTCTGCCTCAGTTTCCTTGTCTGTAAAATGGGGCTAATTATAGCACCTAAATGTGAGGATCAAAGGAGATATCTGTAAAGTGCTTTGCAAACCTGAAAGTGGGATAAAATACTGTTAGAATCATCATTATCATCATCATTTAATTATCTTCACATCTTTGGATATGCTATTTATAATTGAAACTCCTTTCTTCAAGCATTTAGTCTTTCCTGGGCACTGCAGCCATAACAATCATTCCTTTCTTTAAGCGCCTATAATCTTCATTATGTCCATCACCAATTTGACACAACCATATTGTTTATGGTTACTTTTAATGTGTCTTTCATTTTTCTCTAAATAGATTATAGGCCTCTTATCCATGTAGACATAAGTGTAGAGCAGAAGTGTCAAACAGACCAAAATGTTATTGAGAAATGTTTAAAAAAATAACCCCAACAATATAATTCTGATTTGTGGTTTTCTAAGTCAATATGGACCCGTAGGGATCTGTTTGTATGTGAGTTTTACACCACTGGTGTAGATTGCACTTATACACTAAGTGTTTTAAAAAGGATACACACTATGTGTGTGCTATAGGCAGTGTGGGGTCCGTTCCTCCCTTCCCCCACTCCACACACATTTTGAGAGTATGGTTTTGTTCCTTTTTCCTTTTGCCAGAAAGGTGTATCTTACATACTCTTCTCTTTTGGGCTTTCTTTATTTTTTCCTAGAACTTCTCCCTGATAACACTCATCCCTTTTATCTATCTTGAAGAGTTTTAGGAGAAGGAAGTGAATTTTAAAACTTAGCTTTTGTCTCTCAGCAATGGCCCCTTTCAAATTGTGAGATCATTGGAAGCCTAGAAAGTGGTGGTGGGACTTTTTTGTTGTTGTTAAACTCAAAAGCATTGTATTAATATGAATTTCTTTTCCTTCTTTTGGAGAAAACTCCATTAGAAGATATTCATAGGAGAGCAGATGTGGTCGTAGTCTTCAAGAACTCCTCTTCATGACATTTCAGAACTTTCTCTAAGATCTAACTGGAGTCAATCCCAGGAGTTAATTCTGGAAGGGGTGATGAGGCACCTTGAGGTTTCCATATTTGACAGCTCCACTTAAATGTTTGTGATCTCATCTATTGCAGGCAAAGCATAGAACTCTGAACCTGGGACTTAGCCAAGAACTGAGGAGGTAGATTTGGAGATTTTACCAGAGGCTGCTTGAACCTACAGATGTGTCTGTTTCTGATTTATGGGGATTTTTAAACATCTGTTTTGTGTTTGAAAGCTTTTTGGCTTGCAGTGTAGGTCAGATATACATAAAAGATGAGCAATTTGAATCACTCGTGGGGTTGTGGCTTGGCTGAGTGCTTGGTGGAAGCCACTGAGATAGTCCTGTGGGAATTTATGGCATTGCTGTGTGAAATGGGCCTGGGAGCTACAAGAATGAATTACCAAATGCTTTATTTTGTGGCTCATGTATAGCTCAACTCATACATCTGACTGTAGAGTTGTGTCCAAACAGTCCCCTTGTTTCCTGTGTTTTAAGGCAATCTTCCAGAAGAACTTGTTTTTGATTTCTTGTTTATTCATTTCAGCACAGAATAAATGAGCCTGGGCCTTGGGTCAAAATTTTGGGAATGCCAGCTAGATGCTTTGGTAAAATCTTTTCTCTTTTCTCTCTCTCTTTTCCTTTCTCCCCATCCCCCTCTCAGGTATTGCATTCCTGCTGAGGAAGAGAACAAACTCGAAGACGTGGTACATACCCTGTTGCAAGCTAATGGCACACCAGGGCTGGAAATGCTTGAAAGTAATGTGATGGTATGTGCTATCTGTTTTTGGTAGTAGGGGAAATGTTAATTTTGTATTAGATTCACAGTTTTTATTTTGTTTTATTTTACCTTTGTGTTTCAAAAACAAAGGAAAGAACAGACCTATGTTAAATCCTTGAGGTCCAAAACAAAGTTTCCTTTGGAATGAAGGAAAAATAAGCAAACAGAAGGATTTCCCTCTTGTTGCACAAGAAGGAAAGGCTGACTCATGTCCCATGTCAAGGGGGTCCTTTTGAAAACTTGGGGATTGAAGATTCTTGGTTTCATATTTCTTCTATTTTGCAATTCTTGGCAGGTAAAGTACTTGGTCATTTTCTAAATGCTGTTCAGGATTGGGTTTTCTGACCAGCCTCATGAATTGCACTTAATTCCTATCCACCCTTCTCTTTTGTTCTCTCTGTCATGTCTAGGTACTTGAGCTGTAGGTGCTAGTGGTGCATTCAAGTTTGGGGGCAAAGAGAAAGATGCCAGGAGAATGATTACTATTATCTCTTTTAACCCATTTCCAAAAGCAGTAGGGGATTATGTTTTTGCTAGCTTTTCCTGACAACTTGTTACTTCTTGAACTTTTTTTCCTTCTTCTTGAGGGGGATCCTTTCCAAGATGGGGGATTCTGAAAAAGTCCCCACTTTGTTCTCCAAAGCTACCACCTCCTGTCCACTTGACCACAAGAAAGCCACTTGGCCAGTCTGGTTTGCTCATGCTCCGGTATAGAAACACCATTTGGTTTTGTTACACACCTGCTTTGTGAGGGAAAACAACAACAGCAACAACAGCAGCAACAACAACAACAACAACGTAAAGGTTTTAAAATGAGACAGGATAGTTCAGGATCATAGACAATGCAGCTCTCCATGTAGGCAGCCAGTGTGGCTGGCTCTCGAGATTTTTGAGTGGAACTGATAGATGAGGAAATTTTGGCTCCCCAGACGCAGGAGAATTCTGGAGAGGCAATATTGTGGGGTAGAGAGTGATTTTTGGAGTATGAGGGTCCAAGTACAGTCAAATTTTGACATTCCTCTATATGTGTTACATGTTTGGTGAACTGAATTCAACCCACAAACATGTA
The DNA here is from genome assembly GCF_902635505.1 of Sarcophilus harrisii. Taxonomy (NCBI): domain Eukaryota; kingdom Metazoa; phylum Chordata; class Mammalia; order Dasyuromorphia; family Dasyuridae; genus Sarcophilus; species Sarcophilus harrisii. The sequence continues at coordinate 546,309,598 of NC_045426.1, read as the reverse complement.
AACTGTAGAGACCCTAACAGGGGAAGTGGCTTCTTAATTCTGGTGGCTTTGCTTTGATAATTCCTGTTTATTCTCAGATAGTTGGCTTTGTATATATTTGCTTGCATGCTGTCTTCCCCTTTTGATTATAAGCTCTTTAAGGGCAGATCTTTCTGTATCCCATAGTGCCTTGCACCCAGAGCTACTTAATAAATGTCGATAGGTTTTTGTTGCCATCCTTAAACCTATAGCAGCAAAACTTGTTTGGCATTTTGAGAGAACCAAAATCTTTCTAAACTATAACCCATTGAGCTTGGGAAGGGATACAAGTTCTCTCAGGTCTCTTTGCTCTCTCGAGTCAACTGCAAGGCCTGCCTTGTATAGACTACCCCCTAGGGAGATAAGATAGGTTTCCATTTTTAAAGACCTCCTGGGAAGTAGATTTCACAGCTGAGCCGCCTTGGTTTTCCTTCCCTGTCCAAGGCTGAAAGTCATCATTAGCATTTTAAAGAAATATCCCCAAAGAGTCCCCCCGATGCCGGTGTTTGCTTTGTTAGCCTGGTTGCTGAGAGTCACTTTGTTTCAGAGACTTACACTTCTTCTCTCCTTCTTTCCTGAAGAAATCTTCACCTCTTTGCTCTTTGCTTCTTCCCAGATCTCCCCAGAGGTGCTGTGCAAGGAGGGGATCAAGGTGCACCGTACTGTACAGCAAAGCGGCCAGTTTGTTGTCTGTTTTCCGGGCTCCTTTGTGTCCAAAGTGTGCTGTGGCTACAGTGTTTCTGAAACTGTGCACTTTGCTACCACCCAGTGGACAAGTATGGGTTTTGAAACGGCCAAGGTACAGAATAACACTTACACGGTGGACTCAGATTCTCTTCTGTTCCTCATTTTTCTTCCCTTTTCCATGGGTGTATTTATATGCAGTATCCCCTCAGACCCTGGGGAAGAATCCAGAATAGCCATTCTACCGAAGGAAGATTGCTTTGTGCCTCATCCTGGCTTCTCTGGGTTTAAGGTTAAACCCTTGGTATTGCTTAATCAGCATGTAATTTGGAGAGATTGTAGTTTTATAATGTGATAATATAGCATAATAATACAATATATTATATAACATATAATATACTATATAATATAAAATATGTAATATCATAATATGATACTCACCCAGATCACCTCCAAGATCAAAAACAGAGTGATCTGCTTGGCATTCAAACCTCTTTATAACCCAGACCCCTCTTCCCTTGCTATCCTTCTCACACCTTACTCCCCAGCATGTATCTTTGGATCCCCTGACACTGGCCTGGCTGTCCCACTAAGAAGATACTCTATCTGCTCCAGGTCTTCTCCCTAGCTAGAATGCTCTCTGTCTTCTGCTATGCTGAGGGACCTTCCTTTTCAGTCTAGCTAAAATCCCATCTTTTACAGGAAGCCTTTCCTAACCCCTCTTAATTCCCTCTGTTTAAAGTTTCCTTTTTATTTTAGGTATATCTTGCTTTGTGTATATTTGGGAATTCCTTAAGAGCAGGGACTTTTGACTATTTTGTATCTCTAGCACATGTAAATGTTTAATAGTAGATGATTAATGAATGATTAGTGATTAATTGATCCTCAAGAAACAATCTGTGAGAAATCTGTTTTGTGTTCGATATTTTAATCTTTTGGATTAAGTAGTAGGCTTCTGCAGTGAATTTGGTTTTACCTAAAGCATGGGTCTATTAATTTTAGGTCATATTCTTTCCCACTGTGAGTATTCATTTGAAAAATGATAGTTATCACTTCTTAATTCTTTTCATTAAACCCCATTTTTACTTCTTGTTTGAATTTCTCCTCATCCACTTTAAATAAAAATCCCATTGTGCCTGAACCTGTTCTGCCATTTTTCCGTACCCTTTTTCTCAAAAATGACACTGCAATATCACTCAACAACTCCAGCCTTCATACTGACTACAGACCCATATTAACACAGTTGTTCCTTTCAGGAAATGAAACGTCGCCACATAGCCAAGCCATTCTCAATGGAGAAGTTACTCTACCAGATTGCGACAGCAGAAGCAAAAAAGGAAAATGGTCCCACCCTCAGTACCATCTCCGCCCTTCTGGATGAGCTCAGGTAACCAGATGTACGTCTGGAGCCCCTGAGAGGTACTCAAGGCCAGAGGCTCTGCCAGCAGAGCCCATGAGCTGCCAAGGGGCCGGGCTTCCTGTGGCAGGGCCGGAAGCCAGCTTTCCTTCCTGGGTAAAATCCCCCATTCATGAGACCACCAGCCAGGTCATAGAACCAGGTTTGGCCTTGTAGGCTTTGTCCAAGATGGTTAAAGATTTTTGCTGTGATGGAGTTTATTCTCCAGTTTTCTTTGGTAATAGGACTCAGAATTTCCTGATGGTGCCCAATGTTAAGTCTTTGTGAGGGAGTGAATGGAATGTTGGACCTTAACCCCTTGCTGCCACTAGGCCCTGGTAGTTTATGATGGATTTATTTCTGAGCAGGAAAGAGAGATGATAGCATCAAGACCTTGGCATTGTATGCAGTAGTAAGATCCTAGGGAGAGCAAACAGACTTCATGGTTATATGGATGGCTACAAAATGCTGGGAACTTGTCCTGGCGTTAACATGGTCTGTGTGCAGTGCAAAGTGCAGGGATCCTCAGGAAAGTGAACAGACCTCATGGTTCTGTGGATGGCTACAAAATGCTGAGAACTGGCGTTAACCCACTCCGCGTGGTTTGTGTTTATCCCAACTCTTGGTGATCCATCTGACTGAGCTCTTTATCCCACAGTGCAATAAGGACTTTACTTTGGTGTTGCACAGTTAAGACTAAATGAATCCAGTGGGCAAAAATTAAGGCTGAATAAATCAATTGAGAGTGTGACTGTGTTGGTTGGCTTCCTTTATAACCCTTTTTTCTTTTCCCCTACTATGTAGCACCGCTATCTCTCTCTCAAGGGGGAGACACACCTGGTTAGTGCTGATCGGTAGACAATGGATTTGGACAGGTGTCGGTCGAACAATTGCTGATGAAATCTACAAATAGTTTGTTAAATCCAAGCATTGATATGAAGTGAAAAAATGAGAAAGGGGGAAAAAAAAAAACCTTAACTATCCATACATGTTGTTTGTTAAATGTTGTATTAGATTCAATCACGTTTATCATATTAACTTTGAAAGCTGGGGGAAAAGCTGGGCCACTTGACTCAGTGAGATTTGCTAATAGACATCTGGCTTTTTCTTGTTTTTGGACAGGGATACAGAGCTAAGGCAACGACGGCAGCTTTTCGAAGCTGGCCTGCATTCGTCGGCGCGCTATGGTAGCCATGATAGCAACAGCTCTGTGACGGATGGGAAGAAAAAGCCTCGAAAGTGGCTGCAGTTAGAGACATCTGAGAGGCGGTGTCAGATCTGTCAGCACCTGTGCTACCTTTCCATGGTGAGGCCATTAGCAAGCACATCCCACTCTCCCCACCTCTAATGGGGCTTTTCATTTGGCCCATAAAAATGCTTAACTCTTTAACAAAGCAATGACCAAAAGAGCCTGCTAAAAACTAACCTCCCTTTTCCCTGATGCCCAATCCCCTTTAACTTCTGCTTTAGCTCTTTTTATCAACAAACTTTGGAAAGAGCCTATACTCTCCCATCTCCTTTCTAACCTCCCCCTGCTGCCATTTACTCCCTGTAGTTTATGCTTGTTTCCAGCCCTGTACAAAAACTGCTGTCAATTCAATATTATTTTGTCAATAACATTGGAAGACTTTGACGTACAAAAATGGTGAACCTCCCCTTCCTATAAATGTTCAATCAGCAGGTGCATGTGGGCCTATCAGAGACATCATATGGCAGAATTCTGTATTAATTGAGAAGCTGATCTTCATGATTATCTCCTTCAGCTCTTAAGATTCTGTCATTTTTCCAGTCAGTAAATATTAACTGCCTGTTCTCAGTTCAGGTTCATCCTGAATCTTGGTAGAATTTGATATCTACTACCTTTGGTTTCTAAAGTACCATTTTCTTTTGGCTTTCTCTCTCTATGTTTCTTCATTCTCTGCCATCCTGGTTTCTCTTCATTTTTTTTTTCTTCTTAAGGGTGTTGCTCAGGAGTCAGCTGTCAGCATGTGTGTGTGCAAGCAGTGCTTTCCCCGGCAGGGATCTCGGCTAGTCACATATTGCTAACAACTTTCATACAGATGATTGCCAAGTCTACATCTTGAGCACTAGCCTTTTTTTCCAGCTACACTCCCATGGCTTGTATTTTCAGTTGCTCAGCATTCTTAGACTTGCCAATCAGGTTTGCTTGGTTCTGCCTCTGCCCCAATTTATGATAAACCCACGTTTTATAGTGTTTCTAAGGGCTTTCTTCACAACATGTAAACAAGTGCTTTTCTCTGGAGTTAGTTGAAAAACTTAGCATCCCTCCTATACATTGATTTAAAATGGTGACTCCAACAATGCAACAATGCCAGAACATACATCCATGACATCTTGTAAAATATCCTAGTTGCACGTGAATTTTCATAGACAAAAGGCATCAGTTTCCCCTGTATTATCATTGTCTCCGATGATGAAATATAAAAGTTGCATTGATTTCCTCAAAAGAGTTGGTGCCCAAGCACCTGTGGGCCACCATTTCAGTTCTCTGGAGATGGTGCTCAGACCAGCACAAGAAATTTATGTTTTTCCAGTTTATAATAATTTCTGTGTATTAACACTTTTCATTTGGAATTGAATCAAACTTGAAGATGATTTGGCACTCACTGCAGTGACCTGCATGTAGTAGATGCTTACTAATGATTTATTAACTTGGAGGAGGGGAAGAGAGTTAGAGAGAGTTAGAGAGAGAGAGAGAGTGTGAGTGTGTGTGTGTGTGTGTGTGTGTGTGTGTGTGTGTGTGTGTGTGTGCATATATAATGATGGGAATGGATAGAAAACAAGCAGAAAGCAAATTGGCGATCATGCTTCTGGAGGCTTTAATGCCCACCTTCTTCTCCTTGCGAACACGCTATATTCGTTTGTCCCGAACCTTCCTGAGATGGAGGAATGGTTCAGGAGTGGACTTGGAAGGAGTGGACAGGTAAGGGAACCCTAAGTCATTGTGCCATGAGGGATGGATCATAGATGTAGAATGGACAGGGCTCTTAGAGACTTCCCCCATCGGCCAGTCCTGCTGCTGTCAGAGGCTGCTCTGAATCCAGGCTTTTGGACCCCAGGTGTACCACAGGCCATGGTCCTTGAGCCCGCAGGGCTGCCGGTGTGGGAAGTTCTCTCCCAGCCCCACAGCTGCCATTTTGCAGGCGTGGACAATCAGCTTAACTTATCTGACTCAGGGTCTCCTCCTCCCTGCTTACCTTATCCCTCTCTTGGATGACGCCATACAGTTTGTGGGAGCCGAGATCCTTTAGCGGGATTATCGGTGTTCCTTAGGTGGCCAGTGCCCCCAGACTCAGAGCTGACTCCTGACAGCCCCTCCTGTCCCTTTGCTTTTTCTTCCACACCTGATCCGCTTCTCTCTCATCTTTCAGGTTGTACAAGAAAATGAAAATGTCGTCTTCTGCCTGGAGTGTGCCCTTCGCCATGTGGAGAAGCAGAAATCCTGTCGGGGACTGAAGTTGATGTACCGCTATGACGAGGTCAGGGTGGTCCCCGGGAGGGCCGGCTGGGTGGAAGGGCGCCTCTGGGAAGGGGGAAGAGCTCCAGCGGCTCGATGGCTGTCCTCCGCAGAAGCTGGGGCTCAACCAGGACAGGACTTCATGGACTCCTCTGTCTGGGGAGCCTGTCTAGGCTGGTGTGGGAAGGAGGCTGCAGCCTCTGGCTTGGCCCTCGTGCCCTTGCCAGGTGCTGCCCTGCCCCAGAGCCTTGGTCTCCTGACCTTTGGGGCCCTTTGGACTGAGGGCTTTGTCCCCTCTGTGTGTGTCTCTGCCTTTGTGGTGGGAGGCCCCGGCCCCATCCCTGGCGGAGAGGGCCCATGGTATCAAAGCACGTGCATGGGGTTCTGGTTCCAGCTGCTCCTTAATGGCCGGGCGGACTTCTCAGCTTCGTTTGCTTAGGGAGCAGATCACAAATTAGGGAACCTCAAAACTCTTAAGAGACAGATGATGTCAGCCTTTGCTGGGACACTTTTGCTTTTGGGATACTCAGTACCTCACAGGGTTTGCCCATTTCATTTATTGCATAGCTCTAATTGAACATTGAACCATGTCCTTTTCCTGTCATTAATAGTTACTGTTTCACTCCACAGAACAAGGCTGCTCTTTTTGCCTGGCAGGCTGTTATTTAAAGAATCCTGTCCTGTCCCACTTAATTGTGCTTTTCAGTCAAACTAAAACTTTATGTCTACATGACTGATTTAGGGTTGCCTTCAGCTCAGTCCTTTGTGCTTGTTCTGTACACATCCTGCATGAAGAAACCTGAAAAAACTCTGGGATTTCTGCCTCACATTCCAATTTTGTCATTTTCCTTTGTGAATGGTCACTCTTTCCCCCAAAGCTGCAGAGCCACTGTTAATTCAGCAGCCAGCTGAGTTCAGGCTTTCGCTTGCGGATGCTTCCCTTAAGGCCTGAGGTGCCCAGGGAGGACGCAGGGCCTTCCTGTGTGCGGCCAGCGGGCTTTGAGGGGTCTAGCTGCCTTTCAAGTTCTCACTCTTAGGAGATAATTAGGGAACTGTCTGGGGCAGAGGTATTTGAATCCCTCAACTGAGGCAGCCACACACGTGAGGGAAGCACGCCGGCACTCACAACAGGCCAGCATTGCAGAGTGAGCCAGTGAGCACCGATCACTTGGAAGAAGGGAGAGTGAGGAATGAGGGGATTGGAATAAAAAGAGCTTTCTGTTTTCTCTGGCCAAGGAACAAATATCCCTATATGTTTATTAATTCAGCCACCAAAGTGGGGTTTTCAGCACTAGAGCCTAGCCAGTCCAGAGCTTCCTATCCAGAAATTCTTTACATTCAAGGTAAATATAGACACCATATGTGAAAGCATGGCAGTTCTAATATTTGGAATATTTTTCTCTCTCCTCCTTTTCTTCTCTCTTCTCTCTTTTCCTTTTTTCTTCTCTTATTTCTCCCTGTCAGTTTAGGTTTTGGGTAGAATTCAGGAATGTGCTTTGAAGTTACAGCCCTTGTACTGAACTCCATTCCCTTTTCTCTTAATTAGTGGAAAAATACAGGAGCCCTCTTGTAGCCAAAACTGCCTCCTGGGCTTTTGGTTAGTTCTCTTAGGCGGCCGTTTTTTTGTTTTTTTTTTAAATGTTCTCAGTGGGAAGTAAGAATTTCATTTAAACATTCTTAATAGAAATATAGGTGAGAATTCCAGTCCTCTTTCTATGATCTCCAACCCACTTTGTATTTCTTTTCCTTTGCTATGTTGGATTATAAACAAAGGTGTATATTTAGAATTTTGTACAAAAGGCTAAGTCGGGAATTGAGACATTTGGGCACGAGTTGAGAGGAAGATAACTATTGATTGTTTTTGTTGCCCTGGTCTAAATACTGTTGGAAATTGTTTTCAGGGTCACCACACTTGTCTAAGAAACTAATTTCTAGGGGAGATGGAACCAGGTAAAAACAAGAAGGACCTGAGCTCATGGGCAACAACTATTTTGATTGTGCTAAGAAATGGATTTCTTGGGTCCCGTGATAGTGTTCCTTCCCTCCCGCCAGAAGATATATGCCAACAAATTGTTTGGCTCGCCACCCCCATAATTCCATTGGTGTTTTTCCTGCCACTTGGTAACTTTCTGGCCATTTTCCAGCTTTGTTGGCTTTCTGACCCCTGTGCTTTTACAGAGTCATTCTCTTTGGCTTAATGTGAGTAGCTTCAAGTTTTTCCTGGAGGAAGAAGTTGAAGAAATCGGGGGGCTTACATACTCTGCGCTGTCTCTGTGAGCAGCTTCCTTCAAAGAGTTGTGTAGACAATTGGTCTTACAAGAGGCCACAATACTCAGCATTTGGGACCCTGAACCCTCTTTAGAACCTTTTCCTCACTTGGAGAACAAGGTCCAGTCGTGTACGGTTCTCATTGCTCTTGCCAATGGAGAAACCACTGGCAAGTTCAGCCTCTTTCCATTTGAAATCTCTAGAATAACTCGGTCTGTATTCTTGGCAGCCATGGGTTTAATTTACATGGGATTTGGTTGCATTCTCTACGTGGGTGGCTCCTGACACTGCAGATGTCTTGTCAAGTTGGCTGAGCGTCCACCTGAGTGAGAAGAGCGGGCAGCCTTCCTGCTCCGATGCAGGAGGATGGGCTGGGGCCGGGGCCAGAACATGGTGAGAACGTGGCGAGAAGCGTCTGAGGTGTGTCTGTGAGCCCCATGGTCTGGGCAGGAAGTGATGGATCCAGAGGCTGTCCAGCAAGAGAGGTTACGGCCCTTCTCTCTTCTCCTTTCTTGCCTCCCACCAAGCTATGGAGTCAGTTCCAGCTGCAGGCAGGAAGCAGACTCAGTAAATAAATGGTGTAGCTGCCAGAACGGAGAGTGGTTATTAGGGACACAGCTCCCACCTTTCCTACCCTTTAAGCTTTACAAATAGTAAGAGCGTGTTGGATCTGAGATCGCAGCCCCTGTACTCCCTGTGTGGGCTGGGGACGGGGAGCTCCTAGGAGAGGAGCTGATGGGCTCCTGGGCAGCTGGCTCTGAGGTAAGATGGAGGAGGCATGTCCTGGTCACAGTGTGACTGAGTTCTGGGAGTTACTCTCAGTTCCAAATCGGGTGTCCTGCATATATTTTGATTTTAGGGCCCTGATTGTTTTGTAGAAGAAAAGGCCATGAACCATGCTTAAGCTTCCCATGAATCCAATGAGTCACATAATTTAGAAATAATTTAACACTCCCCCTTTGACTGGATTGTGAGTAAGGATTCTGATGGGAACTGTTGGCCCTTCTGTGCCATGCAGTGCCCAAGCCAGCTGTGAACATTCGATTAGCCAAACCACATTCTAGTCTGTTATGTAGCAGTTGCAGTTTTTATTTTATTGTTAATAAATTTTTGTTTTCCTCTAGACTCCCATGGAAGAGAATGCAGTCCTTTTGTAAAAAGCCTCTCCAATCTTAAAAATACCTAAGACTCCTATATCAAATTGTACTTATTAGAGAAATGTGTTAGAAGGGAACCAGGTAGCGTGACTGAAAAATAGGTGATATCCTCAGAGAAGTGGGTTTGTTGTCTTATTTTTTTAATTTTTTTTTTTTATAAATTATAAGCATCTGGCATACCTACTTATTGCTATTTGTCATTCAGTAGAAGAAGAATGTTTTGGTCATTGAAGGGGCTTGTGTAGCAACACTGGTAGCTTAGCAAAACTCAACAGTGTGCTGACAACACTAATAGGAAGTCATTCCTAAGAGAATGATCTCCACATCCTAAAATTGGATTTCTTCTCAAAGGAGTCTCTCATCTCCCAGCTCTGAAGAGTTTTTTTTTTTGTTTTTTTTTTTTTAAACCTTGTATGTCCTTGACAGGCTAAGCGAGATAGAACAGAGACCTCTTGCTTTGACCCCCGTGGTCAGTAATGTGTCAGGGCTTGTCTCTTATCGGCTGCCCCCCCTGCGCATTTTGAGGGCCCACTTAATCAGGTCCAGGACTTCTCTGCTTGAGAAACGCTTTGCTCTCAGATACGTCCTGCTTACCGACATGGCTCATTGCTGGCCTCTAGCCTGTGCCGTGATGCCCCTGTTGGGAAATGATCATCACCGACATCTTCCTCCTCACCTTCTCTCTCCCACCCAAATGCATTCATGATTTGTTCGTCCTGACTTGTTGAGCACTAAAATGGGTATCAGGAGATCCTCATGTTACAGACAAGTCTAAACCTCTGCAAAATGAAGGGGTCTGACTTAGCAGTATTCCCAAAAGATGAAATGAGAACTGGGGGTGGGGTGGGGAGGGCTGGTTGAAAACCTTTCAGAGCATCCACAAGTTCAAAACTGTTTTCATAATAAGATGTTTTAATTGCTAGTATGCTGTGTGTTGATAGAGCTCACATGAAGAAAAGCTTTGGGGAAGAATCTTCATTTTTAAGAATAAAAAGTTTAAGGATTCTCAGCCAAGATCTCTGCACCTTAGCGAGCTTCTAATGGGAGAGTGGATCATGTATAAAGTACATGATAGGAAGATGGAACTGTGTATCAGGACTTTTATTTAGCTCTTATTCCCTTTTCTTCTGCCAAACCTGTCCATCCACCTGGCTGTCGATCATCTCTGTATTTGTGAGTCTGAGTGAGAGAATGTAAATTAAGTGGGTACACACAGAGGGCAGCCGAGATGCATAGAGCCCCGGGACTAACAGTAGGAAGACTTGCATTCAGATGCAGCCCCAAACATCCTAGCAGGTCCTTTAATCCTGCTTGCCTCAGTTTTGTTATCTGTAAAATGGATTAGGGAAGAAAATAGCAAACCATTCCTGTTTCTTGGCCAAGAAATACCCCAAATAGTGTATGGAAAGAAATGAACAATAAAGGTGTGCACAAATAACATAAGATATACAACTAACAACAATAATGGTGTTAGTAACTGACAATTATATGCCACTTTAAGATTTGCAAAGGCCTGTACATAGGTTTTCTCAGTTGACCTCCACAATTAGGTGTAGGTAGTTTTATCCATATTTAACCCGTGAGGATCCCGCAGCCAAGGGGTGGTGGTTCCCCTTTGTCAGTGCTACTGAGAGTCCAAAGCAAGAGGTTACCCGGGTCTTGCTGACTCAGGCTTTCGCCATCCTGCCAGGCGCCCTTGGGGTCCGACTCCGAGGAGGTGCAGAAGGGCTGCCGAGGAGCACTCCAGCAAGGAGGGGCCGACCAGGGATGCCGAGAAGAGCTTTAATGACATTCAGTGTCCTTTGTAAGCCCAAGGAGTCCCCGTAGACGATCTCTTGTCGTCTCTGCCACTTTTTTACCTGCCACCCAGAAATGGCTGAGAGGTCAGTCAAGAAACATTTCCCTGCTCCTGTGGGCCTGGCCTTGGTGTGTTTCTGCCCTCAGGTCCTCGATCTAATGAGGGAAGACATGCAAAAGGCCCTGGAAGGGGGGCCCTCGGGCTACAGTGGTGTGGTCAGGACAGACATGAGGTTCCCCGAGGTCAGCTCCCTCCTCAGCGTTAGGTTTGGGGGTTTGTGGCTCCCCTCGGAGCGAGGGCCCGCGAGGGCTGTGAGGCAGAAGGAAACCAGGTTTGCTGGCATCTTGCAGAGTGATGAGATTTTCCCAAGAATGAGCTTCCTGGGGAATTTGATGGACTTCACACTTCACTGACGGGAATCTGTGTGATTTGAATAGCACCTCAGCCACAACGAGTTTTTACTGAGTCCTCCAGGCTCAATTTAGAAACCATTGATCAGTTTTCTTCTCTCATTTGTGGCAAATTGTTTATCATTTATGGCAAAAGATCTGAAGGTAAGCCATGAGAGTAGTTGGCAAAGGCAGTGGGTTGCATGTCCAAATAGAATGGGTCACATTTGCTCAGCTTTTGGCTAAATTACAAGATTGGAAAGCCTGAAATAGCCTTATTTGCATCTCTTTTGTTTTTTTAAAAAACATGTTCAGTGAAGGCAACAACCACTTTGTCTCTTCTATTTCTTTTACTTAAAGAGCGAATGCCAGAATTTGGTTAAAAATAAAACTTAAGGATATTCATCAAAGCTACTCTTCCTGTATCTCTTGATTAACCAGAGAGAGATGGATATCTTCTTGAGAACACACTGAAGCAAGGTCTGGGAAGTGTAAGCCCAGATTTTTACCAACCTCTTGGCACTGATTAAATTTTTATAAGCCTTTAATGTAACAAAACCCCAGAAAGATTGAATAAGTCCCTAAGTAACAGGAGTCTGGCTAGTCAGGTGTTGTCTGTGTTTTATTGCTAAAAAAACGAGGAAAGAAATGGATGTCATTTGATTTAATGAGAATTAAAGTGTCCTTAGATTATTGAGAAGTAAATTATGATTGCCAGTGGCTCTGGCCTCCTGAAATTTGGATCAGTGGGTTGGTAGAGCTCTTAATTCTCTTCTTCTGCGGTGAGAGACTTGGCTGGGACATCTCTGGGAGGTTGCCAGCCACCACGAAGGACGGTCCTGCTGCACCCAAGTGGCTTCATCAGGCTGATGGGGGGCTATTCCTAGGGCAGGAAGGCCGCCTGAGGCTTGTGGGCCACGGGGTGGGTGGAGGGGGGACAGTCCCCTGGCCTTGTTTCCCCAGAGGAGAGTGGCTGTAGGAGGGTCACGTTCGTTCTCCTGCGGGAAGTCCAGCTTTTGACCCCCAATACTGGGCCATCCATTCCTCACCCTGGTGTCCGATTCTGCATGAGGCCGTTTGGGGCTTTCTTAAGGGTACTTGAGTAGTGGTTGTTTTCTTCATTTTACAGATGAGGACCACATGACTTGCTCAGTTTTACCCAGAAAGTATCCAAGGTCAGACTGAACCTGTGACTCCCTGGCCCTGGCTGTGGCCCCGGCGCGCGGGGCTGCGCTCGGCCCCCAGGGCGGGTGGGCTGAGAAATGCTGCCTGGCAGCAGCTCCAGGGGTGCCCTGCAGGGTGCCTGCCAGTGCCAGGGCGTGGCCCTCAGACAATCCAAGGGGGGGGGGAGAATTAGGCAGGGGGCTACCTGGTGGGAGAGGAGGGGGCAGAGCCGGCACACAAAGGTGATGGGAAGTGTCAGCCCAGCCCCGTGATGTCCGCAAGGCAGATGGAGACTTGGAGACTTGTTGGAGACTTGGAAGGGCTGAGCGCTCAGATAAGAGGAGGAATCAGCGGTATTGTGGAAAGCCTCAGAAAGTTGAAGCCAGCGGGGAGGGGCCTTGGGGTGGTCAGAGAAGCGGTCCCTGTGGTCTCAGAGCGGCTTCAGTCACCTTGTGGAAGTGTGATTGTGAGGAGGTCAGGACCATAGATGAAGATGACTTTTTTCCTAGAAAACTGGCTGAAAGGAGAAAAACAACTAGTCGATAGTCTGTGGGGTCAAAGGAAGTTGTTTAAAGATGGAACAAACCTGAGTGTGTTCTAGGCATTGGGGAAGGAATGTGTTTGTAGTCAGCCATTCAGCAAGGTATTGCAGGCACATGGTACACACATAGTTGAAGATACATTGAGGGGAGGTTAATAAAATTGAGTTTCGGCAAGATACAAACCAAACCACACTTTGACTTTTGGAAAACCTATGGATTGGTCTAGCCCTTCTGGAAAGCAGTTTAGAACTGTGCCCCAAGGTTACTAAACTCTGTGTATTCTTTGACCCAGTGATACCATTCCTATAGTCTGTTTCTTAAAGAACGAGGAAAACATCCTCCGTGTACAAAAATATTCATGGCAGTTTTCTAGAAACTAGAAAATAATGGTGCCCAACAAAATTTGTTTGTTAAAAGTTTCCTTTCTTGTTTTCTTTCCTCTCTTTGGCTGAAGATGTTTTTTGTATATGAATGTAGTGGAATATATTTATTTATTTATTTTTTTATTTAATAGCCTTTTATTTACAGGATATATACATGGGTAACTTTACAGCATTAACAATTGCCAAACCTCTTGTTCCAATTTTTCACCTCTTACCCCCCCCCCTCCCCCAGATGGCAGGATGACCAGTAGATGTTAAATATATTAAAATATAAATTAGATACACAATAAGTATACATGACCAAACGTTATTTTGCTGTACAAAAAGAATCAGACTTTGAAATATTGTACAATTAGCTTGTGAAGGAAATCAAAATGCAGGTGTGCATAAATATAGGGATTGGAGAATTCAATGTAATGGTTTTAGTCATCTCCCAGAGTTCTTTCTCTGGGCATAGCTGGTTCAGTTCATTACTGCTCCATTGGAAATGATTTGGTTGATCTCGTTGCTTAGGATGGCCTGGTCCATCAGAACTGGTGATCATATAGTATTGTTGTTGAAGTATATAATGATCTCCTGGTCCTGCTCATTTCACTCAGCATCAGTTCATGTAAGTCTCTCCAGGCCTTTCTGAAATTATCCTGTTGGTCATTTCTTACAGAACAGTAAGGAATATATTTATTTAAATAATAGCTTTTTATTTTCAAAATACATGCAAAGATAGTTTTCAACATTCATTCTCACAAAATCTTGTGCTCCAAATTTTTCTCCTTCCTTTCTCCCCACCCCCTCCCATAGACAGCAAGTAATCCAATCTATATTAAACATGTGCAATTCTTCTAAACAGATTTCCACAATTATCATGCTGCACTAGAAAAATCAGAACAAAAAGGAAGAAAAATGGGGGGGGGGGAGTAAACAAACAACAATAAAAAAAAAAGGTGAGAATACTGTGTTGTGATTCACATTCAGTCCCCATAGTCCTCTTTCTGGAGGCTCATTGTTCAAGAGTCCATCACAATTGTTCATCATTTAATCTTGTTGACGTGTACAATGATCTCCTGGTTCCGCTCACTTTACTCAGCATCAGTTTATGTAAGTCTTTCCAGGCCTCTCTGAAATCCTCCTGCTGGTCATTTCTTATAGAACAATAATATTCCATAATATTCATATACCATAATTTATTCAGCTGATTTCTGACTGATTTGCACCCACCCAATTTCCTATTCTTTGCCCCTACGTGATTTGCACCCACCCAATTTCCTATTCTTTGCCCCTACGTAAAGCCTGCTACAAATATTTTTGCATATGAACACTCCATATGCCTATATTAATATTTATATTAATAAATAATGTATTATACTTTATTCTCTGTGGGTAAAGATCAAGCTCGTGGGAGGTAAGGATGTTGATAAACTGAGAGTCTTGGGTATCTGAGAAGATTGCCAACATACATATTAAGGTGTTTTAAATAGCAAACATCTGGGCATAGTAACTCTTGCCCTGGTACGAAGGCGGGTATAATTGTGGTGGGAGTGGTGTGTGTACTGGCAGATGGCTGGCCCAGGGGAGCACAGGGGGTGACAACTGAGGGGAAGATCTTGTAAGACTGAGCTCTTATCTTGACTCTTAAGAAGTCGTTGACAATATTGACCCTTTTCTTCAAGTGGTGAAGTGGGGAGGGAGCTTGGCAGGGTGCATGGCTGGGGTTCTGGTCCCAGGCACTGGAGCCAGGGGCACTGCCTCCCAAGGCGATGGGTTGGGGAGCAGCCCTCAGGTCATGACCACAGCAGGAGGCCTAGGAGCAGGACATTAAGGAGAGCTGAGGATTGGGTTTTCTTGGGGGAGGGAAGGAGGTAGAATTTTTTTGGAGAGTGAGTGTGTGTGTGTGTGTGTGTGTGTGTGTGTGTGTGTGTGTGTGTTGTGTTTGAGAGCAGAAGCCTTCAGAAGGAGCCGCCCCAACTGGGGCTTCAGTGATATTGAAAGGAGGAGAGGCCTGGGCCTCCTGGGGATCTCCCTCTGGGGGGAGATGAGGTCTGGCCCTCAGGACTCCAGAGCTGGCAACGTGCTCTCACTTATCCCACCCAGGGCACTCACGGAGCAGAGGCCTGAGGAACTGTTTCCTGTGACAAATTTGGTCGTAGGAGAGAAGATTAAGGTTGTTTTTGATAGGTTAAAAATAAGGAAAGAAACCCTCATTCCACATTTCAAGATCCTGAAACTAATCCTCCTGACTTGTAGCTAGCTTTTGACTCTTAGAAATTTGTGTCTACAGTGATTGGTCAATATTTGTTGTATTAAATTGAAATTACTTATTTTTGACTCTTCCTTTTAGCTGAATATGTGTGAAAAAGTAAATATATCCTGCAAATAGCTGCCTTTTACTGGTTGAGAGAGAGAGAACATCAGTTTGCTTCATTCCATTGCCTCTACTCTTTGGGGTGAAAGGTAGCGGGATGGGAGCACAGTTGATAAATGTGAGGTTTGGCAAAGGTTTGGCAGCCCATCTCCATGTGTACCAAAGTAGTTGTTCTTCATAAATTGAGAATTGTTTGGAGGCAAAAGCTCCACCTTCTCTTTTTGAATTAAGTTGGTATTTAGATGAGCTGTGTAAACGTAGCCATCCAGTAAAAAAGCCAAGAAAACCTGATTTAACTTTTAACTTTAGACATTCATTATCAAGAAGACAAGTCAAGGCTAGTCTTGATTCCTAAGCCAGTTGTCTCCTAAAATGTCTCCTAATCATGAAATACGCATAAAGTTTTGACTAAAATATCTCACAGTTTCAGTCCCATCCAACCAAAGTGAGTTAGTATCATGTAGTCTTTAGGGTCTCTTTTTGACTTTATTCAAGAGTTCAAGAACAGGGTTGCCATCCATTTTTGTCCTGCTTTGAGTAAAGCTTGGGTGACCTTGTGATTGGTGAGTCATTCCAGCGTTCCCATCTGCCTCCCTCGGGTAGCACTCCCGTCTCTGTCTGAGAGCAGTTGGGCCCGGCCCTGCGCCCACCCACCTGGAGGCCCCCCATCGAGATTCTCTTCCTGCCTTTGCTACCTGATTTTGAGTGATGTGTGTGCCCGTGAGTGAGGGGAAGGGTTTCATTCTCTTGTTTTTCTTCCAAACAGGAACAAATTATCAGTCTGGTGAATCAGATCTGTGGGAAAGTGTCTGGGAAAAACGGCAGCATTGAGAACTGTATCAGCAAGCCTACACCAAAAAGAGGACCCCGCAAGAGAGCAACAGTGGACGTGCCATCATCAAGGCTTTCATCCTCCAGTTCATCCAAAAGTGCTTCAAGTTCATCCTGAAGATGCCAACACTCATTGTCGATTTATATATATTTTTTTGTAATTATTATATCCTAGTTTGGAGTACTTGCTGTAGAATACAAGCTGTCTTTGCACTAGCTCTAAAGAAGATTTTCTTCTGGTTTTAGAGAACTAATTTTGTTTTAGCATTAAATTGTTGAAATTTTTTTTGTACTTAGGTAGTTAGATATGGCAGTTGGATTTTTGGAAACTGCTGTATATTCACTGTTTTAAAACTCTCAAGGGGCTGAGATATTAATTTGTATCGCCCCTTTGGCTAAGCAAAAGCCTTTTTTTGTTTGTTTTTTGTTGTTGTTGGATTGGTTTGTTTTTTGAAATTTTTGATTTTTTTTTGGTGGGGTTGTGTTTATTTTATTTCATTTTTTTGGTGGGGATTTTGTTTTTGTTTTCCATAACTGTGGGGGAAAGACTTTTAACCCATTTTTAATAGGTTGGAGTTTGTTGTATTTTATAATTTGTTCTCCAGTCATGTGAGCAGATTTTCTAGAGAGAAGGGGGATAGGAGACAAAAAAACTTGAAAGAAGAAGTTGCTTTACTTTGGCTGTCTTTTCTTCTGTCATGTGCAAGATGAGTTTTGTAATTTTTTTCTTAATTGGAAGATGTCCATTCTTTTTGGGGGGAGGTTATGGCAGCTGAAGGTGGACTTTATTTCCTAACCATAGGCAAAATGATGAGATTTGGAGTGACGAGGTTCTTTTACCAGCACATCACTATGCATCTGTTTAAGGGGAAAGAGAGAGAAAGAGAGAAAGACTGCCTACCTTGGAGGGGTCATGTGAGGGAAAACTATGCCTGATTTCATTAGGAAATCCATTCTGTTATTTTTTTGGTGCTGTTGGCTACTTTATCAAAAAAAAAAAAAACCCACAAAAAAAAACAAATAAAAAAACAACCCTTCAATAGCATCCTTACAAGAAAAAAAAAGGAAAAAAATAATTGAAGCCCGAAGTGCTTCTTTGTCATAGACGTGCAATCTTTCTGACATTCCATTTTCATCCCACGGCTGTCGTCGTTTCACATCTTTACACACAAGTCAGCATTAATCCTTTCTTTTCTAAATCTGTTTCATTTCTGTGATCACATTTAGAGCCACTAGGAGGTCCGCATAGTTGTTTTTGAATGTGAAAATGCATCTGCGCTCATCTTGTCTATTTTTTTCCTGTATGTTGTAACAGAACAGAACAAAACACACGCGCACACACACACACACACACACACACACACACAAGAAATCCCATCCCTTTTTGTACATATGTCTGTAAATTGTTTTAAATACTTGAGCCTTTTTCTCGGTGGGGAGGGTGGGAAGGGCGGCAAAGGGACAAGATGAAGAAAAGCCTTACGTTTCCGTTTCTTCATTGGCTGGATTGGACTGGATGCTTACAGAGTTTTTCTTGTAACGTTTCTATAAGTGCTGCTTACGTCACTGAACAACAAGGAAAAGCATAAAGGAGTAGCTGCCGCCCTCTTCTGGTTGTGGGTACAGTCTGTGTGGAATAAAGAAGGGAAACTTTTCACAAGCTGTCCTCTGTTTCATAATTGGGTTCACCAAGACCGTAACGACCCACCTCGCACCGAGCTTGCCCGTGGGGACTTGTCAGGGAAGTCCTAGAGTACAGTTTGTCGGTTGTTGTTGCAGAAGACTGAACTGTTTTTGGAATATTGAACAATAACATAAACAAAGTCGAGTGTTTTCCAATGTGGTTGTCCGGTTTTTATGGCCTTGCTGTGTACTTTTCCCCTCTTTTTGACAGTAAACTTCTGACTATGGCTTACAGTTGGACATTTAATTTATTAGCGCTGCTCTGCTCTCTTTCCTTGGAAGGAAAGACTTCATTGTTGTTTATTGACAGTTTTTCTTTTTGTTTGTTTACTTTTCAGGTTTGTACTACAAGGTTTAATAATAAAAAGTTTTTTGGACATTTGTGTCTTGTGGAAGATGAGTGGGGGGAAGGAGCCCTTTCTCGCCTGGCTGACGGGGCACTGTCTCGTCCCTGCATTCTTCCCTCCAAGATGCCCGACGGATGGGGCCGCCCCTCCCCCGTCTCCAGCCATCTCCTCTAGCTGCCGGCTCGGGGGGCTGGAAACCCACCCGGTCACTCTTCCCCTTGTCCTAGGCCCCAGCATGGAGCCGCCGCCGCCCCTCCTCCCCGACAAGGGCGGAGCTGGAGCACCCCCTTCTCCCAGGGCTGGGGCTCAGAATCCAATCCCGAATCGGCGCTTCTAGAAGCACCACCAACTCAGCGTCCGTCCGCGTGTCCATCCGTGGGTCCCTTTCCCCTCTACTTTTTTTTCTTTGCCGAAGTTGTCAAAGAGAAGGGGGGAGGGGAGGAGAGGTTGGCAAGGGTATCAGCTTTGGGCTTAATTCTGCTCCTTGGAGCCCATTTCCCCACTGTTTGTCGTTAAGTGAAAGACGCATCTCGTGCACAGCGGTCAGTCAGACAGGAAAGTTGGCAGAAGAGGAAGGATGGGACGAGTCACAGCAGCTATGTTTTGAGCCGAGATCCATCTTCTTGAGTGAGTAACTGAGTGGCTGACTTGCTTTTCTGTTAAAGAGAGTGATGGAGGCAGAAATGACACCTGCATTTCAGAAGTTGCCTTACAGTGGCAAGTATTAGGTGCCATTCATTTTCCTTTCCAGGTGGTACCTTCAGATATCCCGAAAGGAACAATATCTTCAAGCCATTGTATGTTTAGAATTATTTCTGACTGATTGATGTATAAGAAATACACAGAAAAACAGGACTAAGAGCTTTAGAATTTATTTGCTGTACAAAGTTTAATAATGCTCAAAGTTGTCAAACTTTATTGTTTGATAAGAGAAAAACTGTGCTTTTAGGCAACTACTCATTATTGGCAATTTAAAAAAATCTAGTATCCCCATAAAACAAAACAACTTCAGACAGACTATCTGGCCAAAACGTGAACTGTCTTCACCAAAATACTGTGTAGTCAAGAGAAAGAAGGGAAGGCTGGATGGAGTTTAAGAGTCACTTTCATCACTAGCATCTGACCGGGCCTTGAGAGTGGCCAGGGCAGTGTCTGCTTGGACTTCTTCCTCGTCAGACTGAACAACAGGGGACTCCCCACTTTCACTGTTCTCCTGGGGGGCAGAGTCGGTGCAGACTGAGGATGAAGAAGCCAGCTGGCTTCGAGATGCAGAACGGTGGGGAACCTCGAGGTTGAGTTCATTCTGACAGGAACTGGAGTCGGGCCCTAAAACAGAAAAAGGGTTAAGTTTGCCAGAGGGAAGGGTACTGGGGTCTAAGCTGGATGGAGTTGCTTAAGGCAATCATGCTGTCTGCGCTGGGGGGCGGGGTCACTCCTGGTCATCATCATCACTGCTACCCCGACTTCTGGTGTCCCCCCCCCCCCCCCCCCCCCCCCCCCCCAGGCACTTGGCTATGACAGCTGGAGCGTCTGTAGCGGCGCTAATTATGTTTATGTTCTGTTTGTCTCACTGAATCTTCAGCAATGCTCTGCACTAGCAGCAGAAGCAGCACTACTCATGCTGTCCAAGTTTGTGGCTGAAAGTGTTTCTCACTGGCCACACAGCTAGTGAAATAGCCAAGGGAAGGGTCCCCAGTCTTTTGAACTCGAGGCCTAGCATTCTACCACAAAGAACTCTTGGGCTGCCTTCACAAAAATGACTCCCTCCCTTCAATGGTTCTTTTGAACCTAAGACAAATAGCGTCCTCTTTTTCTTTTCCCTAACAGCTCTGAATCTGAACAAAAAGCTGCCTCGTGCCAGCTCAGCAAGTCAGCAATGGCCCAAGAAACAGAAAGGTGGGAGCCTGAGAATCTGCAATCCCAAATAGTCCTTAGCTGCCCTCTTCTCAATAGCCGGAAGTTTATTCTGTTCTTTCAAGGCCTTTTCTCAGCTCGTATCCCATCCATTAAGGACCCTCAGTCCAGGCAAGGAATAAGGGATACTCGTTTCTCAAGTCGTGCTCACAAGTAATAGTCCAAGGCAGATGTGCCCAAGGTGGTTAAAGTCTGCAGACCTTCACACAGACAGAGTGCACGGGCCCAGGTGGGACTGGGAGGGAAGAGCTGTCCTGGCTTAACATGCGGAAGCAGAGTCACTTCTGGTGACAGCATCTCGTGGGCAGGAACAAAAGGGACCATGCCAGAACGGAGTGGGACATGCTGAGCCTCCCTAGGTAAGTTAGCACAGGTCAGCTTCCCTGTCTCTCCCTCACTGGGAGGATGTTAAGACAATGACCTGAGGTTCTTCCTGATATTAAAAAAGTCTAAAAAAGAACCTGCCTCCCCCCACTTCTCTGGCTACTGTTTTTTAAGGAGCAGCAAAAAAAAATGCCAGGTTTCAGAACTGGATGGGGGGGGCAGGGGGGAAGAATGACAGGTCTTCAGCAGACTAATAAGAAAGGGAAGATCGGCTGTGATGGGGCGGGGCTCCAATAGCAGGGCTTTTAGATGTGGATGGGGGAGGATCTAGAGAGACGTCTGCAGGGAAAACTAGCCCCTACCCCTTATTCTCTCTCCCCCCCACCCCCCCAATAGAAAAAGTACAAATGCCAGCAACTGAAACTGATCCCGCTTCATTTAGGCCAGGAATGAGTGCCATCCACTCAGCCCTCCAACATCCTGCTTATACCTAATCCGGGAGACAGTACGTTGTCTTCTCCTCCGGAGTTTAAAAAGACATCCAGGGCCTCTTGATCAGACATATCCATCAGGTCCATCTGTTCTAGCACATCTACATTCACTTCCATGGATGACATGCTGCCTATGGGCTCTGTAAACAACAAACAAATAAGGCATTAACCAGAGTGACTGAAGGCAAACGGTTTGTGCGGCACTGGCCTTCCTCCAAAGCACATAGCCGGGTATTATTTCAAATGACCAATCCTTGTCCTCGTTCTCTTTCAAAAAAGAATCTCACCTATGCAGAACTAGTTTGTTTTGTTTTTCCAACTCAATGAAACAAAATATCCAAGTTTTGTTGATTCACAGCCATGAGACTCGAGTTTGCCCATGTTTTTGGTCAGGCTCATGAGTGCTGGAGAGCTCTCTGCAGAAAGCACAGATAGTATTCTTTGGGCAGAAGTCTTTACATCAGATGGTCTGTCTCTCTTCTACTAGGTCAGGTACTTTATAGCTTGAACAATCCTGGTCAGAATGGTCGGCCAATAAACAACACTAGGATCTCTATTATACAAAAGGAGTAGAAAGACCAAGCTACATTACAAGGACCCTTACCAGGAGCCTCTCTGATGCCCCCCCAAAGGTAATTGGCACAAAATAATGAGTAGATCCATGGAATTCTCAGCTTATAGTGTTTTGTTTTTTGAATATAGGAAGAACTGGGCCATGTAGAACCTCTTCCTGGCTTTCTCCCAAATGGTTTTTCTAGACTGGAGAAGGGTTTCTGGTCATATTCTTTTCATATGTTCAGCCTTCACAACTTTTTAACTTGTATTTAAGATTTTCTTAGATAATAACCTACATAAAAGAACCTAGTTTCCACTTCTAACATCCTTCTGGTTTGGCCTACATGTCAAATTAAAAAATAATAATAAAGTCTGGCAAGTTATGATGGCCCTTGAAGTTAAAACTGGGGATGTGGGAAAATGCCTAAGTCAGAGGATTTCTTAACCTGGGTCTATGAACTTGTATTTCTCTTCCCTCCTCCCCTATATATATATGTATATTTCCTTTATATCTGTGTGTGTAAAATTCAACATAATTGACTTCCTTTGTAATTATATGTATTTTATGCATTTTAAAACATTCTGAGGAAAGGGCTATGATAAAAAGATTATGAGGCACTGGGTCCATTCATTTGTTTCAAGACATGAGGAATAGGGGAGTACTCCCACTGCATCTGAGGATTTGAAAAGCGTATTCAGAAGAGATTGGAAGAAGGTTAAATATAATTCTGAAAAAAATAAGAAGAGCACAGTGAATATTCACAGTGACACATCCCTCCAGGGTCATCTATTAGAAATTATTTTAAAAGTTTTTTTTTTTTTTTTTGAGGACTGGGCATTTTGAGGGAGGATACTGAGTGTCTTTGGGCCAGAATCTGCCAAAATATTTATTATTAAATTATTAATAGGGTTTACATTTCTATCATCAGCCTTCACCATCTCGTTGATTTGAGGTCTAATTTGCTACAATTATTACTGCCTATCAAGTAACTGATTTGCTTCATTAGTGTGTGTGTGTGTGTGTGAGAGAACTGTAATTATAAGACAGCCATTTAAAGTAGGGGCTCAACCTCAATGACAACATTTGCCACGAAGACAGTCTTACTAGACTTACTAGAAAACTCTTCAGAACTATAATCTACAACATTTTTTTCTCTCATTTCTTTGAACCTGTGATTTCCTCAGTAAAAGAAATTCACTCTATACATACAATTTAGCACTGCCATGCCCATTAAAGCCTCAGAGATTGTGGCGATACCCACTGATATGTGACTTCTTGCTGTGAAACCCAGGCAAGACCTCCAGGCCTGGAGCAGGATAACCCGAATCCAAGCCCCGTCTCTAGATGCAAAACAGCCGCTGCTGGGCCAGAGAAATCAAAGCAAAGCCTGGGTCACAGATTTCACTTTGTGATCATGGAGATTAACCCTCTCATTTTACAGACAAAAACACAGACTCAGGGAAGTTAAGGTTAAAGTCTCAAGTTATCCAGGTTCAGTTGTGATGGACTAATCCTTGTTCCCTATTTACCATGTCAGACATTTATGCTAGATATAGTCAAATCTTGGCTCTCCAGTTTTCTTTCCCTCTTTAATATGGTAATAAGTAAATTGTTATTAATACTGGAATGGAAATAACAGATCTACACCTTCAATAATCTTCACCAAAAAAACCAATTCACATTCCTTTGCTTCAGTGCTTGGCCAAGGTCTCCTGTGTTTTTGCCATGCGTCCCTTTGAACGTGTGTCTGTCTGTGTCTGTGTCTGTCTCTCTCTCTCTCTCTCTCTCTCTCTCTCTCTCCATCTCCAGTTGCATCCTTACTACTTAACAGACAGACCGAGCTGCTACAACCAGAAAAAAATGGGCCTCCCTGCTCATTAAGTGCTTTTCCTATATCTTTCTACCCTTTCACATTTAAAGTCCTAGGGGAAAAACCATTTCTACTTATTGCCTCCATTGGCTCCAGACCCACTCACTAGATGTGTTCTCACCAAAGTTACCCTCAGTACGATTGTAACTGTCGGACCAAATGACCTTTCTCAATCGGGAGCCTCAGCTTCTCTGCAGCGTTTGATCTCCATCTCAGCTGCATTTCCAACGATACTCTTTTCTCCTACTTGCTCGGGTCGGGGAGTGTCCACCATGGCCTTGGACTCTCCACTCATATATATGTTTCAACTGTCACCTCTACACAGACTATTCCCAATATCCAGCCTTTGTAACTCTCTGTGGAACTAAAGTCCTGTCTGTCAGAGTTCTCACATTCAACACATTCAAAATGGAACCCAACTCCTCCCCCCCAAACATCTTCTTCCCATATTATCTATTCCTGTCAAAAGCACTATTGCGGCTACGCTCTTTTAGAACCTACAGGTTTTCATCAACTTCACTTTTCCTTAAGCCTTCTATCCAAATGGTTTGCTACGTTCTGTTGATTCTTTCTTTGTAATACAGCTTGCATTTGTCTCCTCTCCAATGATACAGCCACGGCTCTAGCTTTTACCTGGACTTCTGCAAGAGCCTCCTCATTGGAATTCCCTTATTCTGGCCAACTTGGCCAATTTCCCTTCCCCAGACATGACCAACATTATGACTGCTCATGGGTTTCCCAGTGCTCTGTCCTGGGTCCCCTTTTCTTTTCCCTCTGTACTATTCACTTGATAGTGTTACTAGCACCCGCAGTTTCATGTGGATGACTTTCAGCTCTCTTTGCATGGCCCTAATCTCCTAACTTTTGATCTCTCCTTTCTAATTATCTAGTAGGCATCTCAAAATGAAAGTCTCATAAAAATCTCAGCACATTCAAAACCAAACATTACATCAATTTCCCCCTCAAATTCTCCTCTTTTCCAACTTTCCAGTTACCCGGGCTCACAGTCTGGATGTTACCCTCAGCATCTTGCTCTCACTCCTACCCCACAGCTGCCTGAGCCTCTCAGTTCTGCCTTTATAACCTCTTTTCATGTAGTCATGAAGCATTTCCCTCTGAAACTACCCCTAATTTATCCTATGGGGATGTTTGTATTTTCTAGTTTCTATAGTTATTTGCTTGTCATCTCTTCCATTAGACTCTAAGTTCCTTAAGGGCAGGGAATATTTTTTACCTTTCTAACTCTTACAGCACTTAAAACATTCTCTAGCATCGAGGAAGCAGCTAATGCTCGGTGATGAGACCTTTGTGTAGACTGGCTCCCAGGCTCCAAATCCCCTCTCTTTTTCACTCCTGTCTCTTGGGATTCCTAGCTCTTCCAGGCCGAAGGAAAGTTATACCTCTTGGACAGACCTCTTCTCAGTTATCCACCTCTCTGAAAATTAATTCACTTGTACATTGGATTCATTTACTTTTGTCTCTGTTGTTTTTTCCCTAGCAAAATGTAAGCTCCTTGAGAACAAGCATTATTTATCATCTTTTTCTAGTTCTGTGTCATAGAGACACTCAATAGATGAGTATCGAAATGAATAATTACTTGAACAGTTTAAAGAGAACAAATTAAGTTTTGGCAGGTTATATAAGAAACTCATTAGTAATCCAAAAGCACTTCAAAAGTTCTCTAAATTGTACTTTTCTGCTTTAGAAAGAAATTTTACCAATCATTTTCACATTCTTTGATTTAAATAAGAACTCACTTAAGTACCAACTATATTCTACAATTACCCAATTCTCACATTCTACCTATCAACCAACCCATTACCTTTTTCAGTAGACTGAGCACATGAAATAGATTAAAAACTTTTTATAACAGCTAGAATATTTCAGTAAATTGAATTGTAACATGTTAGGGTGATTTATTTAAGTCTATTTTGTCATTCTTTTAACATTGAGTTATCTTAACAGATGAATAACATCTTACTTTTGATGACATTCTATAATATGTATAAAAATAAAATTATTGGTTATATTATTGTGGAAAAGAGCTCTGAATGGTAGGACTAGACCTTAGTTTTACCTCAGCTGCCAACTAATTACAATTTGCATAAGGCACTATATCTCTGAGTCCAAGTTTCATTATTTGCAAAGTAAGGGAGACAGATCATAGGATCTCAGCTTTAAAATTAATATGTCTATCTGTGCTGAAAAAGAAATCTCATGTCCCCCCAAACCCCTTAGGCTAATTTAATCCAGTAGCATCTAACTAACCTCAGCATATTCTTGTAACTCTCCTTACACACCAATTCTTTTTAAAGCTACATGTCTAGGAGTCAGTAAATGTTGGGAGAATGGAATTTCGACAAGATCTGATCCTTGTCCTTGGAGTACTTGTTTTTTATATTTCAAACACTGAATTTTGGGGGATTGCTAAACCTTATATAGGACAAAACAGAGCAGGTGCTTAGAAAACAGCTGATTTTCCATCCTCTCAAAATTGTCCTCTTCCTTCTATATTCACATAGTAGCAAATCACATGAGAACCTATGAGGCTGATTCTTATTCTGTGACCTGGCTAGCCTCGCTTTTGCTATGGCCCAACGGTCTTTAAGCCCCTTCCTTCTTTTTTCAGTAAATACAGAAGGTTCTAGAAATAGTTATCTTCCAAATATAATTTTCCTTGTCTTGTCTCAATTTCAGTATGAAAATGGAGGGCGGGGAGAAATGCAGCCTACTTTTCAATTAATGATATATGACTAAAATGTCTTATTTGATGTGATATGATATGTTTTTGGACTATTCCTAATTAAAACTAATTTGTAAATGGCTTTTCCCCAAAAAAAGGCAGCCTGTACTGTCAGAGAGGACATTTAAAGAATAGTTCCAAGCTGATTTTTTAGAGAGACTCATTTATTTGTTACTGTTTCTCAATTAAGAACTGACCTAACTATAGACAAAACTGAAAAGCTTAAGAGGCAGCTGGTAATGCAGTGGATAGAGTTGTGGGTCCAGGGTCAGGGAGACAAATTATTCAAATTACAAAGTTCAAATTGTTTTTTTTTCCTCTAATTCTTCTAAACAAAACAAACCAATTCTCTAAACTAAAAGATGTTGTCTATTCTGAGATACACTGACCAAACCTATTTAACATTTGAGAAGATCATACCAGCAAGAGCTGGAATTGCCAAAAATCAAGTTTTTAAAGGTATCAATATATAGTTACATTGCACAGAGCTGACATATCTCTGTTCTCCTTTTTCTGAGTCAGTTGTTATACAACTATACAATACCAGACTAAAATCTCTCACCTTTTCCTACTGTTTCTTCAGGCTCAAATTCTGCATGTGCTTTGGTCTCTGTCCCAGGATCTAGAAGTGAACCACATACAAGCCCCCCAAGTTTGCTTCTTGGCCAACACAACTGTTATCATCATTTCTCTGAAGGCACCACCTAGCCTCACCAGGACAGAGTCTTAAGAACACTCAGTACAGAACCTAAGGAAACGAGAATACGGTAACTCTATAAAATCTGGTTCTAGTCACACTGAGTATATAATGGGTCAGAAAATGAGGTACATTAGAATGTGACACCTTTCTTGGTTCCTCCACCTGCTGGTGTCTTCCCCTCCAAAAATTCACATCATATTTATTTTTCATATGTATATTTTAAACATTTATATTCATGTCTTCTTCATAGAATATTAGGTCCTCAAAGTGGGAGTTTATTGAACTTTGTCTCCCAGCACAGTGCCTGACACTTTGTAGTATTTAGTAGATGCCAGGTGATTGATCAGACAGGAGGGAGAGTGGAGGAACGTTTAAAATTTCACCAAATGACCATTTAACAGCAACACTGCCGTGCCTGGCTATAGAACACAATTTCCCTCAACATGAAAGGGCTAATTTGTTTTCTTGACTTCTGTATTTCAAAGCAAACCAGACTATTTACAGAGAGGCTGCCTGCACACTGCAGGGGCGTCATTTATCTTTCTGTGTGCGACACCAAACTATTAAAGCCGTGTTAACGCCCATGGCTGTCTGTGTTTACTTTTCCTTCCCACGTGAACGGGGCTCTGGCCACAGTTAGGAGGCCACCTCAGAATGGCGTCCCCGACAGCCTGGATGGATTTGCACTAATTCACATCCTCTTGTCCAGCTCCTCTGCGACTTATCTGCAAGAGAGCAGGCCGTGCCGAGGGCTGCGGTTCACCAGGGTACCGCGCTGACTGGCACCGCTTCTGGGCCTCACTGTCACTACTGTCTGACCAGGGCAGCTAATTTAAGCTAAAAGTCTTTATGAAAAGGAGAGCCGAGGGCTGCATCCTCAAAAAAAGTTACGTTTCTCACAGTGGATTTGGCAGGGGCTATTTCAGCTGTTTGCACATATGTGGAAGAGGAAATCATAGAGATCATGATGTTGCATGTGTAAAATTCCCTAAGTTACATTCATTCCAAGTAGCTGAATCTGTTAACCAAGAGACAAATTAAAAATAAAACAAAATTTTCTAAGTAACATAAGAAGAGTCCATGCAAATTAAAATGTGTGGAATAAAAAACAATCGGAGACTTTAGAAGCAACACCACCAGAGAGGTGGAAAAATAAGGCATTTTTACATGACATCTTATGGCAAATAATGAACGTCTTTCCTTCCTACATGAAAAAATCATTTTCTGACAATTCTATTTTGGAAAAGAAATATATGGATGTAAAAATGTAAAAAATGTAAAAAAATTTACTCTTTTGGCTGGTACATCACACTAGCGATTCACACGGACTTCACTGTCCACTGACCCTAAGATCTTCAAAGTACTGTCTCATCATACCTTCCCAACCCAGTGTTTGTGAAGTTAATTTTTTGAAATTTTACCTTTATCTCTACTGAATTTTATCTTATTAGCTTACCCAACTCGGTGATCTAGCCTATTGAGCCCTTTCGGGATCCTGATGCTGTCCTTCAGTATGTTAGCCATTTCTCCCAGCTCTGTATCATCTATGCTTTTCTCCAAGTCACTGATAAAAATGTTTAACTGCACAGGGCCACTAGGGATCCCTCGGGCACTCTGCTACAAACCTCTTGCCATGTTAAAACTATTAACAATTATTCTTTAAGTCCAGTCGTTCAATTAGTTTTGAATTGAACTAACTATACTCTTATCTATTATTATTCTTAACATGGGGGCAGGAGTGGAGCAGGTACTTAAAGTAAATTTCAGATGCTGAGAAGAAATGAAGGTATCTTCAAAGCTCCACCTGACAGTTACATTTTTCTCCCACTTCCTAAAGCCTAGGGACAAAGGGAACAATGCCAGAAAATACCTCTAAGCTAGTAAGAGGAATATTTGAGTATTATATGTCCAATAACAGACTCGGCTATTAAACAGCTCTGTTCCCAATCCTACCCTGAGTGAGTCAGTAGCAGGAGACCCATAAAGATACAGTCTAGCAGATGAAAACCTGTCCAAACTTGCCTCGTCGTTCAGCTATCTGCAGATAGCCTGTAGAAAGGTACTGTTCCATGTCCTGCTGGAAGGCTTCTTCAAAGAATTTCTGGCGTTCCTTTAGTTTCAGCTGTTGGCTGTGTTCCATATCTAGCACCTTTTGGGTATGCTCTGCATCTAGCTCAGCTGAGAAAAGAGAAAAAATACAACTTCAGAAAGACTTTAGCAAAGATGGAATATCACGCAGAAAATGTTTAGTGGCAGATGTGGTGGATGACACCTTCTAAGATAGCCCATCTATGCTCTCGGTGGCGGGGCTAGTGATGTTCTTACATACCAACCCTAAACGGCCTTCCTTCCCACCCCTTACCTATCAATCACCTGAAAATGCTCCCTAAGACTGAAAACCATGGAGAATAGACACATGCAGAGGCAGCCGGTCTCAGGGCACTTAGCCTAGTCTCAGTCACCGGCTCCGATGGGCCCCGGTAGGAGCCAGGGAGCGCCAGAGCGTCCCACAGCAGTCTGGGACCCAGGACCCTCCCACTCTATGGACTCAGCTCTCTCTAGGAGTCTTTCTTCATTAGCACTCCCACAACAAGTACATACCAGGCTCCATGCAAGGTGCTACAGATATAAAGACAGAAATGATTTAAAGACTTATATTTATTATATGGGGGGAAAGAGAGACCAGAGAGGGTTGAAATCTTATGGTCCCACTTCAGAATTGAGATTGTAGGATCATAGAATTTTCAACTGAAGAGAACCGTAGAGATGACTGAGTCTAAGAGTTTTGATTTAACGATGAGGAAAGTGAGATTCAAAGGTGTCAGAACCAGGATCTGCATCATCTTTTTAGAATCTACAACAAACATTCTCTTGACTAATGTACCCTCTAAATTTAAAGATGACTAGGGATATCTGATGGGGCCCTTTTAGTGTTAGTTTTTTAAACTAACCTTATAAGTTGTTTTGTTTGTTTGTTTGTTGGGGGGAGGGAGGTTAGTATTCAAGGCCTATGATTGCATCATGGTAGAGAATTCTCAGTCAATAAATTCCCTAAACCAGTGTAGATAAGCAAATGTTCTACAAATAACAATCCTTCAGAAGGCTACTCCACTAAGAGGTTCATGATTCCCCCAGGATCACACAGCCAGCATGTAATAGAAATGGGTCATAAACTCAGGTCTTTCTGACTTGGAGGTTGATCCTCTATCTACTTGGCCAAACTGCTTTTCTGGCCTATAAATACTTTATGTTCATTTAACCTTTTCCCTAAGGGATATAAAGGAAAGAAAATGAATAAAACTATTTCTTATGATTCACTAGCTAGCATAAGTCACTGCTCATACTAGGCAAGTTGATATTTTTATATTGCTTTAAAATCATAGCATCCTAAAATTTATACTCCAAATTAGTTTATTCTACAGAAATTCTTAACCTTTTTTTTTTGGTGTCATAGAACCTGCTGGCAGGCTGATGAACCTTATGAGCTCCCTCTTAGAATGTCTTAAAATATATTAAAATAAAATATCAAATATATTTAAATTTTCATGTTCATAATAGGAGTAAAGATGCATTTAGAAGAGAAACTGATTATTACCATATTAATAGAATAAAAAAAAATAACAGCTGGTGAGAAGATTCCACCAGTGCCAAATAGATGATTCAAGACTCTATGTGTGCACATGCATGCCTGTGCCTGAAGATTTATAGATTTATATAGATATATGGATATTCATGTATATACACACATACATATAACTTGATATGGCAAGAAAAATATACTAAAACCTAGGTATATTGTTAGATGAAATTGTCTGGAATGCATAACTGATTACTTTTATGTGTTTATGTTTGGAAATAACAAGATTGTGGACATTGCTACAAGACTTAAACACTACAACATATTATTGCCAATGAAAAGAGCTGGCACCTAAGTCTCTAGTAGAAGACAGGAAACTGTTTTATATACTTCATGCCCTACAAAGTTCATCTTTAGAACTCTAGGCTTACATTTAATTGCTTTTTACTTGATAATAACCTTCCTCAGGCACTATTCTGCCTCCATTCAGTTTAAGCAGCTGTTAAGAGCTGTGAAACTCAGTTATCTAGAAAACTCTTGGAATTCTAATGCTTCCCCAAGGAGTATCAATTTTCAATCTGAGAAACAATCCTTTAGTAGCTATATATTATTCATCTAGTACAACACCCTAAACTTGTACAAGTTCACATGCACCTTACTATATATAATAGGAGTGTTTCTGAAAAGCTGTGTTTAAATGATATTTTATTGCAAAAAGAATTCTGTCCTCTTAAAGGGACCTTTTGGCTAATTTTGTTGTAAAGGGAACAAACACTAATTTGTTTTAATGTGGCTCTTCCCGTATATTACAGAGTAGAGTTGTATTTGGTGATAAAATAGCAGCTAAGTCCAATTGCCAATGCTCTTTGAACTATATGTTTTTTCATCTGGTCAGATACTGTGGATACTTTAAAATGATATATATTTAAAATAACATGTATTAAAAATACCAGCAAATAAGTTTGTGCTTCGGTACTTCAGGTCTCTGTGCTTTCAATGGCACTTCTCTCTCTCCACCCACCCAGACTGCTAATCTTCCACACCGAAGCAGATGGTTCTTCATGAGTTGCTAGGATGAAAATGTTGTCAAGTGATAGCCAACCTTCTGGTGATGAGTTTCTCCAAATATAGTGAGCTTGTATTTGGAGACAGACATAATCTGTCATCAATGTATACTCAAAATCTTTCCAGTTTAGAGGATAGGAGCTCAACTGGTATCCCAAGTACCTAGGGTCAATTCTACAGCAGGAGGCAGCATCTAAGATGAACTTTAGTAGGGAATGTATATTTAGCAGTCTAAAATAGCCAAGACTTAAGACAAGAATCAAGTCATTACAATCACATTTGTTACCTTATTAAATTAAATTAAATTAATAGTGGCAAATAACTGTATGGTATGTTTTCTTAATGGAAAAAAATTTTTAAACAATTTTTAAAATAACAGTTGAATACAGGTCAATGCAATCTTAAGTATATGTTTGGGGATGTTTAACTTAGAGAAAACAAGATTATAAGGGGATCTGCTGGTTATCTTCCAATTTTTGAAGAGCTGTCTTGCAGAAGAGGGATTTAGCTACTACTGCTTATCCTTCAACAAGGGTCTTAATGTGAGGTGCATGAACTTTTTTTTTTTTTTTTTCTTAAAGCTTTTCATTTTTTTAAACATATGCATGGACAATTCTTCAACATTAGCCTTTGCAAAACCTTGTGTTTCAATTTCCCCTCCTTCCCCCCACGCCCTCCCCTAGATGGCAAGTAGTCCAATATATGTTAAACTGTACAGGGTCACAGTCAGTGGGGAAACTCTGGGTGAGGTTAAGACCCTTCAGCCCAGAGGGAGTCTGCTAACAATGTCTGGGTTGCTTCCCCACCTTCCCTAAGGGCTCTGGGCCTTCCTGAGAAGTCAGGGGGTGGTGACAATCTGTGTTGAGATTGAAGCAGTGATACCAGGTGGAAGAGTGGTATCAGGTGGCAAACTACTACAATAGCAAGTTGTTTATGTGGTCCCATGTGCTCAGTGTTGTTTTTGTTACATTATACAAAGGGGAAAGTCTTTGAAATAAACAAGACTCCATTTTCCCACCCTCCTCAGGAGTCCCCCCTCATCACTTCTCCACTAGGAAGGTATATTTTAATCACCCCAGTATGGGAAAGCTAAAAAGCAGGATTCAATATTTTAATTACCTTGGTGTGGGAGCTACGTTTTGTCACCCCAACTTGGGGGCTCTATAAAGCAGGACACAACATTAAACATGTTAAAATTTGTTAAATCCAATATATGCATATATATTTATACAATTATCTTGCTGCACAAGAAAAATCAAATCAAATCAGGAAAAAAAAAGTAAAATGCAAGCAAACAACAACAGAAAGAGTGAAAATACTATGTTGTGAACCATACTCAGTTCCCACAGTCCTCTCTCTGGCTCTCTTCATCACTAAACAAGTGGAACTCATTTGAATCACCTCATTGTTGGAAAAAACCACCATGAACTTGTTTTTCTACTCTTGATTAACTATTTTAATATAAATGGTTTCCTTTGTAATCCTCTGTATTGTCTGTATTTAAAAGTATTCTGAAAAAGGGCTCTCTAGCTTGACAAAAGGATGTGTAATATAAAAAAAAAAAAAAAATGTAAAGAGTACTTCACCTGGAGGGAAAACTTAGAAATTGTAGAGGGAAATTACATAAAAGCAAATTTCAGCTCAACCTAGGGAAAATTTTCTAAGAATTAGAGCTTCCCTAAAGTGAAATGGGAGTATTAGGAGTTAGTTGAGTTCTATATTATTTAGAAGTTTTCAAAGCACAGGCTGGATGATCACTTTTAAAAGATTCATGGATTTAGGAGATTCACAGTTTGAGTCCAAATTGAACTAGATGTCCTCTAAGATAAAGTTCTAAGATTCTATAAATTTGTAGGTGTGTTTTTTTTTTTTAAAGATACAAGTCAGAATAAAATTAATTATTTTCCACATTAAATATTTGGCTAATTTACTGATGTGGAGAATTCACTGAGGGGAATGATAAGAGGATTGTAAACAATGCTATTTGTAAAATTGAACTAAGCAGTGGGGGGGAAACAAGCTTGCAGAAAAGTTTGGGTGTGACCCAGTGATAGCAAATTATTCCAAAGACATTTATTTACAGGTGAAATTTTCAAGACAATGAACAAATGTAAAATAGCTAAAAAACTTCTATGGTAGCCTACTCTCATTATGATAGTAGTGGAACATTGGATTGTAATACCCAACAATACCCAGTGTGTCAGTGAGGAAGCAGAAATTGTACTAATGATTTAAGTTGGGAATCTCATCTGGATCTCAGAAAATATATACATAGAAAATATGTACTTAAAATGACAATTTTAAAGACATTCAGGGATTGATTTTCATATTTCAAAGAAGCCAATATTCTCAATGAATGAAAAAAGATCACCCACAAAATTATACTCTAAAACTCAAATGGATCTGTGATCACAGATTGAGGTGTTCCCTTCAATAATTCAGATGGCAGTCCATCCATGCCTGCTCAATCTTGTGTAGTTGGCTGGTGAGGCAGGGTTGGAACAAACTACTTCCTTCCTCCCCAAGGACCACAACACTTGCAAGTTGGCCCTAATTCGCATTATTAGAGTACCTTGGGCAATTTGAATCTGTGTATCAAAACGTACTTTGAACCTCACCCACTTTCTTCACAGGAGCTGTTAATCTGTTTGCATTCATTTTCAAATAGCTTAGCACAGTATAGAAGAATTGCACGTTTAACATATATTTGTCCTCTAGGGGAAGGAATGGAAGGGAAAGAGAACAACAATTTTGGAACACAAGGTTTTGCAAGGGTGAATGAATAAAACTATGTATGTGTTTTGAAAATAAAAAACTTTATCAAAACAAACAAATAGCTTAGCATACCCTTACCCCCCACAGGCTATTCCTAGTCTTTGGATATTAACCCCCCTGCTAATAAACAAAATCCTCTCTCACCACTTCAGCTGTCAGTCCACTCCCTCATTCCCATCCTCCTGAGCCCTACCCTCTTCTCAATGCCCTAGTCAAAATTCTCTCCTTCTACGAGCTCTCTGGAGCATCTGTTCCCTAATCAAAAAACTTATTTTCATCTTAAAAATTTTTCTTTCTCACTCCTTCTCTTCTGGCTCTCAATGAGACCTGACTTCCTGTTAATGACACTACATCTTCTTCCCCTCTCGCTAGTACTGACTGAGCTTTCACTCATACCTCTTAACTCACTGGTTGGGGAGCTGTGAAGGGAGTTTGAACACTCTAAATCCGCCTCAGCTTTCCCCCTCCCCCCGGCCTCCACTGGCCTCCACTACCACTTCCAGGCTCTCCTATCACAATCTCTCAGCTACCATTCCTCCTTTAAGGTTTATTCAATCCAAATTTTATTACAAATCAACCCAGGGCATGTCTTCTCCTTTCAAGGGGTTCGGTAACTAACTCATGGTTCTTCTTTCTATTTTTACTCTTTCCTTCATTAAAGGAGACTTCAATATACAAATTGATATTCCTGCTTCATATTCTAATTTCCCAATTCCTCAAATCCCATAAATCACTCTCTCCTCCAACTCAGTTACACACAGGGATGGTGCTATGTTTGATCAATAACACTGAATTTTCTTTATCTGATTACAATATTTTATTTTTCTGTCTCTCCATAAGCTTCATTTCTCCTAAATCTATTCTTCATCTCTACAGTGATCCAGGTCTCCTCCTTTCCCAACCAGCCTAAGGAACCACTGTTTGTTTGTTTTTTTTACTACTATCTTATTCCCTTGCCCTATCATTAATGTATTTCTTACATGTCACACATAGCAAGCCCTTAATAAATATGTATTGGCTGACATTTATGCCATGCCAAACCTCAGCCCTAGGGGTACTTTCACCATCTGCCTTCCCTGCTCCTCCTTCTTCATGGAATTAGAGGAAATCACCAAACTGTGACTAAACTGATCTAGCTAATCTCAGCTGGGTTTTCATTACAGAAGGTGACCCCCCCTCCTCCTTAACTGATTGTCTACCAACTAACCACAATGGCCATTTCAAACCTCATATTGTCCCCAAACCCCCAAAGACATTCTTTCCCCCTGCTCTTCCTGCTAAAAATCTGCCTCTTATTTCACTGAGGACATTTACTCCCTCATTTCTTTCATCATCTCACATTCCTCTTATATGGACCTCCATATCCTCCTTTATTCCAGTCTCTAAGGGTCCTTTTGTTTCCTGAGGCCTCTCATGTAAACCCTTGATCCCCTCTCTTCCTCTATCAGATTTCTACCCTTCTCATCCCTACTTTCTGTCCAATCTTCAATCTGTCTACTGGCTTCTTCCCTCATTCCCACAAACAACTCCTTCCTTTCTTTAAAAGTCCTCACTAAATCTGTCTTGAATTTGCCTTCTTGAAAGCAGGATCTGTCTTTTCTTTTGCATTTGTACCTCAGGGCTAGTGATTTTTATATATATATATATATATAATATAAAAACAAGAAGAAGTTATATAGCATTTTAAGTTTTGCAAAGTATTTTACAATTAATATCTCATTTGATCTTCACAGTAACCCTGAGAGGCAGATACTATTATTATAATTGCCACAGTTTTGATGTCTTGCCCAGGTTTACACAGACAACAAGTGTCTTGAGGCTGGATTTGAACTCTTGTTGACTCCAGGACCAGCTCCATACACTGTGCCACCTAGCTGCCAACACTTACGTGCTGAATGCATCAGGCTCTAGTGATAATGAATTTTCATTTATTCATGACAAAAAAGGATAGTAAAATAACACCTTCTTAATCTTGAACCCACTTTATCCCCAACATGTTCTGTTCTCCATTTCTGCCAGTGCAGTCAGTGTGAACCAAGGGAAGAGAATAACATTTATTAGTACTGAAGCAAAACTATAAAGGCATATAAATCTGTAAGAGGAAAAAAAACCCCATATTCATGATGCATTCTAGAATTAAAGCTAAATTATTTCATCATTGTCCTATGATTTGGATAATTCATACCATGGCTGCCTCTCTTGAAATTCTGCACCTGAATTTTACTCCTGGCACCAGCTCTCAATAGCAAAGAACATGAAAGAACAAACATTTGAAAAGGGGTAAGGGGAAGTTTGAAGAAGAACAGTGAAACAGACACCAGGATTGACAGTAACACTGAAAATCACCCTTGGCGCCAATGAATCAGAAGCATCAGAAATGTTCATCTCCTTTATATAGCCTGCAAGCAATTCAGCACACAAGCTTTAAAAAGAAAAAAAAAAAATCAGTGAACTATTCAGGGATGTCTTCTCATTTTCAGTTCAGCTGTCAAAGTAACTGCTCAAATTCTTCATGACTGCAAAGATACTGGAATGAGTTGAAACTAAATGCCTAAATATATTAACTATGTTTCAGGCACTTCAGAGAGAGTTTGGTTAATCTGTTTTCTTTTTTAGTCATTCCAGAATTAGCTGCTCAGAAACACAGATCAATGTAGGCAGTGCCATGAAGGAGTATTAATTAAAGAACAACTATCCTGTTCCAAGTGAAACAAAGGCAATAATTTGCAGAAAGTGATTTTTCTTCTCTATAGAACTTCTTGCTTCTCCTTCAACTTTTTTTTTTTTTTTTTTGGTCCAGTGATCCAGGGGAGAAGGGATAGTTGGTTTGTATTTAAGAGAGCCCCTAATATGATTAGTGGAAAATAGTGAATATATATTAATATATAATAATATATATTACTCATCTTCCTATGCTGACAGAAAATCTAACCACGGCTTAACAAGATATTTAAAATTTTTTTGGTAACCTTTTAAAATAACAATAGCTATTCAAAGTCTCATAATATATAAATTTAAAAATAAATCCAAAATGTCTGCCTGTGGGTTTTGGTCGCTAAGGTCAAAATAAGAGGATTTGTGTGGAAATATGATTGCCAAAATTTTTTGACAGAAAGACTGATATACAAGAAAAAAAAATTACTGGAGGTAGAAGGGAGCCTTGGATTTGAATCCCAGATCTAATAATTAGTAGCTGTGTGACTGTGAATAAGTCACTTCCTTCTATGAACCCTGGTTTCTTCATCCATAAACAGGGAGAAGTTATCTTATCTCTATATAAAAACTTAGAATCTCTAAGTTTTTATAAGAAAAGGCCTTTGGAAACCTTAATAAATAAATAAATGAATAAACAAATATATGTGTGTATATATATATATGTATATATAAAACATAATGCTTATATATCTATATGTATAACATAGAAAATAAATGTGTGTATCATATATATATACACATATGCATGTGAGCTAGTATTATACCAGCTTTACTGATGCAAAATACAGTTATACTAACTAATTATACATTGTGTCTAATGATGTTTAGCTTTTTACTCAAAAGAAGGAGCACCAACAGACCATGTATGATGAAGGGAAATTTTAATTAAAGTAATTGAAAAAATTAGCTGATCTTGCATTTCGGCAAACTAGAGGAAAGGGTTTCCAAACAACTATATTTTAGATATTTAACTGTGAGGTTTAATCTGTCAAGTAAAAGATGCCCCGAATTCATAACTTTATATTGTAAGTTAAGAATTGATAAGTCAGAAACAACACTATTTATTGAGGCTCTTGTAAAAAGCAGAAAAAAACGAAATAGAAAGATTAAATGTTTTCAGTTTTCACAAGGTCCTTTAATTCTATTATATAGCTTAGGTCTTTTTCTCTTATTTCAACTTTTAGGTCATCATTCAAGTTTTATCTGTTTCCAACTGCCCCAGTAGCCACCAGTAGCCATTCCAAATAGATAACAACTCAACAAAAACCCTATTACACATAGAAGGTGGTAGAATCAATTCTCAATTATCTGTTGTAATGGAACATTGGGATAACAGAGAGATAGGAAATCCACAGAAAATCCAATAAAGTCATTTTCATTAACACCTTCAACCTATTCTACCAGCAAACCTTTTTGCACAACTGCTAACTAGAAAAGGAGAATGTACTGAGTTTGTTCTCCCTATTCTGGCTTCCTATTCTCTGGTAAAGTATGATCAACCAAAAAATGTTCCAAAATCAGAAAGCAGGAGAGAAAAGGAGGCTCCCAAAAGAGCAAAAGTAATTAACAAATGGGACTTAAAGTTATGGTTTTAATAGAGTTGGATAAAATTCATTTAATGAAAAAAGATTTTAAAACAAGAAAAATGATAGGTTATTTCTGCACTAAATTGACTCAATTATCAGGGAGATTTAGTTTCCAGCTTTAAATATTAATGATTTAACATTTAGTAAATAACAGAAATAAAGGGGGAAAAAAAACCGAAGTTCTGTTTCAGGTATTCCTAATGATAGAGACATTGATCAATGGAAAATGAAATATGAAAAATTTTCTATTAATCTATTAAAATACAGATTTGCCCATCAGGAAGGAGATGTACACTTCCTCAAAGTTAGGTAAGTGAGTTTGAGTTTTTAGAACTGCAAAATTCTGACAGTCTCATTTTAGAATATGTCCTTTAGAATAATTATCTTAAAACTAAAAAACAGAAATAAAGAGTAAGATAATTTTTATTTCCTTAAATCACTTCTTACTCTTTCCCCCACTCCCTTTTCTCTTATCCTTAAAAAAAAAAAAAAAAGTTGAAGAAAAATATTAGTGAGGAACTTAAAGCACCATATAACAGAATTAAACAGCGCAACAAGCTTTCAAAGATCCCTTCTAATATTTTCTGTGACTCAATAAAGCCAAGCCTACCTATCAATTGTTTTATAGATCTATTATTTGATGTATTTTTCACTTTTTAAAATAAGACATGTAAAAATAAAACAAAGTATGTAAAGTTATTTCTTTAATATCTCATCCCAGCCCACTGCCCATCCTAACAATTGAACACAATTTGCTCTGTACCAAATTAGAGAAAGTTCATTCATAAATATTATTAGCTATCTGTAATTGTTATATCAAGTTTTGTAATTAAAATTTCCATAGGTATTTTAGTTTTTGCACTGCTGTTTAACATCAAGATGTTTCTAACAGTTTTCATAATAATTACTTTAAAAGAAAAATCTTCTATATTTTTAAAAATTCAGAAAAAGGAGCTTTAAAATGTAATGGCTCTGATTTGTAGAAACAATATGTGAATGCAAGAGTTAATGTTTTTGAAAGAAAAAGTCAATATTCCCTTATTAAAAAAAAAGCCTACACTGAAAAAACTCTATCAACTTAACAGATCATTCTATTTCATTTATAAGCAGTTACGAAGGAAATAAACTTACCTAGAATACGATATTAGAAATGGCAGCTTTTGTAAAGTCAGAATGAATAACTACTTCATACAAAAAACAACTCAAAACAATTCCTCTGCAGTCTTACAAATTTCAGGCTCTGTGAGCAGCTGGTGGATGATCTGCTTCCCAATACGCTGCAGGAAACGCTACTCTAGTGTCAAGCTTCCGGAAGACTTTTCTAATTTCCCTCAATTACTTTGAAGGAAATGACTACTATTTTAAAGTTAACAAAATATGCTCCACAGAAATATAAAAACAGTGTATCACTATAAAGTCCAAAGATCAAGTTTAATTCAAAACACTATTTTATAGGATAAAATACACTAACTTTTATTACAACTCATGGTGGACACAAACATTACACTAAATGAAAAGATCATCTTTGGGCTGATATTATTTATCATTTTATCTAAGTCTTTTAACCTTTTTGGGACTCAGTTTACTCTGAGTAAGAGGTAACATTTTTACATGATTAGAATAGAGAGGGAATATTCAATAATTTATACATCTATGGTTAGTTAGATGAAGTGGCTAGCAAACCAGATACTTAGAACCTCTACATTTCCTTTGAATATTTTAAAAGTGACTCACTTTAAACATTAGCAAAATGCCACTTAAAATTTTAAAGTAGAAAAACTTCATGCATCTATTAATAGCTTTATTTGCAAAAGCATCTTGATCATTTCATTGTTTAAAGAATGGTTGGATACAAACTCTTTGGATACACTGGCTAACTGGGGACTATCTCCAGACTATATAGTTTTCAGGAGTGGTCATTCACATTTCACCAGCATCAAAGTTACAGCCAAGGTCTAGAAATCTGAAGAATTCCCTTAAGCAAACTGTGTCTGATTTTTCAGGAAGGAACTTAGGAGGGTGAAGTCCAATGAAGATTGCTTGAGACCTAGGGATATTAAAACTGGACAAAAGAAGATCCAGGGACACATGATAGTTACTTCCAAGTTGCTGGGGAGTTTTCATGTATAATACTGATTAGACATGTTCTGTTAAGCCGCAAAGAGAGGAGCCAGGAGCAATAGGTGGACAATACAAAGAGGTACCTTTAAGCTGGATGTCAGGAATGGAACAGAGGGGTTTGCCTACAGTTATGACTCCTCCCCCTCCTGGAGGTGTTGAGGCAGAGGCCAGATTACCACTGGTTGGGCACATTGAAATGGGGCTTTCTTTCAGGTAGGGGTTGGACTAAAATACCTTTGGGGCTCCTCAAACTCTAACTTGCTGGGATTGCTAGTTTAACAACACCAAGTTTTCAACTCCTTTTTCTTCTTTAAAAACTATACAATGACTTGTTGATAAAGGGCACTTTGTGCAAAATAAGCAATGTGGGAAAATGTTCAAAAATTATCATTAACGGTAGCATGTTATCCTGTTCTTTGGCCTGATTTCATATCTCACGTTTCCCACCAGACTATAAACACAGCAGCAGACTTTAAAGTAACAGATTTATGCAATGGCTTGTATAAAATCTTGCTTTTAAGCAGTATTTGATATGAGACTTAAGTATTAACATTACTTGTACCAGCATTTTTTAATGGTCTTACTTATATTGGTAGAAGTCATTAAAAAGTTGGGATATTTAAGTGAAGCTATTTTGATTTAAGTATTATTTCTGTTATTATTTTTTTAATTCCCACTTAAACAGTCTATGAACATGATGATATCTTTCTAAGGATCTCTCTCAGGGCCCTACCCTTTAATTGTTATTCTAGCTCAGGGCTTCTTAACCTTAACAAATTCAAAGGGCTTCAAAGACAGATTTGTAGAGATCTATGAACTTGGAAAAAAAGTTGCATTTTGATTTCAATATAATTGGTTCCTTTTATAATCCTACATATTTTATTTAATACATTTTAAAATATTCTGAAAAGGAATACAAAGGCTTCACCAGATTGCAAAGGTATCCATGACACAACCAGCTCTCCAATGTAAATGTATTTTCATGATGTACTTTTAAGTTTAACCTGTATTACTGACATTTTCTCCATGACTTCTTCAATTCTACACAAGCATCAAAATTATAAAAACAAGACCTATAGATTTATGAGGTGCAAATGCTCACACTGAACCAGTTTGCCCCTGAATTATGTAGTTCTAACAAGGAATCAAGAGGGGTCTTGTTTTTTGAAAAGCCACCCAAAAACAAAAAACAAAACAGAAAGAGAGTACTAAGTAGTACTCTGGCAAAGACTAGTCTCATTTGTTATTAATTCTGAGTTTTTAAGGCAGTATTCTCTCAGTCTCAGTTTCCCTATCTGTAAAATGAGAATAATAATAGCATTTCCCTTTTAATGTTGTTTGGAGGATCAATTGAGATATCCATAAAGCGCTTTTGCAAATGTTAAATGTTGTTATAAACAGAGTTAAAAATACTATTATATTGTTGTTATACAAATACTTTATAGGTTACATACTACAGTAAAATCCATTCACAACTGGGCAACTATTAGTAGTACTTTTTGTCTTGCTAGATAACAAATGCCTATACCTTTGGAATCACCATCTCTTTTGCCAACAAATCCCAGAACCTGATTCTCTGGCAGCTACCAGGGGAGCTCTCTAGATGCCCGTTATTCTCTCTCCTCCCTAGATTCTCTTCCCTACATCTAGTTTGATTAGTCAGAGAGGACAAAAGTTATTTTCTTCCTCTGCTAGTAAAAAGAGCATTCAGTTTTCCTTGAGGTGTTTTAAAAAGTTTTACTATCAAATATAATGAAACATTTGGAATTGGAGAGAAGAGCAGTTCAATCAAGAGGGAAAAGTTACAAAGTTTATTGCTATCTCTTTAAGTCTACGCTAAGATTCAATCTTAGCCAGAAAATGAGGTTTCTTTTTTCTTACTTTCTCTTCCTTTTCATCTGACAGATCACCTACTTGATTTCCACAATTCCCATTATCCCTGGATACAAATTTATTACTAAGTCAATTCCTCTTATTTGTGAATTACTATAACTGCAGTGTATCTCAGACTTTATTACATCTATTTCCCCAAACCACAATGCTGGACAAAGAAATCATATGGCCTTTAGACAGTCGTCTTTCTTGTTTTCCTAACTCCCCCTAAACCTTTTGCCTTCAGGCAGGGGAAGTTCCAAGCAGTGAAAGAATTGGGTTTTTCTTTGTAAAAGTATTTAGTACACAGCCAGATAAATAACAATTGCTTAATAAATGCTTGCTAATTAATCATCTTTATCTCTCGGGGTCAGGTTTCTAAAATTAGAAAGACCACTCCTCATTTTTTTATTTCTCTACTAATTTTCCTGTTTAGGACACTGGAATCTTCTTCCCTGAAAACATGAGATAGAAGAACAAAAATCCTCTTTCTCTCTATTCCCTAAATTCTAATACCTTAAAAGTGGACTCCTGTATACTTTAGCATTCTTAAAGTAGTGTATTTATCTGTGCAAATGAAACCAAGCAGCTTTAATTGTTAGTAATGATAACTTTTTTCTTTTTCTTAAAAAAAAAATTCTGCCAAAGTTAAAACTAATTTCACAGAAAATGAGGGGAAATGGGGGAGGGAAGGGAGTTCAGTATTCTGCTGAAGACAAAGCTTTTATGTTAATATAAACTCATACAACATTTTAATTTAATTCAGTAACTGCTTCCACTTCATCTGACTTCCCATTCTGGGATTATGCTAAATTCTGTGTGAACTTTTAGCAGAGTAGCTGTATTTATTTCTGAGCATTTTCAGTTATGAATACTAAATCAATAAAAGTGAATATAGATGAAAAGGAATGTCACTGACCAAATCCTGCTGTTACAACTATACTGACACAAGCACTTGCACATCACTTTATAATTTCAAATTAGTCTATTTTAATAGGTTAAATCATTTTAATCAGTTTATCATTTAAAAAAAAAAAGGTTCCTTCCTTCTATTCACTAAT
Source organism: Sarcophilus harrisii (assembly GCF_902635505.1). Lineage (NCBI taxonomy): Eukaryota > Metazoa > Chordata > Mammalia > Dasyuromorphia > Dasyuridae > Sarcophilus > Sarcophilus harrisii. The sequence goes on along the minus strand of NC_045426.1, from coordinate 546,265,731 downwards.
TTGATTCTTTCACTGTAATTCCACCACCTTCCTTTACTGTGCACTCACTTCTTGTTCCTTAGTAGGCACATTTCTGAAGTTATTTAACAACCCAAAGAGATAGGAATTTCTCTTTAATAGTAACATGAGCTTGACTTACACTTTAGAAACAAACTACAAAATAAATCTGCCTCCAAAAACTAAACTAGAGCATTAGCCTACAAAACAAGACACTGAATGAAATAAATTTAAAATAATTTGAAGGAAAAGGTTAGATCATTCTCTACAATGCACTGTTACGACGACAAAAATAGTGCAAAACTGGATAGGAATTATACTCAATCAACTGTACAGCTTTTTGCCACAAAAGGAAAATATCTAAAAGCTGGATCCCATGTTTAAATTTTTATTAACTATTAATAATTTACACACCTATAATCCTTTTTTCCTCTAGGGACAGGCAACCATTTGACAATTGCTAATTTATTTTTATAACATGCTTGTTATAGTAGCAGTATTATGTAGTGGTATTTTTCTCATTTTAAGTTTGGAGAAATAGGTTCAGGAAGTTCAAAGGTTTTTTTGTTTTTTTGCTTGTTTGTTTGAAATAACTGTTAGGAGCAGAAGCAAAAATGCAATATAGTAATCAAGATAATAAAAATGGAAGAAATAAGAGATGGAATGCATTAGTTATCTTTTTTTAATTCTTCTGCATTCTTTCTGCATTCAGTGCCACACAGATTGTAAGCAGAACACTTTTGAGGAGGCTAAAGAGCAGTTGAAGTAAAGAAGAGGGGAACAGATTAAAAAGGTTATTTTAAGGTAGAATCACCTATATAGTATCTATATAGTATATGGTGGAAAGTATCCATTTAAGATATAGGGTTTCTGTTATTACTCTCAAACTGTGTGTGTGTGTGTGTGTATGTGTGTGTGTGTGTGTGATTTTGCACACACTCCCAGGGAGATGGATGAAGTTGCCATGTATGGTACTGGGTGCAGAAACATTTTTCACACTCCTACTAGAATAAGTCATGCACAGATCTGTTTTTGCTACATTCCTCTACTTAAAGCCCTTTAATAATTTCCCATCATCCACTGAATAAAATTCATTCTCCATAACACATCATTCAAGGCCCTCCACTGGTATCACTTTACTTTTCGAGCCTGGTCTTTCCTGTCCCCAAGGGAACACTACTCTTCAGGAAAGTTACATTGTGTAGCAATATGACAATACAAACTTTTCTTAAATGATTTTTATATGCAGACCATTATGCTAGATATTAAAGGTAATTCAGAATTAAGATATGATAAGAGTTCTCTATTCTCAGGGAACTTATAGTTTAATTGAGGTATGGATAAGACCTCAAAAATATATCCAGATAAATATGAGTTACAAAATAAAATACTATATAAAAAGATAGAGGTGCCATTTGAATCGGTCTTTAAAGACTGAGTAGAAATTCAACAGGTGGGGAAAAAAAACCCAAAACCAGATGACTATAATTTCTCCCATTAGACTGTAAGTTTCTTCAAAACAAGTAAGGGCCTTTTTTTGTGTCCCCCAGAATCTAGCGTAGTGCTGGCATATAACAGGTATTAAATAAGTGTCAGTTGACCAACTGATTGTATGCTCCAAGGACTATCTGTTTATACCTTCCCAACTTCCAGACCTGCTGGTTAAATGAAAAGGTAAAAAGAATTTCTTGATTAATTTTCAACTAATTCTTGCTAAAAAGTTCTTTAGTTAAAGTAACTTGTTTTCTGCAATTCTCCCTCTACTCAAATTCCTTTCTCCAAGGTCAGATGAACTCTTTTGTGACCAAATTCAAATACTTTTTTTTCAGCCTTCATCTTCTTTGGCCTCTCTGATCTATCTTGGGATGAGGGAAGGTACTGGAGGGAGGGAGAAAAATTTAGAATACAAAATTTTACAAAAATATATGTTAAAAACTATCTTTAATATATTTGGAAAAATAAAATGCTAAGGAATATGTTTTTCTTTTCTTCCCCCAATGGGATGGAGTTGGGGTGAGAAGGAAAGAAAATAAATTTCTGTTAATTAAAAAAGGGGAGTACAGGAGTGCTAGGGATGTGGACATTCAGATGAGGTGACTGCATTGTTGACTTTATTTAATAAATTCACTGTTATAAGAAATCTCATAGAATGGGTATAAATCAGGGAAATGAGGATATGGTAATATGCCTTAAGGAAGATGCTAGGGGGAAATCAAGCTGGTTTATGTAAAGCATGGCAAAAAACCAAACAAAATATCTGCATTTTAGGGATTCTGTTTAGTAAATAGAGACTAAAAGACTGTAGAAATGAAAAAAAAAAAAAATGGCTATCAAACACATACATACATATGTGTATGTACAGACATATCTCTATATAAATTATTTCAATTAATCAAAAGAAAATACAATCTGTGGCTATTCTACTTAATTTATTACCTACAAAAATAATGACGATAATAGCATCTTTTGGACTGCTGAGTATTTCTAATATTTTTATTTTAGAGTTACTGAAATCACATACAAAAGAACCACAATTTTGTGAGTTTATTGTGCTACAGCAAAAGAATGAATAGATAGAAATGCTGGAAAAATATCGCTAAAAATATCCATGTTACCTTGGAAATCAGCAAGTAAAGGTGTCTCAGTAATTGCATATTGCTGTTAATATAGTCCTAGTAAAATAATATTGACAGCCCTACACTCTTAGCTGCTTAACAATCTAACACAGAAAAGGATGTAAATGATTTGGTTTCTTTCAAGGAATAGTTCACTCAGTTGTTCTGTAAGTAAAGCTTAAGAGTAGAATTAACCAAATAATTTCAGGAACATTCTGGGAATTTCAAGTCAATAAGGTCAATCAAGAAATAATATTTAATTTCAAACCAATTCAAAATTTTTTTCTTGTCCACATTTTATCAATACACACATATATTTAATCAAATGCTACACTAAGGGAAAAAAAAAGGAATTATACTCTAATAATTAGAAAAAAACTTTTTTTGAGGAAACTAATGATAAATATTGCTACTGCTTCTAGGTTTTTATAATACAAAATTCTGATCCATTACATTTGCAAGTCCATAGATGGCAGATGAACATTTGATGAGAAGACATAACAATAATTATCCTAAATAATTTAAACACAGACCCTGGAAGCAAATTAAGTTTTTAAACATTTAAAACACATCCTTATCACTGATTAAATTAGAATTGAACACGGTTTGATTCTGTAAAAATTAGAATTAAACACTTATTTTGTAATTTTTTACAGAAATTTTATCATTTGATCTATAGTGCTTAAAATAAGCAACAGACTTTCTCTAAAACCAGGTTTCTGATCTCTGCAGAAATGCTTTACATAGCAACTATTTCTTGAATTAGAGCAAACCGAACAAAGAGAAAAAAGGTTATATTCAAGAGATATTAGAAAGGATCTTTAGGACTTGGTAAGTCATTGGATATTAAGGGAAAAGGATAGGGAAAGAGAGAGGGAGGAGAAGAAGAGGAAAAGGGAAAGAAAGGCAGGATAGGGTGTTACGGGAGCAGCCTGCTAGTGGCTGCTGGGGATCTAATTTTGACCAGCAAAATAGATCCCTTCATGTGAGAGGATGATAATGATACAAGGAAACTGAGAGGCAGTTGCATTCTCTGACCTCTCTCTTCTTCTCTCTTGCCTCCAATTTCTTTTATTCCCAATTCACAAGCAACATCTGGGTCAGTAAAGACTGATTTGCAATTCTTTCAAGTGTGTTCTGATTCTCAGGCATAGGGGTTTTGAGAGAACTGATCCACCCCTTCAAACTTAGAGAAGGGAAGGGAGAGGAAAAGGAGAATGGCTGTTGGGTGAAGGGTACAAAACATGGTTGTCTCATGGGGGCTCTGTTCTGGGCTTTTCTTCTTTCTATATATTATTTCATTTAATGATTTCATCAGTTTCCATAGAGAATCAATTAACATCTCTTCCTTGTGATTCTCTTTTTAAAAAAAAAATTGCATATTTTTATTTTTTATTCCCGTCTCCCCCCAATTACATGTTTCCTATAAACAACATATTGTAGGACTCTGTTTTTTAATCCACTCTATCTGCTTCCATTTTATGGGAGAGTTCATCCCATTCACATTCACTGTTTACCTTTTTATGCTTTTCTAGAGTATTGTATTTGAAGATTCAATTTTTTGCTTAGTTTTGGTTTTTTCATCAGAAATGATTAAAGTTCCCTTCATTGCTGAAGATCCATCTTTTCCCCTGAAAGATTATGCTCAATCTTGCTGGGTAGTTTATTGTTAGTTTAAAGCAAACTCCTCTGCCCTACAGAATATGGTATTCTAGACCTCTCTGATCTAGGATAGAAGATGCTTTATTGTAGAAGCTGCTTAGTTCTGGTTAATCCTGACAGTGTTTTTTTGATATCTGACTTATTAAGGAATTTAGCTATAATATTTCTTGGAGTTTTCCCAAGAAATTCCCTGGAATCTTTCAGGGGGTGTTTGATGAATTTCTTTCAATGACTATTTTGCTCTCTGATTCTAGTACATCAGGCAGTTTTCTCTGATTTCCTGAAAGATATTGTCCAAGCCCTTTTTTCGATGGCTTTCAAGTAGTCCAATAATCTTAAATTGTTTCTTCTGGATATATTTTTCAGGTTGTTTGCTTTTCCAGTAAAGTATTTGACATTTTCTTTTATTTTTTCATTCCTTTTAGTTTGTTTGACTGATTCTTGATGTCTCATAGAACCATTAGCTTCCATTTGCCCAATTGTAGTTTTGAATGTATGATTTTCTTCAGTTAGCATTTGTACCTCCTTTTCCATTTGGCTGGTTCTATTTTTGAAGATGTTTTCTTCAGTCAATTTTCATTCTTCCTTTTCCAAGCTATTGACTCTCTCTTGTATACCTCTCATTTCTTTCCCCAGCTTTTCTTCTATATCATTTATTTACCTTTAAAATCTTTTATGAGCTGTTTTAAGAAGGCTCTTTGGGCTTGAAACCAATTCATATAGTGCTTTGAGGTTCTGCATGTAGGCATTTTGTCCTTTTCTAAGTAGCTTTCTATGGTCAAAGTTCTTTTTGTCCCTCTCCTTCCTTCTTCTCTTCTTCCCTCCCTCCCTTTTTCCCTCTCTCCCTCCCTCCCTATCTTCCCTCCTTTCCTCCTTCCTTCCTCTCTCCCTCCCCCTCTCCCCCCATACCTATTTCCTGGCTTTTAAAGTAGAGCTTTGCTCCTAGAGTATTGGAAGCTATCCCAAGCTTCTTGTGCTGCTTTAAGCTTTAAGCTCTTGTGTTTAGCAGTATGCCTTATACTGTGGGACTGGAAGCTTTTACCAATGGTCTGCTGTGCAACTGTTTTACTGAGCCAGGACTGGGGAAATTTGTTGATATGTGCTTTGGCTAAGATCTCCTGTGAGATTTCCCATACACATTTGTGTTGGGCTGCCCTTTAATCCAAGTGAGAATAATGTTTCCCGAAGTCTTATCAAGCAATCTTGAGTTGGAAAATTTTCATTCAATATTTTTTTAGGGTCTGTCATTAGAATCTGTTTCATATTGTTTCCAAGGGAAACTAGGCAGAGCTCAAGACTTCCTGGCTTCTCTCCAACATCTTGGTGGAACCATCTTGGTTCCATCTTTCCCTCAATTATATGTTGAAACAAAATTTTAAACTTTTTTTTTTTTTTTTGTTGAGACAATTGGGGTTAAGTGATGACTTGCCCAGGGTCACACAGCCAGGAAATGTTAAGTGTCTGAGGCTAGATTTGAACTCAGAACCTCCTGACTTCAGGGCTGGTGCTCTATCTACAGCACCAACTAGTTGTCCCAAAATTTTAATCTTTTTTAAAAAAATTCTGAGTTCCAAATTTTTTTTTTCTCTTCCTTCCTTACCTCTCCTCTTCCTGAGATGGTAAGCAATCAGATACATTATATGTTGCAATCATATAAAACATTTCTATTAGTCATTTTATATACTACAAGAATACTCAAATAAAAGAAGGAAGTGAAAATAGCATGCATATTAATTCTTTTTCTGGAAGCTGATAGTATACTTCATCATGAGTCCTTTGGGATTGTCTTGGATCATTATTTTGCTGAGAACAGCTAAGTCAGTCACAATTCTTCATTGTACAATATTGCTATTACTATTTATACTGTAAATATATACTGATTTTGTTCACTTCATTTTGCATCAGTTCATGTAAGTCTTTCCCTCTAAAGATTCTCAATTTTACTTCTTAGTCTCATCCTCTATTGATATCTAACTCTGTCCCATCTACAACTGCTTATTAACCATCTTGAATTATAGATTAAGATGTCAAATTCAGGGCTAACAAGATTCCCAAGAGGGGTCAGAACCAGGTTACAGTGTAATTGGGAAATGTACAACAAAATAAATTTAAGAAGTAAACCAATCCCCATAAATCCTCAGCATTTTTATACATCACCAACAAAATCCAACAGCAAGAGATACAAAGAGAAATTCCATTCAGAATAACTGTTGACAGCATAAAATATTTGGGAATCTATCTACCAAAGGAAAGTCAGGAATTATATGAGCTAAATTACAAAAAACTTTCCACACAAATAAAGTCAGACTTAAACAATTGGAAAAATATCAAGTGCTCCTGGATAGGTCGAGCAAATATAATAAAGATGACAATACTCCCTAAACTAATTAGTGCTATACCAATCAGACTTCCAAGAAAATATTTTAATGATCTAGAAAAAATAACAACAAAATTCATATGGAATAATAAAAGGTCAAGAATCTCAAAAGAATTAATGAAAAAAAATCAAATGAAGGTGGCCTAGCTGTACCTGATCTAAAACTATATTATAAAGCAGCAGTCACCAAAACCATTTGGTATTGGCTAAGAAATAGATTAGTTGATCAGTGGAACAGGTTAGGTTCACAAGACAGAATAGTCAACTATAGCAATCTAGTATTTGACAAACCCAAAGATCCTCACTTTTGGGATAAGGATTCATTATTTGACAAAAACTGCTGGGATAATTGAAATTAGTATCGCAGAAATTAGGCATGGACCCACACTTAACACCATATACCAAGATAAGATCAAAATGGGTCCATGATTTAGACATAAAGAACGAGATTATAAACAAATTGGAGGAACATAGGATAGTTTATCTCTCAGACTTGTGGAAGAGGAAGAAATTTGTGACTAAAGACGAACTAGAGACCATTATTGATCACAAAATAGAAAATTTTGATTACATCAAATTAAAAAGCTTCTGTACAAACAAAACTAATGTAAACAAGAATAGAAGGGAAGCAACAAACTGGGAAAACATCTTCACAGTTAAAGGTTCTGATAAAGGCCTCATTTCCAAAATATATAGAGAGCTGACTCTAATTTATTTAAGAAACCAAGCCATTCTCCAATTGATAAATGGTCAAAGGATATGAACAGACAATTTTCAGATGATGAAATTGAAATCATTACCACTCATATGAAAGGGTGTTCCAAATCATTATTAATCAGAGAAATGCAAATTAAGACAACTCTGAGATACCACTACACACCTGTCAGATTGGCTAAGATGACAGGAAAAAATAATGATGAGTGTTGGAGGGATGTGGGAAAACTGGGACACTGATACATTGTTGGTGGAGTTGTGAATGAATCCAACCATTCTGAAGAGCAATCTGGAATTATGCCCCAAAAGTTATCAAACTGTGCATACCCTTTGATCCAGCAGTGTTTCTACTGGGCTTATACCCCAAGGAGATACTAAAGAAGGGAAAGGGACCAGTATGTGCCAAAATGTTTGTGGCAGCCCTGTTTGTAGTGGCTAGAAGCTGGAAACTGAGCGGATGCCCATCAATTGGAGAATGGTTGGGTAAATTGTGGTATATGAATGTTATGGAATATTATTGTTCTGTAAGAAATGACCAGCAAGATGAATACAGAGAAGCTTGGAGAGAATTACATGAACTGATGCTAAGTGAAATGAGCAGAACCAAGAGATCATTATATACGTCAACAACGATACTGTATGAAGATGTAATCTGATGGAAGTGGATTTCTTTGACAAAGAGACCTAATTCAGTTTCAATTGATCAATGATGGACAGAAGCAGCTACACCCAAAGAAAAAAACACTGGGAAATGAATGTAAACTGTTTGCATTTTGTTTTTCTTCCCAGGTTATTTCTACTTTCTGAATACAATTCTCCCTGTGCAACAAGAAAACTTTGGATTTGCACACATACATTGTATCTAGGATATACTAGGACATATTCAACATATATAGGACTGCTTGCCATCTAGGGGAGGGGGTGGAGGGTGGGAGGGAAAAATCGGAACAGAAGTGAGTGCAAGGGATAATGTTGTAAAAAAAATTACCCTAGCATGGATTGTCAATAAAAAGTTACTATTAAAAAAAAAAAAAAGTAAACCAACATAGATAACATTAATTTTGGTTTTCTAAGTCAACATGTAGCCCACAAGCATCTGTTTCTATTTGAATGTGATATCATTCTGTAGACATTTTGAACTCAACATGAATAAAACTTTAACTAATTATGTCCCCTTAAACTCTCCCTCTTTTCAAACATCCCTATTTCTGTTAAGGGCACCAGCAACCCCTTGCAACATAGGTATCCTTGATTCCTCATTCTTTTTTATTCCCTTGTGTTCAATCTATTGGCCTTTCAATTTTACTTATATTTCTCCCCCATTAAACTGTAAAACTCTTGAAAGTAGAAACTATTTCTTGTTTTTCTTTGTAGCCCTAGTACTTACCATAGAGCCTGGAATGCAGCACTTAATAAATGCCTGATGCCTGACTGACATTTGGTTATATTATTTCCCTATTTGATCAACTCCAATGACTTTTTTCCCTAAAAATAAACCCTTCTAGACCCATATGTGCAAAAATGTTTGTGGCTAGAAACTGGAAACTGAATGGATGCCCATCAATTGGAGAATGAATTATGGTATATGAATGTTATGGAAAATTATTGTTCTGTAAGAAATGACCAGCAGGATGATTTCAGAAAGGTCTGGAAAGACCTGCATGAACTGATGTTGAGTGAAATGAGCCTATACGGCAACAACAAGACTTTATGATGATCAATTCTGATGGACGTGGCTCTCTTCAACAATGAAATGATTCAAACAAGTTCCAATTGTCCAGTAATGAAGAGAGCCATCTACACCCAGAAAGAGAACTATGGGAACTGAGTGTGGACCACAACACAGCATTTTCACTCTTTCTGTTACTGTTTGCTTGCATTTTTTTTTCCTTCTCAGGTTTTTTTTTTTCTTTGTAGATCCAATCTTCTTGTGCAACAAGATAACTGTATAGATATATTGTATACACATATATTGGATTTAACATATAATTTAACATATTTAACATGTATTGGACTACCTGCCATCTGGGGAGGAAGTGGGGAGAAGGAAGGAAAAATTTGAAACAAGATTTTGCAAGGGTCAATGCTGAAAAAAACTACCCATGCATATGTTTTATAAGTAAAAAGATATAATAATTTTAAAAATTAAAAAAAATTATATACCTCTCTATTTGTTTTTTAAAGCCTTGTCTATTTTCATTGTATGTTACTGCATATTCCTCATAAATTGGCCTTGAGCTCTCCATTCTTCACACATGACTTACCTTCTCCCATGTCAACAATTTCAATTTGCCATCTCCTAGATAGCCATGCCTAAAATGTACTCTCCTTTCATATCTGCCTCACAGAGTTCTTCTCTTCCTTTAAGACACAGCTCAAGTACTACCATCTACATGATGCCTGATTCCTGTTTTATAAGTGTCCTCCTTTGAAAACTACCCTGTACTTAAATACTTTTTGTAAATTTATATTTATTACTTTATATTTGTGCTATATATATATATATATATATATATATATACATACATACATATGTATATATAGTATGTGAATATATACATAATATGTGTTATTTTTTCCACTAGAGATATAAACTGTTTATGAGGAGAGATTATTTCATTCTTTATACATGTTATCTCCAGTACCTATCAGCATGCCTGGCACTCAGTAGGCACTTAATAAATGCTTATTTATTGGATTGCAAAATGTCATCTGAGTCTAAAAAGCATAAAAAAAATCACAATGTCAATTTCTTATAAGATTAACACAATATAAATTTTGGGATTATCTCTAAGATTCTTTCAATTCTAGCTCTATGATGTTATGATCTTTCTTTATAAATCATCTTGTCAGCATCTTGTAACATTATACCAAGTATCACAAAAAGCCTCAGAATCCCACAACATTTAAGGAAACAATAGTTTTAGTAGCAAAATTTAAAAAGTAAATAAAAATAAATAACACATGAATTAACTTTGTAAGTCAATCTTAGCTATATAAATAAGATGGCAAAAGTTAGCAAGAATTCTAAGGACATGTTATAAAGAGATTTCATTCTCTACCAGCCCACAAAGTCCAACACTTCCAAACAAACTTGAAGTAACAGCTACTGTTATACATCTTAGATTTTTAGTAAACAAGAACTTGAAATATAATAATTTACTCTGTGTATGATATATAGACTGTTTTCTTGTTAAGAAACTGGAAAAAAAAAGTTGAATGAGCAATACTGTTTGAGAGTTAAATAATGATTAATATCTAAGATAAGATGTACAAAATATTAAATGAATTGGAATAATGATTATGACTTGTATTTCAGCTTCCTTTTAAGGAATTTCCTTAAAGATATTCCAAGATTTCTATCATCTTGAGAGAAATGATCATTCTCTTGAAACTCACTTGTACCAATACAAGTGAGAAAATTTATATTCAATTCTTAATTTTTTTTTTAAACCAGGGATTATAAATCACAAACTCAACAAATATCTGTTAAGTGATACAATTAAAAAGGAAAAGTCCCTGGGCTTCAACAACCTTATAATCTACTAATGGGATGGAGGAAGAAAGTAAGTATATAAATGACTATATTACAGGTAAAGCCCATATAAACTGAAAATCCTAATCCCAAATTCTCACTCTTGCATTTAAGTCTTGGATCATAGAAGAAGAATATATTTCTACCTCAAAGTTCTAGATGTATTCCTAAGGGATCAGAGGTGATTCTCTAATATTCTCAGTATAAGCCTATACCACTGTGCCCTCCCCTGAGAATTACTTTAGCCAGTCAACCTTAAATAGTTTTTAGAAAGAGGTATTTACTAAAATAGGCAGCTAGGTAATAGAGTGAACAGAGAGCACTGGTCCTAGAGTCAGGTGGATATAAATTCTAATTCAGCTTCAGGCAAAGCCCATATAAACTGAAAATCCTAATCTCAATCTAATCTAATTGTATAGTCCTGGGCAAGTCATTTAACCTTATCTGCCTCCATTTCTTATCTGTAAAATGAGCTAGGGAAAGAAATGAAAAACTACTCCGGTATCTTTGCCAAGAAAACCCTAAAAATTTAGTCACAGAAAGCTGGACACAATTGAAACAACTCAACAACATTTATAAGATGGCACATAGGGCAAAGTGGATCCAGTCTCAGAGGGCTCATGTGGCAAAGGGGTAGTAACTTGTAGCTCCGGGTTGTTGGAAGTCCTTTTTCTCTCAATCATGAGGTACTCAAGAAGTTTGTCTTAAGCATAGTGAGTGTGTGTCCAGTTTTTCCTTGGCTCCCAATGCAAGTACTGTTGTAAGGGATAGCACTAGGACATAGATGATAGGTCTAGCATCCTTTAAATCCTTTGCAACTCACAAAATCCTCTGACCAAAGCGGGAGGAAGGGAAGCAGACTTGGTTGAAGATTCTTTCATCCTTCCATCCTGCCATGGTTGCTTCTCAGGAGGTTTTTATTAGAAAATCATGTTCATTTCAATTCCTAGAATGAATCTCTTCTGAACTCATTTGGTAATTTATAAGGGATCTTTGCTTTGTGGCCAAATTTTCTCGACTCTCCCAAAAATTCTTGTGCAGTACAATTCCAGTATGAAGGCTTTTCTGAAGTTCCTCTAAAACCTTTCAAAGATTCATTGGTCATCTTATCATTTACTTTAAATGGGATGGATTTGACTCTTATATAAGACTTAAAATACTTTCAAAGTGGAAAAAAAAATATGACTGTGGAGTTATAAAGGCAGAGAGATCACCATCAGTAGAATAATCCCAAGGAACACTTCATGAGGAATGTAATATTTTAACTATTCCTTCTACAAAACTTAAACAGAATTTGGAGGGCATACTTTAGCCTGAAAGAACATGAACAAATGTGATGATCTGAAAAATGAACAGCCTCATCTAACTAGGACACTAGCTATGGAGGAATAATACTGAGAGATAAAGCTAGAAAAACTGGTTGAGGTCAGAGCATGAAACATCTTAAATGATGGTTTAAGTTTGAACTTTAGAATAATTGTAAGTAAAAGGAATGATATAATCAAAATTGTAAACTAGGAAACATCTTGGAGGCAAGAAGGCTAAAAAAGATATTTCAATGATTCATCTTGGAAGTAATTAAGATCTAAAGTAGGAAGAGAAGGGGAAGTAAGACTGCGCAAAAAGAGGCATATATAAGATACTGTAGAAGTGGAACTTGGAGAATTGGACAACAAACTAGATAGATGTAAGGGATAAGGAAGTTTGAGCACTCTTCTCTTAAATCATTTGCCCCCTTGCTCTATTGCTGACCTTGCATCCTGAACCTCAGCCCTAGATGACTCCCATCATCCTCTGCCATCATTCCTATTTACAAGCTACTGAAAAAAAGTTTGAAATAATCACAAAACCCTGCAGACTAGGTGCACTACAAATTTATGTTACATAATCTCAACTGGGCCCTCATTGCAAGACCTTTTACACCTCCCTAATTAACTCACTAATCCACTAACCACAAAGGCTTCTCCAAACCATTGCAGCATTCCCTCAAAAACAAGTGCAGTCCATTGATGCCCACCCGTTACCCAAATAAAATACTCTATATCCCAACTCAATGCATTTTTTCCCAAAAAAATAGTTTTTCTATGAGCAAAAACCTACCTTTTCATTCATTCTCTTATACCGACATTTCTCACCCCTCAAATGAAAAATAAAAGAAAAACAAAACCCATTACAAATATAGTCAAACAAAACATATCACAATGATAATGTCCAAAGTATTTTTGGTCTCATTTCTGGAGTCCATTCTATTACCTCTCTCTCAGGAGGTGGGCAGCAGCATGTTTCATCTTTACTCCTCTGGAATGATGGAAGGTCATTATATTGATCAGCCCCCAGCAGTGACCTGCTCAGAGTTTACAGAACCACCTGTACTCAGGCCCTGATGCTGCTTTTGTGTACTGAGGGGCTTCAGATATCACGCCTGAAGTGGCATGAACTCTGAGAGAAAGCAATGGCCTGAAACCATGCGTCTGCAGATACAACACTTGGACACTCCCAGTTCTGGTGCTGATGCACCAAAGTGCTGATACTAACAATGACTGGTCTGTGGTACTTGCTCTGTAAACATGCCACTTCCCCAGTATGGAACATTCTGTACCAACACTTCTGGGCCAGCCTTTCCAATATCCTCAACAGTTGGTACCAGTGGGTAGCCTTCACCTCACAGGTGCTGATCAATGCCTACAAGAAATTCCTGTGATGCTGATAGGCAAAGAGGCGAACAAACACAGCTAAGTTAGGGCAACACCAGCCTGAATGAAGCACATTCCTGCTATACAGTGGCCTTGAATCCTTTCTTTTGCCTCTAAGATGTCCTCAGTGCAGAATGTTATCTGCAGTCAACCAAGTGTCCTGCCTCTTTATAGTAAGGGCACTGCTTGGGTGAGGGGGCACAGTGGAAGCAGAGATGCACGGGGTAGCACCTAGGGTTTGCTGCCCATGCCCTGCTGCATCTACCTTGGCCACTTTTTTATTTTCTACTTTACAGATAAGGAAATGGAGTTCCAAAGAGGTTAAGTGCTTTGAACAGTTACAAACAGGAAATTTAGTAGCAAAGTCCAAATTCAAATGGGAAAGAGTAGTGTATATGTGTTAATGTATATATCTGCGTCTTTCTGTGTATGTGCCTTTGTGTGTCTATGAATGTGTGTGTCTAAATGCATATGTTTGGGAATATATAAATGTGACTTTGGGTGTCTGAATGTGCACATGTGCATGCGTATGAGTATGTATATGAGCACATGTACATAAGTGTGTGTGTGTATGTTGGGGTTATGTGTATGTAAAGCAGCAAGGGAAGGTATATAATAGTACATAAGAATACTACTCTTCAGGACATTGCTGCACAATCAGTAAATACTACATATACAATAATGATGAGAAATACCTATATATACATTGGTGCATTGAGTACTCAATTTGAGATGAGAGGCTCAGCTCCAAATATACCTAGAAATGCATATTATAATTTTATAACACATCTTCAAATGACTTAAAATAATAAATATCTCAGCACTGAAAATCTAGCAAATGATTTAAGTTACTTCTGACACAAAACCTTGAAATATAGTGATAGAGTAATAAAAAGTCTAGTCATCATTTGTGCTTGATCAAGTTCTCTCATTATGAAAATACATAATAATTTTCATTCAAAAAATGAAACCTACTACCTAATCCTAAAGACAGGTTTAGGAGTCTGTGGTGTCCTTCTTTTCTATAATATATGATGGTTCTCTCTGGGAGCAGGTTTCTTGGGGAGGTTTTCTGGAGGCAGCCTTAGTTTTGGTTCAAGTAATAATCACCTCAAATGCAGCCAGCTGATAAAATCCAAACATTTATTTTCTCCTTCCAAGTCTTGTCTCTTTCCTTGGGCCCAGTTAGCTTTCTTAGAGGCCTCTCTCCCTTCTTGGTTCCAAGAGCTCTTGCAGCTTGTCTTTTGGCTCTTCCAGTTTCTGCCTCTAGCTCAACTCCAACTTGTGGCTTCTCACTTCTCCAACTGATGCTCCACTCTCCATCTTTTCAACTGAACTCTCCTGACTGAGATCAGCTGTTTTTATGCTCTTTTAGAGGTGTAAACTCAAAGGTTGACTCCTCCTCTGAGAGTGGGATTATGGGAGGTGTGAATTTGGATATCTCATATTGAATCCTGAAGTCTCCCAAAGATGTGAACTAATGTGTGAACTCTCTAAGGTGTTAACTTAAGCATTGTTTCTATCAATACTAGTGACTTAACACCTTGTAAGGATTTGCTCTAATGTGTGAACCAATAAGCATTGTATCAATTCCAATGAGTTAACACTAGGATTCTAACAGGAGTCAGATTTAGTAGCAATATACTATTATATAATATTAGATATCTCTAGAAAATTATTAGCCTGACTAAACTTAGTTATTGAAAGATAACTTGGTGGCTCCACAGATAAAATGATAAGAATCAGTAAGATCTTGGTCATGAAGAGTTGGATATGACTGAACAACAAAAAAAGACCTTAAGATTTATCTGATTTGTATAGTTTAAACATTTGCATTTACATTTGTACTTCCTCAAAATGCAAAAAAAAAAAAAAAAAAAGTATGCTGTATTTCTAAGCCTATAGGATATTTTAATCTTCACAATCTCAAAAAAAAAAAAAAAAAAGCCTACCAAAATGAACACAACTCTAACTACAAAACAAATATTAAAGCTAAATGAATAATTTTCTAAGCCACATTATTAAAGACTTTTTCTGCTTAATGTCTATTTCTATGGAAGAAGTAACTTTTGACTGCATATACTTAAACATATACAGGAAAAAATAAATTTCTTTTAAAATTTTTTTTTATGAAAGCTTTTTATTTTCAAAACATATGCATGGATAATTTTTCAACATTAACCCTTGTAAAACCTTGTGTTCCAATTTTTCTGCCTTCCCCTACCCTCTCCCCTAGATGGCAAGTAGTTCAATATATGTTAAACATGGTAGAAATATGTTAGGTCCAATATATGCATACATATTTATACAATTATTTTGCTGCACAAGGAAAATCAACTCAAACCGGTTAAAAACAAGAGAGAGAAACAAAATAAAATGTGAGCAAACAACAATAAAAAGTGAAAATGTTGTGAACTACACTCAGTTTTCACAGTCTGCTCTCTGGGTATAAATGACTCTCTTCATCACAAGATCATTGGAAATGGTTTGAATCATCTCATTGTTGAAAAGAGCCATGTCCATCAGAATTGATCATCATATAATCATGATGTTGCCATGTACAATGATCTCTTGGTTCTGCTCATTTCACAGTAACAATTTTAACAGCTTAATTATCTTTTCTTAAATTAATAGAACTACTTTACATTTGCAAGGCTATGAATGAATGATTATAAAATAGTAAAGTTAGGCCATTTGGGAATAATCTGAAAATTAACAACAGGGGACTGCCATTCTATAAATTCTTCATTAGTCATACTGAAACTGTATACTCAGCATTAAACAGAAAAGATGGTTTCTGTCTCTAAGGGTTAACATTCAATTAGAAGAACAATAAAGTCAGGTTAAATATACAATGAATAGTAGCTCAGAAATGTGAAAATCATTTTGTTTTAGAGATGTTCCCTTATATCATCCTCTACAGGCTTATACAATAACTAAGAATTTACTGTTATTTCTTTCTTCTCTCTTCCTACTCCCTGCCACACCCTGCTCCCCCCTACCCCCCCACATGTTGTTTGCTAAAAAGAAAGATTTTGGTTTTACACAGTGCATGATTTTCACTTTTTCAAGAGATAAAGATGGCAGATGAGGAGGGACACTCCTAGATTAAGACGCTGAATTGTTAAGTTAGAGTACTGTAAATAAACAAATAAATTAAAAAAAAAAAGGAGAAAATGAAGCATAAGTAAAGCAGACCAGCATCCTGAGAATTAAAGGTGCTTAATTCAGAGAAAATCAACCACCTCATTTTGAAAGTCCTATTTATCTGATATTTCATCAGAATTTGGATGCTATGAGCATACTTCAGCTAGCAAACAGGAAGGGGAAACACAACAGTGCTGTAGGTCACATCATCTTTCATAAATACATAACTGTCAAGTCTTTAAACAAACCAAATACCATTGTGGCTTAGGACATTGTTGCACAAAGAATGAATGTTGACAAATATTCAATGATGACTGAGTATGTAGAAGCTGCTTACAAAGATTACTCTGTTCTATGATATTATTTTTCTAATTTCTGGAGCTATCTAATCAATCAGGGAGGAAGAATTGGATATCAGTGTACTGAGACAACAAAAAGACACAAAGTTTGAGCTCTGGTCCCCATAGTGTTAAGCTTTCTCTTGGCTGGGGGCTAAGTCAAATTGAGAATCATTAGTTTGGATAGATTGATTCTGAACAAACTTTTACAAAGGCAGAAATAAATTTAATCTGGGTGATGGTTTTTTTTTTTCTTTGCTATGGCTAAAAATGGGTTACTTTTAATTTCAGGGTCAATCATAGTCTCACTCATTCCATTTTTCTTGAACTACACAAATGCACAGAGAAAGCTATCTATAGGGCTTGAGTCAAGGACAATGACAAGAAGTAAGAGCTAATTGGTGGGAATTAAGAGGAAAGAGCTATGACTAGACATGGCTGGCAGCATTCACCATCTAAATCTAGATAGGAGACCAACTACTTTTTCCCTTTCAGCTTCTCCTTTAATTGAGAGTGTTCCCTAAAGCTCTGTCCTTATTCTCCTATGTTATTTCACTTAATGATTTAATTGACTCCCCTGGGTTCAATTATCAGCAATATAAATCTGATTCTAAGATTGATTTATCCATCCCTCTTGATTTCTAGTGTCAAATGTCCAAATTGTCTATTGGATACTTTAAACTCAACATGTCCACAGATGAACTCATTACAACTCTTCCCAAACTCTTCCCTCTTCCTAACTCACTTATTACTGTCAAATAATGTTTAAGTTATTCCTCAAGACCCTTTATCCTAGTTGCTAATTACCGCAAGTTTCTAGAGATATCATCAGTGGTAGAATAGAGAAAATTCCAATTCCCACATAGAGATGTAAGGCATATATTCCTGGCATCCCAAGTTGGAACTTTGTATGGAAAATCTATTCATTCATAAATGGTGACTAGGTATTATATTATATTACTATTAGTATTTTACTTCCAGTATATTGTGGGCCAAATAAGTTTTTGTGAGTTGGTGTTGAGACCCAAGTATCTGGGAGTTCCTGTGAGAACATGTATTTTGAATTTCCAGCAATTGACTTGCTTAACTTGACAAATGAATTTCTAGAAAATGTCACTTTTGTAAATTTAAGAGTACCTACATAGAGAGAGAGATGAAGTACATATCAGAAAAAAAGAGAATTGGGAATAAAGTCATTCATATAACAAAACTGAAAATTTTGAGGTTAAAAATCAATTTTACAAGAATAATTTGCAGAAACATTAGTTTGACAGTTACTTATATAAAAAGATCTGCAATGTTTGTTGACCACAAGATCAGTATAATCAAACAGTATGACACAGCTGCTGTATATTAAACAATAACAACCTTAAAAAGTAATTAGACTTCATTAATAGAAACATTACTTTCAGAAAATGGAAAAAAACAGTAACAGTGGTCAAACTATATTGATAAGACTATGTTTGGTTCTTGGTGTCATATTTTAAAAGGGACATTAATGATCTAATGGGCATTCAAAGAAGTGTAACTAGGAGGTAGATAATCAGAACATCATTTGTAGGAAGTATGGTAAAAGGGACTAGATATATAAAGAGAATGTAATTCCCTTTACATATTTTTAGAGTTGTCATGTGGAAGAGCATGTATATATCTTCTATGTTGCTCTAGGGGATAGAACTAGAACCAAAGGGTGAAAGCTATGAGAAAACAAGATTTGGCTCAATATGGAGAAGAACTTAAAAAAAAAAAAAGCTCCCTCAAAACAAAACTCCCAATTAGAGTTGGTTAGAAATGCAATTCCTGCTTCAAAAACTAATGAGATCATTATTATTAGAAAGGCTCAAAAGAAGACTGGCGACCAAATGTCAGGGATGTTCCAGAAGAAATGTCTATATTAAGTGAGATGTTGAAAATGATAAGCTTTTTGTAAGATCCTTTCCATCTCTAAGGATTTTTCCATATTTTTAAATTTAATGATTTTATGATAGATGAAAGAATCTATGAAAAAGGCACCATCAATTCTTTCAAAATTGATGTTCTGAAAACAGTTCTCTGAAATGGAAGGCCTTCAATTTTATTTTAATGACTATTCAGACGTAGTTCAGATACTCCTCAAATATGTCAATAAAATTAAAATTACAGAAGGAGCTATCTCATATTAGATATGGTACTGTTCTTGTTCTTTAATCCAATTGGAAAATCATGTTTAGGTGACATACAAGAGGAAAAGTCTGTCTCAAAACAATAAATTCATTGAAATCATTAAAAAAGAATTAAAGCTAAAACACATGCACATTAGTCTTTTGTTTTACTAAATGTGTGAGCTGAAAAACACAGCTTAAACGTGGGTTACATTTAACTCAAATTCAACAAATAGTTATTAAGCACCTACTATGTACAAGATACTGTAGCATGCACCAGAATATTAAAGTAAAAATGCCTATTCTCATGAAATTTACATTCCTTGCAGAACAGGAGGTATTTAATATTGCAATACCTAATAACACAGGAAGAGAAGGGAAATGTGCTAAAAAGAGATAGATACATGGACAAAATTTGTGAACGCTGATAATTGTCTCAAACTACTTTTTAGCATTTTCTATTATTACTGGATATATTTCATTTTGTTGAAATTTTAATAGAAATCAGATTATTAGTACAATTGAATGTCTGCATTGATATTGCTATAAATTACATATCAGTAACTTTATTGAAGATAGGTGTAAACAAAAAATTTTGACTACAAGTTTAAATATTCAAAAATATTACTACTTGTTTTTAATCCATGTTGTTATAAAACAATTTTTTAGTTATATATCTCATAGAATGAGTGAGATCAGTGGTGGGAAGGAGGTGTTTACAACGTGCATCAGAAAGAAAAACCACTGATTAAATAAGAGTACTTTTGAAATAGTTAATAGGAATTGCAATATTCATTTGATTATTTGGGAAAATAATTATAATGTTTACTATTTCTGATGAGAAACAATAAGGTTGCTTAAGTAGGAAGGCTAAATCTTCATACAAAAAGCCTTCTGATTTTATAATTTTGCCTTATCTTAAAATTACTAAATTTATTTCAAATGCTTTTTACAGTTAGGATTACAATGTCAAAAATAAATAGCACACTGACTAGCATCTTATGTGTTCATACAATGTAACTTGTACAAATGTTTTCAAACATTTTTTAAGGGAAAAGAAGTCAAAAATTTCAATCAATTTAAAGAATTCTACATTGTTATGGTGAAAAACTACAACAGTGTTACCTTTTATAAATACTCCAATTTAATCTTTCTCCCATTTACCTGTTTTTTCTTTGTAAGGAAAACTGAATTACTTTCACAAAGACTTAAATGAATCTGCAAAATAAAACATTTAATTCCTCTCTTGCTCTAGAAAAGTATGGTCATCATCAGAGGAATTAATTTAAAAAAAAAATAGACCAACTTCTAAGGTAATGCAAACCTGCCCATAAGATCGCAGTATCTTCTCTATTAAGTCTTAGACAAAAAAAAAAAAAAAGTGTAAGATCCCAAATAATATTTTCCTGTAGAAACCCCTTTAAAAATTTGAGGGAATAGCTTCCTAGTTACAACCAATTACTCTTCTTCATTTCAACAATTTTAATAGAATTTTCAATTTTCAGGGAACCTGACTTTGCCTTTCTAAAAACTGTAATTTTTTCAGTTAGTAATTTTTATAATATGCTCTAGGAAATTCCTTTATTTACATATGATCTCAAATATAAATGCTTGCCATATATTGGAAAAAAACTGCATAACCACTTATATTGCATCTGAAATAATTGTTATGCATTAAATAGTTTAATTATTTTAAGCAATCAAAAGGGTAACACTTAACTTAAACTTCAACCTCTCCAAAGAGTCTACATTAATCAATATAATTTCTAAACAAGGTAATTAATGAAGGGCTCCAATGATACATAAAATCATGATCCTTTTAATGTAGTATTAGAACAAATGATCAATTAATTTCTTAAGATAAATAACTTTCTCAATGATAAGATATCAGTATGCTAAATGTAACTTTATATCCTTTGTTATTTACTCATTTAACTTGTATGTGTTACCAGTATTATAAATATAAGGCAGGAAATTCTGAAAGGTTATTTGCCTTTCAAATAATTGCAAGGTTTTTACATTGTACAAATATACAGATGGATTTATTTATATAATTTGAAAGCAATAAAACTGAAGATAATTGTCTTAGACTTTTTGAGATTATAACAAACATAAGTGCTTTTTCCACTGTGATTTCCCTCAGTCCAATTTAGAAGCCTGATAAACATAAACATATACATATGTGCATGTATATATATTGAGAGGGGGAGGCCTAAGGTTAAAGGAAATAAATATTTCTTATTTTTTTCTTTCAAAATCACACAAGTCTTCTCCCCAACAAGTTATGATTACCAACATGTCATAACAATTCTGTCATTTTAAAGATATAATATGGAGTCTTTAAAGTTTCTAAAAATATAATAACAACAAATTATTTCTCAACTATCATTATAGAAATTCTAATAAATTATTCAATAATTAATAATGCTAACTAATATTAAAAGTGTAATAAGTAAGAAGTTCATCATGAATTTAACTTTTCCATCTAAATATATCACACAGAGATATCTACTAAACCATGGCCTCAGTCCAACAGGTGTCAAAACATAACAGGTGTTTTAATACTCCTAACATTATCTCTGAAGTTTTAAAAGTCTATAAAATATTATTTTGATATTAAGAATGTAATTAATTTCAAGGAAAAAAATCTGTTATAAAATCACTTAAATAACAATAGGAACTCAATTGTCAGGATGTAATGTAATTAGATATGGCTCATTCACATGTCTAATTATGCTGCTTCTTATAAAATGAAGCCCACACTGGCAAGCGAAGGAAGGAGCTGAATTCTCTTCTAGCTACTTATCTTGACAACTATGCTCATTATTTCAACACCTGGCTCCACCTTCCTGATAATCATTATTTTATCTATGAATAATAGTGCAGTCTCAAAAAAAGTCTGGCTTTTTTTTTTAACCTGATGCCATTACAGAATGAAAATTTCACTTCATGATGACATTATAAATGAAAATCAAGAAAGCAAAAGTCCCAGTTCTCTGTAATACATTCTTCCATTGGTTTGTTTCTTTGTATTAAAAAGTTGATTCTTACTTTTTAGTAATGAAAAGAAACTAAAAACATTCTTATTAAGATATACAGATAACTATTCATTTTATTCAGTTGCAATCAAATTTAATTTCATCCTTTTACCAATATACCAAAAACCAAGCTATGCAAATGCTGCAGTGCACTTTAAGCATGGAGGTTTTGTTTTAAAAATTAATTTAAAATAAAGACAACCAAGGAAAAGCAGAAAATAAAGCTCCACCTACAGGGATTCCTCTGACTATTTTCCGTGGGTCCTGGAGACGACATGGTCGTGAAATGTGAACAAGTCAATAGAGCTGGCCAAAAGAAATCTCCAGTCACCATGCAGCCCCACTGGTGTGCATCTTCTGGACTGGAGAACAAAGGGAGGGAGGCTGACACGAGAAGCTGGCTTTTCCCAAGGAACTCTGTTGAGTGTGCTAGTTTCCGGTTTTTCACTTATATAGTCAAATAGATGCACTGAAAAGCTGTGATCCACTGCCTCCTAAAAGCTAAATGCAAGCTGTCAGGATCTCTGGTGTACAAGGATATATGCACAAATCTGGGGATGTACCAAATGCTGTGCAAGAAAAGGGGGACTGAAAAGGATAGCAATCTATCAAAATATACAATCCAATTATAAAAATATACAATTGGCTTGATAAACAAGAGGAGACCTTACTGTTCAAAGAAAGCAGGATAAAGCTAAATATATGATTCATTTCAAAAAGTATAATAATTACATGGATCCTTCCATCCCATTTTAAATAGAGCTTAGCTATTAAGGCTTCTCCAATGCAGAACAAACTAAGCACTAGCTTGGAAAATATGTATATATAGATACATATTTAGAAACTTTCTATTAAATCGTCACAATGTTTAGAATTATGAATAACACAACCATGAAAAATTTGTTCAAGTGAAAAACATCTCATGATTTAAAGTATATGCAATTTTTATGTATTAATGTTATATCAACTGTTAAACGGAGTCACATAGGTATAGGACAAGTTTATCTCTGGTCAGAATGTGGATTCATAATCAAGGCTGCCTAAAGCAGTATAATTTTATACAATCTTAGAGCCGAAAGTGACCTTAGAGGAGTTCTAGTCCAGTTTTCTCCTTTCATAGTTAACAAACTAAGAGGATAATTTCTGCCTTTGGTCAAAATGCTAGCTGACATCAAACTGACTCTAACCCATCATTCTTTTTTTTTTTTTTTTTTTTTTGCACTTAGTATTTTTTTCAGTTATATGTAAAATTAGTTTTCAACATTTTGCTAAGATTTTAAGTACTATATTTCTCCCTCCCTCCTTCCCTCCCTCCCTCCCTTCTTATTCCTCTTCCCAAGATATAAGTTTTAGGATTTTCCTGTCAGTTCCTTAGCTACATGTTCACATCTGATATAAGTTTTACATGTACAAGTATGTTAAACATATTTCTATATCATTCATGCTGTGAAAGAAGAACAACAAAAGGGAAAAACCACTAGGAAGAAAAAACAAAAACAACGACAACAACAACAACAAAAAAGTGAATATGCTTTGATCTGTATTCAGACTCCATAGTTCTTCCTCTAGATATAGATAGCATTTTTCATGATAAGTCTTTTGGAATTGTCTTAGATTGTATTGTTGAGAAGAACCAAGCCTATCATAGTTAATCACTGCACAATGTTACTGTCACTGTGTGCAATATTCTCCCTAACCCACAATTACTTATATTACACCAGGCGTCAGCAACTAAGAATTCAGGCCTAATATTTTTGTGATTCCTTTTAGCACCGAGCTCTAAGTCTTTGTCCCCATTTTCTCCCTCTCTTTCCCCTTCCTTTCAATCTCGATCAGGCATTCACCATCTTCCAAGGTAATTATAAACAAATCTGACAAACTCAATATTACTGCACTAATAAGAGGTCCTCAGGGCTCTTTCTCCAGTTTTTAGGACCTAAATGTTATGAAATTTTAGAAATTGTATAGTGTAACTCCCTTACTTTAATGATAAGGAAACTGAACTAACAAGTAATGAAATTTATCCAGGAAACAGATAATAACTGGCAGATTTGTATAAATTAAATAGAATGATATGTGGTTGGTATAGAAGTTTTATCACAATAACCAAAAAGCTTTTTATAAAAAAATGACTTTTTCTTTGAACAGATGTTGAATTCTATACTATATAACATTACCTCTGATCTCTACATAGGTTAGGAGAAGCAAAAAGACAGACAAATGGTTTTTAGGGTTTTTTTTCTGGTTAGGATATACAAAAAGTAGGGTCATTTAGACCAGAAGGGTCAAACACATAGCTATGTCACATGCAGCTCAAAACATTTCTGAATAGGACTAAATCAGTTTAAAATGTAATTGGGAAATATTGACAAAATAAATGACAATAAAATAAAACAAATAATATTATATTCTAAATTAAGTTAATATGCAGTCTACAGGGATTTTTATACGAATTCAAGGATTTATTTGATTTGATTTTGATTCCACTGATATAGACTGCACCATCTTAACTTTCTGCTTTTTTTTCTTTGATTTTCTATGATTCAGTGATATTCAGTGAGATGGCAGAGGAGTCAAAGAAAGACAGGTCAAAGAAAAGGGAGAAGACAATATGAGGGGAAGAAAAAAAACTAATTGCAACTTTTTGTGGAAAGACTAAGAAATTAACTACATTATAAACTATTTTAAAAGAAGTTCAGGGTGATGACCACATTTAGCACCCAGAGTATATTAAAATCAGCCAGAGTCAGGATAAGGGAAAATCCTTGATCTTTATTCTTTGCAGAGTTGAAGGGGAATGGCTACACGAAGTGAGAGCAATTGCAACACGAATCAGGCCAGCAGTGCCTCTGGCTTTCACACTCTACCCATCAAATCCTCTAAGCAATCTCCTATACAACACATCAAACTTGCACAGAGAGTGGGCAGGGCCATTCTTTCTCCAAGCATATATTAATAAAGTATTGTCCAATTGCTAATTAGCCTCAACTGCTTGGGACCTCAGTGCAACGACTCAAGAGCTTCAGCCCATTGTGCTTCAGTTTTATTATTAAAACATACAAAGCAACTGGAGTTGTAATAACTGAGATTTCTGTGTTGCTTTCACAGAAAGCAGAATATAAGAATAGGAAGAGACCCAGAAGCCATTCTTGTCCAACTCCTATTGTATAGAAAACACTCCAAACAGCCTCAAAAGTGGGCATCCAGACTCTGCTTGAAGACAGCCTATGAAGAGGAAGCTCCTGAGATGACCAAAATAACCAAATACAATATGATTACTTCTCACGGTCCATATTAGAAATAACAAAAGGAACTATGTCAATTCAACAGAAATTTATTGTGTGCAAGGAATTGTGATGGATGCTGACAGGAGATAGAGCAACTGCATTTTGAACTCTCTTCAATACAATTTCACCTTTCTTTATTCTATACCTTAACTTTTATCCCTGAACACTAAAGGCAATTTAAAAACTCCGAGTTAAATAAACTGTGTCACAATTGGTATATGAACACTTTCTAAGTAAGTAAAGGCAGCACTGAACCATGGTATAGAGCAGGGGGGGGGAACATCCAGCTGGGGGCTGTATAAGACCCCCGACATCATTTGCTAAGACAACTGCAGGCAACAATGAGCTGAAAACCAGGTACAACCATCTCCCACTGCTTGAGTTTCATAAGTTTATAATTTTGTATGGCCCTCAAATGATATTTATAAATATCCAAATGGCCTTTGGCAGCAAAAAGGTTCCTTGTTCCTGAATAAAAGAAAGAATGCTGGCTTTGTAGTAGATGATAGGAGTTTGAATCCTGGCTCTGCCATATATTCCCTATATGACTTTGTGCCCCATCTATAAAGTGAGGGGGTAGAATAAAATGGCCTTTAAGGTCCTTTCTAACTCTAAATTCTCTAATCCTATCATTCATCAAGAGAAGTAGCCACTAACAAACAAACAAATAAAAAATTTTCTAAAATCATAACCTTCATTCATGCTAAAATCCTAAAAAAGCACAGGCATGAAAGGGTCTTTCCTAATATGTAAAATACATACCTAAAATAAAATTCTAAATTTATTTGCAAATGTGGAAACACTAGAAGTTTTCCCTATCAGTAGCAAAGCTTCTGTCTTCACTTTTGTTTGAAACAATTCTAGAAATGTTAGCAATAGCACTGAAAGAGAAATTAAAATTATAATACCAGGAAAGAAAAGAAAACATTATCCTTATGTTCAGACATGACAGCTTACTAAGAAAAACATGCATTAATAAAGAAATCAATTGAGAAAATATTAGTAAAGGATATAAAATAAATCCATAAGAATCACTGGACCTTATATAAAACACTGACAAAAAAAGAAGAAAATGACATGAAAAAAAATTCCATACTAAATAGCTAAAAAATTCATAAAATACTGAAGAACTTATCAAGACCTACCTAAATTAATATAAATACAACAACAAAACACAGAAATATAAACATGGAGAGACATTCAATTGTCATAGTTTCATAGTTTGTACCAATACAATATAAATAATAATACTACCCAAATTAATTCATGGATTTAATACTATATCAACCAAACTACCAATTGGATACTCTATAGAATTAGGCAAAATAATTTTAAAATAAAGGTCCAGAATCTCAGGGAAAACATAGACAAAAAAGAAGAATGAAGGAGAGAATATACCAAACTCTATCATAAAGCTGTTATCCAATAATATCCAATAATCCAATATCCAATATCCAAAGCTATCCAATATTAGTTAAAGAATAATACATCAATGGAATAGCCTAAATAAGATAGGCCAAAAATCAACAGAATATAATATTCTAATATTTGATGGATTCAATAATATAGACTTTTGGGGAAAGGACTCCCCATACAATAAGAACTTCTAGGAAAATTTTTAAAAGTTTGTCACAAAAGGTTTAAATTTGCATTTTACATCTTATACCATGACAAGCTGTATAGAGGGCTCTCTAAATGTTAAAACATACACACATAATTTTAAAAAAACTAGAAGAAAAGGAAAGCAAGGTACTCTTCATATCCATGGTTAGCAGGAGAATTTATTATGAAGCAAGTAAAAGATAAAAACATTCATACTCAACTATCTAGGAACTTTAGGAATTAAATATACCTTTGATAAAAAACAGATCAAAGAGAATTAAAAGAAATTTATAAGAGTAAGAACCATTCTCTAATATGGAAGTGATTGAAGAATATGATTAAAAGTTTCAAAAGACGACAAGCTAAATGATCAACATCATGTGAAAAAATGACAATGCTGGAACTTAGGGGCTGACTGTCATAGAAAAATTAAATCAAAGCTTCTGAAAATAACAAGCCATTACAGGGGTGTTTCACCTTACAGAAAGGAAAATCTGTAGCTTATAAGGACTGCCAGGGATGGGTACACAGAGAGAAAGAAAAGGATAATGCAATAATGATATAACCAAAATCCATTTTTTTTTTTTTTTTTTTTTTTTTTGGTGATGTGCCAGGCATTGTGCTAAGTGCAGAGAACATAAAGAAAGGCAAAAACACAACATGGTCCTTACCTCTAAGAAGTTTTTATTCCAGTGGGTGAGATAATTCAGTAGATTCAGGATATATGCAGAATTAATGGAAGGTGATCTCTGAGAGAAAAAAATAGGAAAAGAGGAGTAGGGAAGAAACTGGAAAAAAAATTTCTGCAGAAAGCAGAATTCAATCTGATTTTTAGGAAATTAGCAAATGAAAGTGAGGCTTTGAGAAAGCAGAGAAAGGGGGACAGACAACCCAAGAAAAGGCACAGCAATGGACTGTCATGTAGGAAGAAAAGTAAGATGACAGTGATGCTGGATTACAGAATAAGTGGAAAGAAATAAAGTATGAGAAAATTGTAAAGATAAGAAGAGCCCAGGTTGCCTAGGACTTTAAAAGCAAACAGATTTTATATTTGCTTCTAGAGATACTAGGAAACAGGAGGGTGACATAGTCAGTCTTGAGACCTCTCTAGGCCTTGTTCTTTACATTGGTCCTTTTCTCCCTCCCCTTCCTGTTCCCTCCCCACCCCCCCCCAATCCTTTCTCAATATAAGCCCCATCTTTGAAGCTTCTCTTGTAATAACCACACACACAAAAAAAACCCCAAACAGATAAATTAGCATACTTGGGATGCTTTGTAAACCTTAAAATTATATATAAATGAAAACTTTTTTTATTATTAAATGAAACCAACTAATAGGGGACTGCATCTAACAGCATATGTAACATCCCCAATCCAGAGTCTCCTTCCTCTTTATTGAAAGGAAGTATGGGCTTAATTATCTGTTTTCTGGGACTAACATTAGATATTGCAGTAAATGTGAGTTTGACTGCATTTTAAGTTTTTTTAAATTTATATTATTACCTTATTATGTATAACAACATTGTCTTAGTTCTTCTTTATTTCATCAGTTCACACAAATCTTCCTGGATTTTTCCAAGTCCTTGTTTCTTGTTTTAATATTATTACATTATATCATATACTATATCTTAAACCCATTTGTGTTCAGTTCACATAGAAATGGGAATCACTAAAACATACATAAAGATCCTCGTAAGCTGCGTATTTATATATTTTATGTTTATATATTTCTTTTTATTAATTAATTTATTTTGTTAAATATTTCCCCTGAATTTTAATCTGATTCCGTTTCTGTCTTTTTTTCTATTGCTTGAAATTCTGAATATTCTAATATATACATTGGACTTTTCTTTCTGTAACTGACTTCAGTAGAATTCCCCCTGTGTCAGAAGGTATGAGCACTTTAATTACTTTTCTGGTATAATTTTAAATTGTTTAGCAGAACAGTTGGATCACTTCACAGTTCCACCAGCAGTGTATTAGTATGTTTTTCTTCCTACAATCCCTTCAATGTTTCATCATGTTTGCCCATTGAGTGGGTGTGAGATAAAATTTCAGTTGTTTTCATTTATATTTTGTTTGTCATGAGTGGGGGTAGTACTAAAGAACCCATAGGTTTTTTAGGCTTAGTTTTCCTTGTAAAAAGTTGTCTCTATCCTAAGATATTAGCCCTTTTTCCTTGCCAGTTCTCCTTCCCTGTGTTCTTGAATGAATCTACCAAGAACCCTGTGTTAGTAACATCCACTTTTCATGTACCTTGCTGAATGACACCTGCTTGTCTGTGACACTAATGACTAAAACCCACAAAATGACAAAAGGAAATAATTTTCTGGTCTAAGACAATTTATTAGGTTGGCAGGAAAGGTCTGTTGCACAGGACTGAAAGAGTTGAACACAGTCTGGTACAGCCTGTACCAGTACAGACCTTGCGCCAGGAAACCAGGAGCAGGCCTTGGAGGTGTCAGAATCAGCCACAGCAACAACTGTTTCTAGAGCTCTCAGTTCATAGATGGTAAAACTTTAATTTTTCAGATTGGAAAACCGGTCAGGAGATTGAAAGGAATGCTTTGCTGGCACTGGGTCCAGGACTGGATCCTAGCATACCAGAGCTTACAACCAGAGGGCAGCAGACACCCTAGTAACACTTACAGGGAAGAAAAGAATGCTTGCGATAACTTGCAGAACACAGAACAAGACAGCAAAGTAGTAAACACAGCTCTCATTAGCTCATACCACAATGGAAGAAATGAAAACTAACAGACTCCCAGAACTAGCTCTAAAAAAAGCTGCACAAAAAATCCTGAAGCTTGGGACAATCCTCCATACTCCTCCCAACTCAGAGAAGAATGCAATTTTAACATAAAGTTACAAGTCAAGAAATAGGCTGGAAAGAATGAGTAAACAATAACAAAAGCAACAAAAAGTCCAGACCACAGAAAGTTACTATACTGATAGGGAATATCAAAACACAAACCGAGAGGACAACAAAATGAAAACTATTATATCCAAAGCCTCAAAGAAGAATGTGAATTGGTCACAGGGTCAAAAAGAATTCCTGGAGAAGCTTAAAAAGGGCTTCAAAAGTCAAATAAGAGACAGGAAAAATTAGAAAAGAATTGAGGGTGATACAAGAAAATAATGAAAAAAGTCAACAGCTTGGTAAAAAAAGAGAAGTAGATACTAAAGAAAATATCATAAAAAAGTAATAGGCCAAATGATAAAAGAGATATAAAAATCCAATGATGAGAAGAACACCTTAAAAAGTAGAACTGGCCAAATGGAAAAAGAAGCACAAAAGCTAAATGAAGAAAATAAATCTTTAACAATTAGAATTGGACAAACAGAAGTTAATGACTTCATGAGAAATCAAGAAGTAATAAAACAAAATCAAAAGAATGAAAAAAAATAAAATAAATTGTGAAATATGTCATTGGAAAAACAACTGATCTGGAAAATAGATAAAGGAGAGAAAATATAAGGATTACTGAACCACCTAAAAAAAAAAAGACAAAAAAAAAGGATCCTGGACATCATTTTCCAAGAAATTATCAAGGAAAACTGTGATGATATACTAGAACCAGGGAGTTAAATAGAAATTTAAAGAATCTTAGATCAGTTCTAATAATTTTGTGATGAAGAGAGCCATCTATACCCAGAGAGAGGACTATGGGAACTGAGTCTGGACTACAACATAATATTTCCAATCTTTCTGTTGTTGTTTGCTTGCATTTTGTTTTCTTTCTCAGTTTTTTTTCCTTTTTGATTTAATTTTTCTTGTGCAGTAAGATAATTGTATAAATATGCATACATATTGGATTTAACATATATTTTCAACATATTTAACATGTATTGGATTACCTGCCATCTAGGGGAGGGTTTGAGGAGAAGGAGGGGAAAATTTAGAACACAAGATTTTGCAGAGGCCAATGTTGAAAAATCACCCAGGCATATGTTTTGTAAATAAAAAGCTTTAATTAAAAAAAAAAATTAAAGAATCTACCAATCACCTTCTGAAAGAGATCCCTAAATGACAACTCCCAGGAATATGACAGTCAAATTATGGAGCTCCTAGGTCAAGAAAAAAATACTGTAAGCAGCCTGAATGAAAAAAATTCAAATATCATAGAGCCACAATCAGTATAATACAAGGCTTAGTAGCTTTTACATGAAAGGTCTGGAAGGTTTGGGATCTGATATTCTGAAGGCTCCCAAAGGAGTTAGAATTACAACCAAAAATCATCTACACAGCAAAACTTGAGTAGAATTCTTTAGGGGGTGGGAATGAACATTAAATAAAATAGAGGACTTTTAAAAATTCCTTTTGAGAAGACCACAGATGAATAGAAAATTTAACTTTCAAATACAAAACTAAAGAGAATCATAAAAAGATAAAGAGAAAAGAAAATTCATGAGGAATTCAATAAAGTTAAATTTTTACACTCCTATATGGGAAGATGATACTTGTAATGCCTAAGAACTGAATTGAAGAATTTGAAGGAGTTAAGAAGAAAACATGGGTCTGAATTGAATACTTTTTAAAAAATTTCTTAAAAAATAAAATGAATGGGTGAGAAAGAAGAATATATTGAAAGAAGGGAGACGGAGGTAAATTATATTACATAAAAGACATGAAAAATGTTTTTATAATAAGAATGGAACATGAGGGAAGAAGTGGTAGAAGCATATGAACCTTACTGTCATTGGAACTGGCTCAGAGGGAATAACATACACCCTCAGTCAAAGAGGGAATAACATCCACACTCAGCTGGATGTAAAAATTTATTTCACCTTACAGGAAAATGGGAAAGAAAGGGGTTTAGAGAAGGGGAAGGGGTTATAGAAGGAAAGGTGGATTGAAGGAAGTAGTAGCCAGAGATAAAACACTTTTGAGAATGGATAGGATAGGATAGGAATGGATAGGATAAAATTCTTTAAATCATTACTAACTACTCTGAGGTACCAAATTGGCTAATATGACAGAAAAGGAAAATAACAAATATTGGAGGAGATATGGATAAATTGAGATATTAATGTACTGTTGGTGTAGTTGTGAGCTGATTCAACAATTCTGTAGAGTAATTTGGAATTACATTCAAAGCCATGCATATCCTTTGACCAAACAATATCACTAATAAGTTTGAATGCCAAGAAAATTTAAAAAAAAAAAAAAAGGGGGGGAAAGAATCTACACACAGCTGTTTACAGCAGCTCTTTTGGTGATGGCAAAGGACTTTAAATTGATAGGATGTCCATCAACTAGAGAATGGCTGACCAAGGTGAAGACTATAAATGGAATGGAAGACTACTGTGCTGTAAGAAATATCAAGCAGGATAGTCTCAGAAGAGTCTGGAAAAATTTACATAAACTGATGCAAAGTGAAGTGAGAAAAACTTTATATAGTAATA
This sequence comes from Sarcophilus harrisii, assembly GCF_902635505.1. Lineage (NCBI taxonomy): Eukaryota > Metazoa > Chordata > Mammalia > Dasyuromorphia > Dasyuridae > Sarcophilus > Sarcophilus harrisii. Next base: position 546,233,179 of record NC_045426.1, on the reverse strand, counting down.
GCAATACTGTATAATGTATAATGATTAATTGTGAATGATTTAGCTATTCTCAGGAATACAATGACCCTAAGACAATTCCTAAGGACATATGATGAAAAATGCTATCCATCTTCAGATAAAGAACTGAGGAGATCTGAATATTGATTGAAAAATATATTTTATTTTACTTTATTTTTCTTTCTTTTTTGGTTTATGTTTTCTTTCACAACATAACTACTATAGAAATATGTTTTGTATGACTACACATAAATAACCTATGTCAAACTGCTTACTTTCTCAATGAAGGGAGAGAGAGAAAGAATTTAGAACTCAAAAAATTTTTAAGTGAATGTCAAAAATTATTTTTACATGTAATTGGGGGAAAAATAACATACCAAATTTTAAAAAGGCAGGAATTCAGAAGGGAAATTAGAAGTGAACATATAGATTTGATATTCATCTGCACAGAGATGATAATTTAGCCCATAGCTATCAATTAGATGATAATTGAGCTGAACAGAGTAGAGAGAGATTGTAGGAATATAGGAAGCAGGACAGAGCCCTAAGGTATATCTGCATGCTGTGGGCAAGAGGTATATGATTATCTAGCAAAGGGTAATTAGAAAAAGTGTTCAGGCTGGCAGAAAGAGAAGGAGAGAACAATGCCAAAAAAACAACATCATCAACAACAACAACAACAATAACAAAAAACCAAACCCAGAAAGAACAAAGTAACTAGGAAGGAGAAAGGTCAACAATGAGTATAATTTTTTTTTTCTAAGAGTTTGGTTATAAAAGGGATGAGAAAAATAGGTTGAGTTTAAGGGGATGGCAGGATCGAGTGAATGCTTTTAAAGGATGGGTAACACTATGACCAAGTGGAATGCAGGGCTAGTTCAACATCAGGAAAACTATCAGCATAACTGACCATTTCAATAACAAAACTTATAGAAATCATATGATTATCTCAATAGATGCAGAAAAGGCATCTGACAAAATACAACACCCAGTACTAATAGAAAAACACTAGAGGGCACAGAAACAGTTTTCTTTAAAATGATATGTAGCATCCATCTAAAAACCATTAGCATGTACCATATGTAATGGAGATAAGCTAGAAGCAAATTCAAGAGTGAAAAAAGGTTGCCCATTATTATCTCTATTATTCAGTATTGTACCAATAAAACCCAGCAGCAAGAGACAGAGAGATCTTATTTAAAATAATTGTAGATATAAAATACTTGGGACTCTATTTGCCAAGACAAAGCCAAGGACTATATGAACACAATTACAAAACCCTTTTCACACAAATAAAGTTAAGTCTAAACAACTGGAAGAATATTAAGTGCTAATGGATAGGCTAAAATAATAAAAATGATGGTTTTACCTAAATTAATCCACTTGGTGCCAAACCAAAGTGCCAAGAAATTATTTTATAGAACTAGTAAAAAATAACAATTCATATGGAGGAACAAAAGAAAATGTCAAGAATTTCAAGGGAAATGATTAAAAAAAAACATAAAAGAAGGCGTATTATAAAGTAGCAGTCATCAAAGCCATTTGATACTGGCTAAGAAACAGAGTAGTGGATCAGTGGAATAGGTTAGATTTACAAGATACAACAGTCAATGACTATAGTAACTGAGTGGTTGATAAATCCAAAGACTCCAGCTTTTGGGATAAGAACTCACGATTTGACAAAAATCACTGGGAAAACTGTAAAATAGCATGGTGGAAACTAGGCAACCGATTCTCTTTATCAAAATAAGGTCAAAATAGGTTCATGATTTAGACATAAAGTGTGATTTTTTTTAAATTAAAGTTTTTTTTTTTTTAATTTTTCAAAACATACTCATGGACAATTCTTCAACATTAGCCTTTGCAAAATCTTGTGTTCCACTTCCCCCTCTCCCCCCATGCCCTCCCTTAGATGGCAAGTAGTCTAATATATGTTAAACATTATAGAAATATACGTTAAATCCAATATATGCATGCATATTTATACAATTATTGTGCTGCACAAGAAAAATCAAATCATACTAGAAAAAAAAAAAGAGAAGCAAAATAAAATGCAAGAAAACAACAAAAATGCTATGTTGTGAACCACACTCAGTTCCCACAATCCTCTCTCTGGATGGAGATGGCTCTCTCATTACTGAACAATTGGAACTGGTTTGAATCATCTCATTGTTGAAGAGAGCCACATCCATCAGAACTGATCATTGTATAATCTTGTTGCCATGTATGACAATCTCTTGGTTTTGCTCATTTCACTTACAATCAGTTCATGTAAGTCTCTTCAGGCCTCTGTGAAATCATCCTGTTGGTTGTTTCATAAAGTGTGATTCTGTAAGCAAATTAGAAAAACAAGAGCTAGTCTACCTCTCAGATCTGTGGAGAAGAAAGGAATTTGTGGCCAAAGAAGAATTAAGAAAACATTACGAAATGCAAAATGGATAATTTTGATTACATCAAATTAAAAAGTTGTTTCACAAACAAAATCAATGCAGCCAAAATTAGAAGGGAAGCAGAAAGCTGGGGGGGAGATTAGCCAGTGTTTCTGATAAAGGCCTTATTTCTAAAATATATAGAAAATTGACTCAAATTTATAAGAATACAAGCCATTCCCCAATTGATAAATGATCAAAGGATATGAACAATTTTCAGAAGAAGAAATTAAAGCCATTTCTAGTCATATGGAAAAATACTCTCAATCACTATTGATTAGAGAAATGCAAATTAAGACAACTCTGAGGTATTGTGGTACCTTACAACCTCTCAGATTGGCTAAGATGATTCAAAAAGATAATGATGAATGTTGGAAAGAATGTGGAAAACTAGGACATTAATGCATCGTTAGTGGAGTTATGAATAGATGCAACTATTCTGGAGAACAATTTGGAACTATGCCCAAAGGTCTATCAAACTATGTATATCCATCAGTGTCTTGATTCATCAGTGTCTGTACTAGATCTGTATCATAAAAAGATCATTAAAAAGGGAAAAGACCCCATATGTGCAAAATTGTTGGTAGAAGCTCTATTTTTAGTGGCAAGGAGCTGGAAATTGACTGGATGCCCATCATTGGGGGAATGGCTGAATAAGATGGTGTACATTCAATATTATTGTTCTAGAAGAAACAATCAGCAGGATGATTTTAGAAAAGCCTGGAAAGACTTACATTGAACTGATGCTGAGTGAACTGAGAAGAAACAAGAGAACATTGTACATGGTAACAACAAGATTATACAATGATCAATTCTGATGGATTTTTTCAACAGTGAGATGATTCAGGCCAATTCAAACAGACTTGTGATGGAGAGAGCCCATCTACATTCAAAGACAGAACTATGGAGACTGAATGTAGATGAAAGCATAGTTTTTCATCTTTTTTGTTATTAACTTATTTTTTCCTCTTGTGGTTTTTTTTCCCCCTTTTGACCTGATTTTTCTTGTGCAGCATAACAAATATGGAAATATGTTGAGAAGAATTGCACATGTTTAATCTATATCAGATTGCTGGTTGTCTTGGGAAGTGAGGAGTAAGGGAGAAAAATTTGGAACACAAAGTTTTGCAAAGTTGGATGCAAACTACTTTTGCGTGTATTTAGAAAAATAAAAAACTACTGGAAAAATTAATGAGGGATGAGTAAGATCTGTAGGCAGCAAGGAAGGAGTTAGTAGATAGAGATTGATAATATGGGGAGAGGGGGTGGAATGACTGATGGGCCAGGTTTTCTAGGGAGCCGAGAAGGAATGGGATCTGAGATACAAGTAGAGGAGAAAAACTTAGCAAGAAGGTTTACTTTTTTCCCAGAGACTGAAACAAAAGAAGAGAGAATAAGACATATTTATGAAGGAATATACATGAGATATAGAATTAAGGATAAGGATCTTGTCATAAATGACCTCAATTTTTAAAGTAAAGTACAAGGTGAGGTTTTTGTCAAAACAGTGGTTATGGAGATTATTTACAGATGACTTAAAGAGATAAGCTTTGGAATAGAAGCCGTATGAAATATGACAGCTAATCAGAAAAGAATAAAACATTTTCTATGGAGCTGTTGGGGTCCTATAGAGATTAGCCAACAAATTTATAGTAAACAGAGTAATCCTGCTTGTATGACTAGCAACATTCAGCAGCATACAAGTATACTTGAAAAGGAGAGAGATGGATTGGATATAATAATAATAAGTAATAAGACAGAGGGGCAAAATATTTACGGGTAGAAAGACAGTATAATGTTTATCTGGTTAATAGTATTGTGCAAATGGGGATAAGGCTAGGGAAAGATATAGAAGGATGGAATTATGTTCTAGAAATTAGAATGAGGATTTAAAATAGGTTTAGATGAGGTGACGTAATACACAGAAAGAGAAGAAAACATAAGAGACAAAGGTCAGACTGAGGAATTTCAGAGTTTTGGATCATGGAGGTGGAACTTTTGTGGCAGCAAAAATACATAATGCAATTTTAGCTTATGTTTATAGAAGCACACTGTTGCAAACAAAGTTCTATTATCCTATTCTTTGGTCAGACTACATTTGGTGATAAGGAAATAACAAAGGGAAAAAAAAAAAACATCCTGGAATATATTTAGAAGATTAAAAGAAAGTCTTTACCAATATCTTGGGCTACCAGTTAAGTTTCTGGTTTTCCCGTTCCATCTTTGTATCACTTACTCATTTTAAACTGAAACTGTCAAAATACAAAAGGGGAAATACATATAAAACCATTTACTAATATAACTCCATGTAACATTATAACTGCCTTAAATCAATTTAGGGTTTTTTTTTCCCCAGTGCTTTAATTAAATTTAAGTAAATTTGATGTGCTGCTGCCCAACATGGCATCTCTATAGGGATTGGTGTTTAAATAGGATATTTAGTGTCTAAATTTAACTTTTGACATTTTCTAGGTTTTTCTGATATATAGTTCCTTAGGGAAACAATGAACACAAAAAGCATTTTACAAAACTTTAAGTGCTAGATAAATGTGAGCTCTTCAAATGTTGCCACTGTTAAGAAGGGAATCAAACTGACATTTTATATAATCTGTGTCCTTCTCTGTCTGTTCACGTTAACTTAATTGTTATTTTTACTTTTAGCTTGTTATGTAAGCTAAACTAGTCAACCAAAAAGACAGAGGGAAAGAACACTTTGTGGGAATTTATATTTTTTGAATTGTTTTTCTTTACTTGCAACTGGTTGTTCTCAATTTGAATGTAAAAAAACTATGCTAAGAAAGAGACCACAATATAAAACCATTCAAGTAACATTAGCCTCAAAAATCTGACTATAAGCTTGATAATTTGCTACAATCGCTTGAGAAAGTAGCTGGTCAAAGAGAAACTTAGGTATCTATTCTAAACAAATAAGAATAATAGCAAAATTAAAGCTATCGTGGCAAGAAGCTTTTATGTCTTTCTCTTTAAGTACAGAAATTCTAAAATTGTCAAATGAAGCACACATAAACATAAACAGCATCTATACAACCATATAAAAACAAGACATATAGAGGATAAATTGTAAATAACTTGTTGGCGTGGACACTAGAATTAAGGGAGATTAAGAAATTTCTGGTAGGGAATTTAGCAGAGATTTGAAGGAAGCTAGGAAACCAGAAGTATGTAATGAGCAAGGCAAACATGAAACATTCCAAGTATAGTTCTCAGCAAAAATGCCTGGAATCAGGAGATGGAGTGTTTTGTTATAGAAATAGCATCGTCAATAAATTAAAGAATACATGGAAAGTTTCTAAGGTAAAAGAAGATTAGAAAGGTGGGGATGCAGGCAAGCTGAAGGGCTTCAAATGCCATCGGATTTTATATTTGATCCTTGAAGTGACAGGATAGTATAGTCTTGAATGTGAGTAGGGGGTGATATAATTAGAGCTGACTAGAGTCGGGGGAGCCTAGAGGCAGGGAGACCATTAAGTGGCCTATAACAATAGTCTAGGCAAGAGGTAACAGGGTTTATATGAAGGTGGAGATGATATCAGAAGAGAAAAGCATGCTTATGTAAAAGACATTATAAAGGTGAAATCAATAGGCCTTGGCAACAACATATTGGATAGAGAAAGTGAGGAGTCAAGGATGGCACATAGCTTATGATACTGAATGACTAGTGGAAAATATAAAGGGTATAATAAAAATAAACCAAAGGTTATTTCAAGTCATTCATTCCAATTTCCATAGCCATGGAAACAATTATTCTCTGGAAATATAGACTAATGTGAAATTGTAGATGTACTAGACCTGCATATTAAAGGATCTTGGGTATCAAAAATAAGAAAATTTGTCCTTTATTTCTTGCCCTTTAACCAAAAATGTACCAGAAATGCTAAAAATCATTTTTCATTTCTTTCTTTTTGATGATTCCTGAAAAAGGAGATAGGACTTCATCAGGACTTTAAAAGCACTGGAATGAACCCTAGAAAACATATAGCCTTTCAATTTTACAGATTTTGAATTTATAGGAATTTAAGAAGCACAGAGGTTGATTACATAGCCAGCAGACATGGGAGGAAAGACAACTATGATGTGGTAGAAAGGGCTTGGAGTCTGGAATAATTTTGTTTAAGTCCTGTGTATCACATACACTGTATAACCATGCACTAGTCATTTAAAATCTTAGTGCCCCAGGCTACCATCTAAGACTACAACTTGCATAATTGCAAGTTACTGATGTGTTTTGGTAGAGGGAATTTCCTCAAGGGGAATTCCATCACAGTTTTTGACCAAAAAAAAAAAAAAAAAAGTGAATAATATATGTAATCTCCTACCTTGGAGAGAGGTATTATACAAAAGATGCAGGAAAAAAAAAAATAGAACTTTTGGAACACAAGAAGAAGAAAATAGTTTTGTTTTCTGTTTTTTTTTTTAATAAAAAGGAAAAAACAAAAAACAAAAGAAAGACTGAAAAAAATGTGATAAGCCAAAATAAAAGATGATGCCAAAAAAGAGAAAAGTCAAGAAATGAAGTAGCAAGCTAGGTGGTAAAACAATCTGTAACTCTCACAGAAATCTGGGTGATTCTCAGGTAAGAGGCTAATACAATGGCTGCTCTATAGGTAAAGAATCACTACAGCTCAGATTTGTAAGGGACTTCAGTTCAAAGGCCTTCTATTAGTCCATTATTGAACATAAATTCCACAAAAAAGTGGTTATTCAAACTCTGCTTGAAGACTTTCTCTGGGGAAAAAGAAAAGCAAGAAAACCCACTGCCCTATGAAGTATCCCATTCCTCTTTTCAGACAGCTCTTCCTAGAACCAAAATCTGTCTCTCACAACTTCCCACTGTGGATCTTTATTTTTCTTTGGAGCAAAGCTAAACATTTTTTTTCTGATCCTTCCCTCCAAGTGACAGCCCTTCAAATATTTGGAGGCTGGCTCTACATCAGCTGATTTACAAGGTAGGGGTGGGAATGGTCATTGTTCATACAAAAGCTGACTAAAATCTTCCAGATTCTGTGGCAAGAGGAGGTTATACTCCAGGAGTTCAAGGACACCTTCCATTATCCATCTCTATAAAGTTAACGTAAATACATAACACATGTTTTCAGACTCAGTATGAAGTCTTGGCTAGTTTTTAAGTAATCACTGCTTCCCTTCTTAAATGCTCATGAACCACACCCTTAAAATGATTGTTTAGAATTTAGCCAGGAATAGAAGTCAAACTCATTAGCCTATGGCTATTAGACATCAATCCTTTTTCTTTTTTTGAAAATCTACAGGTTGTAGAGCAGCCAAGATGGCACAGTGGAAGGAAATAATATAGCTGAGCTCTTCTCCACAAAGATCTAGAAAACAAAACTGACCAAGACCCAATTGGGAAATCCAAGGGAAAAAAATACCAAAACTGAATAGAAACTTAGAAATATAAATACAGGAATCAAAAGAACCATTAAAAAGCTGTTGTTGTTTAATTTAAAGCAAGCATAAATATAGGAGATTTTTAAACAAGGATCAAGAATTTACATTCTCATATGGAGTAATGATCTATGTGTCTCCTTAGAACCCTATTATCATTGGGGTTACAGAGTTAAATAAAACAGTCTAGGAATACTTTGTTATGTTTTGATGATTTTAAGTGAAAGGGAAAGGAGAGGAAAGGAATGCACTGGGAAGAGGGGAGAAAAAAGTAGAGAAAACCTCACTTATTAACTCAGATATTCTGGGTGCTTAAGTTGAAGAATATTCAAACCTTGACAAAGAGATAAAAAGAATAGATAAATTTGAACTTCAGTTTCATTTGAACTAGTCAAAGGGGAGAAAAAATGTACACACATAGGTGGAGTCAAAAATACTTTTCCCTCAACAGAAAAAGGAGGAAGAGGGGAAAAGAAGGAAAAGTATGTTAGAAGAGGAATTAGTCCCCACAAAAGCCCCCTTAAGAAAGAAAGGATAAATTTGAGTGAACTATAGGAAAGAGAAAAGGGGCAGGGGAGCAGAAGCAAATTGTATCAAAACCAGAGCACCACTGCTGAGCATACTTTCACAACTTCAAGTCAAGTTAGCTATAAATAGGTTTAAAAAAAAACCCTAAAATTGATACAATGGCAAATTATAATTCCAGGCAATATGTTATAAAAGTATATTACCTACCTCCTTAGATAGAGGTGATGATCTCATGTTGAAGAATCTCTCTCTTTCACACACACACACATACACATAAACACACACACACACACACACACACACACACACACACACGCCAGAATCTGCTCAATTATACATATTGGTTACAAAGTTTTTCTCTTTTTTGGGGGTGGGGTAAGGAAGAGGGTAAATGGGGTTAAGTGAATGGTTAGGTAATATGAAGGAGAGAAGATGATTTTTTTTGTCAATTAAAAAAAATCAAGGGTCTTTTTTTTTTCTAAAGAGGGTAAAACTGAATACAAGTTAAAGAATAGCAGGAAAACTGTTAACTTTGGGGAGAAATTATGGCAAGATTCACTGGTAAAGGTTTCATTTCTCATATATACATTCAAATGTATGAGAAAAAGAGCTATTCCCCAATTGATAAATGGTCAAAGGATATGAATAAGCATTTTCTATGGAAGATATCAAATTGTTAAAAAATCTTAAGAAAAAATATCTCAATCAATACTACTTTAAAAAATGCAAATAAAAACAAACATGAGATTCCACTTCATACCCATTAAATTAGCAAAGTTGAACAAAAAGGAAAATAACAATTATTGAAAAGGCTGTGGGAAAATGGGTACTTCAATGCAATATTGACAGAATTGTGAATTAATTCTATCAATTTTGAATGGCCCAATGATTAGAAAGTTGGACCTGAAGACAGAAAGATTAATCTTCAAGAATTCAAATCTATCCTCTGACAATTACTAGCTGTGTGACCTTGGGTGCATAACTGTTGGCCTCAGTTTCCTCATCTATAAAATGAGCTGGACAAGGAAATGGCCAACCAATCCAGTATCTTTGCCAAGAAAACCCCAAATGAGGCCATGAAAAGTCAGACATAATTAAAAACCAATTGGAAAAACAACCGCAAATTTGCTAAATTATACATGCCCTCTGGTCCAGGAACACCACTATTAGGCACATCCTTCAAAGAGATCAAAGAAAGAAGAAAAAGACCTATAATATGTACAAAAATATTCATAGCTTCTCTGAAACTAACTAATTACCTATCAAATGGAAAAGAGCTGGTATATGAATTATGGTATATGAATGTAATGAAGCATCATTGTACTATAAGAAATAAAAGGAACAGTTTCAGAAAAACCTGGGAATACATATATGCATTGATATGAGTGTGAGATGAACAGAAATAAGAGAATAATTCAGACATTAATGTACATATGTATAATGCATAACAACTTATATACATTAGAAAAGACAACTATGAAAGACTTATGATCTCTGAGCACTGTAATGATAAACCACAATTCTTGAACACTAGTGGTGAAAAATGCTGTCTACCTTCTGAGGAAGAAATACAGAATGGAATTTTATTTTAACATAGTAAATGTAAATTTTTTTTGTTTGACTGCATATTTTACAAGATTCCCACCCTCATCCCTCAATGGGGAAGTGTAGAGGGCTGGAACTCTGAAAATGTGTACTTAAGATTGAGTATAGTTGATGAGATAATGATTCTCTAGATATTGATGTATTCACTCTAGTCAAGTATATATACTTAAGGTTAATAGGTGATGTGATGGCTCTCCTGACAGTTTGGCACATGTTCAAGTGTGGTTGGATATTCTCTGTGTGAGATAGTGATGTGATTGTACTGGAGTATTTAAAGGAATCACAGAGGATTCCACCTCTCTCAGCCTGTGGAGATCTCAGCCACAGAAAAGACTTCAGGGTCCAGACTCCAGAGGCCAGATTCTATCTTTGATCAGCCTTGTGGTGGCTCTCCATCTTCGTGCACTATGGGGGAAACTGGTTCAGACTGGGAAACTGAAGGACACAATAAAGACTTTGGACTTTATTCCTGACTATTCTCATGGTGATTATTCTGCTGAGACCAAGGCTGGTCCCAAGGCCCTCCAGAAAGCTAGCCTGAACATTATAGGGAAGGAAAAGAAAAGCCTGTTCATTAGTAAAATAAGTTTTTAAAAAACCTGCACATCTGTCTTTCTCCAGTTGTGTGCTCCCTCTACTGTTCTCCACAACCTTTCTGAGACCACTATTTAGGACAAGAGTCACATCTGCCAATTTTTCCCCACTACCTTGGGATATAATTTACCTGGAACTGGGGAACTGAATTTCAAACAAACAAACAAACAAAAAACTTGGTGCTCTCTTATTCCTTCACTTATTTGGGATTTTAACTTTCTGTTAACCATTCTTGTTATATCACTCAAAAAATTAATCTCTTTGAAAGACAAAAGAAGCAAAATAAAGCAAAGTGATTCTATCTTCTGTATTTACTATCATCATCCCATTTACTTTGAGGTGAATTTTTAAATGTTTTTTTCTTCATTCCACTAACAAAGGTAAAAAACAAAAACTAAAAACATAATTTTTGAGGCATCACTTAGCATTCTTACCAGTTCAGTTTCCTCTAGGCTTTAGAATTGATACAATTCTTATAATTACCAAGTTACTTTTAAAAATTCATTGTTGTAATATCTTCTTCATGAAGCCAGATTAGTCACTCTACTTTTGCAATTGAATGATAGGATGTGTTTATTTATTTTGAACAAAAGCTACTTCAAATAACCCCCATTACAAAATGACAATCCGGGATTGCTTGCTGTCTAGGGAAGGGGGGGAAAGAGGGAGAGAGGAAGAAAAATCTGGAACATAATGTTTTGCAAAGGTGAATGCTGAAAACTATCTTTGCATGTATTTGGAAAAATTAAAAGCTATTATAAAAAAGAAAGAAAGAAAAACAAACCTAAGTTTTCTTATTTCTAAATACCTTATAAATAGGACTTTTCATAAATTTGCTTTCCTTTAATTTGTCTAAATTAATGATTGTCATATTTTCAAATGCTAGCGTTTATTCTAAGCATCAAATTTTTATATATTTATGTTATAGAAAGCCCACAAACGGGTAAAGGTGGATTATAATAATGTGTTAAAAATGACTGTGATATACATTAAAATCTATATCCTGAACAACAATAAAATATATAATCCAGGGTTGGGGTGGAAGTTGTGAGGGGAGTTTAAGATGATCAAATAATAGTAGAAAGGAGATATCCTCCCTCCACCAGTGCCAATGACCAGCTGATGACAAGTGAAAGACTAAAACCCTGAACTGAATTTGATCATGAACAATTGCAGCCTGATTCATTTGAACAATCTACTAGGCAAGAATTTTGTGAAATCCTTGGCTGGTAGTGCTGCTGGGACCTGATGAATTTAGTTCTGCTTTTCTTTCTGTTTCCCCATGGTCTAGCTCTGCTGGGGAAACTGGCATCACTTACTCTGATGAATTTGCTGCTTTCTTTATTTACTGCACATACTTTTATAATGGTTTTAACCTCCAGACAAAGAGGCTAAATTTTGATTTTGATATTAAAAAAATGGAAGAAGAAAAAAGAAATGGAAGGAGGGAAGAAGGGCTGGAGAGAAGGAATAAAGAAAGTCTTAATTTTATCAGCATGGTATAAACACTCACTGCAGTGTTTTCACTAAATTTGTTGCATCCACATTTTTCTTTTATTTACATTATTGTAAATTTTATAAAAATAAATTTTATTTTCTCTATCTTTTACCTCCCTTTCCTCTCAATTAAAATAAGAAAGGAAAAACAGAATCTGTGACTAATATGCACAGTCAGGAAAAACAAATTTCTCTATCAGCCACATCCAAAAATATACTTTATTCTGTACCCCAAATCTATTATCTCTGTTAGAAAGTGGAAAACAGATCGCACTTTTTGTAAAGGTTGGAGACTGCTAACCTAAGATAATATAATTTATTCACAATTTATAACAATTGGCAATCAGAGAGACAGAGCCCTGTTCCCAGCCTCTCTGGACCTCAGCTTCCTCATCTAAAAGAGAAATAGTGAAAATGATGATCTATTCAGTACTTTCAAACTCTTTTACAACTGAATGTCCCAGGAGATTACTAGCCTCAGAGCTAGTATTTCTTGGCCTATTATGCCTAAAATACTCATTAGCAGAAACTATTACTTGGTACAAACTAGGTATTGAATACTATAAGTACCACAGCCATCAATGTTTAAATTCAAATTTATAAAATCATTATTAATGTAAATGTAATGGATTTATTTTTAAAGAAATACATCTTATCATTCTTGGGCAGCTAGGTGGTACAATGGCTATGGCTCTAGCCCCTGGAGTCAGTAAGTCCTGACTTCAAATTCAGTTTCTGACCCATTAGGGCTATGTGACCCTGGGCAAGTCACTTACCCTCTGTTTACAATGTCAGTTTTCTCAACTGGAAAATGGTGACAACAACTTTTCAGGGCTATTGTGAGGATCAAATGAGATAACATTTGTGAGGTGCCTGGCACAGAGCCTGACACATATGTGCTATATAAATGCTTATTTCCTTCCTTTTCCCTTCCCAAGAAAAAAAAAATCAATTAAAACACAGCTACTTTTAAGTTTAAAATTAAGCACAAATTACCTTTGTAGGCTTCAAGTTCCTTCCTGTTTAAAGATAAAAACAAAATGATGATTTGTAAATAATCTATTCATAATTGAAAATTCTATTTTTAAAAAATTTAAACAAGATCATATTATAAAAACCCTTAATGCATTTTACTTGCTTTTCATATAAAATTAAAACACATGTAGCCCAACTCAGACTAAAGTTGCTATAATATTTTTTTTCCCAGTTAAATCATTAACAATGACAGGTCTGTGTAAGAATGTCAGCATTAGCACAAAATGTTACAATGTTGTATTTTTGGAACCACTTGAGTAAACTCATATAAATGCTCTTTTGGACAGATTAACATAATTTTCCTTTAACCAGGGCAATTTAAATATGAATTACTTAAATTCTTTAATTAAGAAGAATCAAGAATGAAACATTAATATTTTCCTCTCAAAACTGTATGTGAAAATAGTTTACATCTTTGGATCAAGTTCTCTTAATTGAATCCTATTCTGAACCAAGTGAAGCCTCTGGGAATGCAACTGATTTGTTACTATGTCAATGTCAATTAAGAATGCCAGAATATAGTTTCCCAAGGAATCAGACAGCTGGAGGAAATAGATGAGCAAACAAAATGAAACATTAAGGTCTTCTTTGTCAAAAGCAAGAGATATTTATAGGATCTCTTTCTCAGACCAATAACACAACAATTTAGATTTATTTATTTACAGTATTTTGAGAAAGGGTATATGTGTATATGTAACTTCTAATTTTATTCAAAATCTGCTAGTTTCAAAGTTCTTAAATCAATTAAAATATGAAACTAATTGCATAACCTTCCATATTCCTAAATGAATGATTTCAATTAACAGCTGGTAATAAGAAGAGATAAGTTGCCAGAGGACCAAACTGAAAATACTTGAATCAGAAGGTCATCATCTTCCTAAACCCCTCATCTTTCTCATACCCCCAATATTTCAATAACTAATAAAAGTACAAAAAACTCTAATGTAAATAGACAAAAAAGAAATTTTGTTGCAATTCAGCAGACAACAAAATATATCATTTTAAATAAGTCAAACAGATATATATTAAACATGTCTAAAACATATTCTCTATTCAATTAACATAATAAATACCAAAATATCCAATATAACGGCAGTACATAAATATGATTCCTAAACCAGAAATAAAGCCACTGTGGAAACACCTAGAAAAGATTTCCTTCCTTTTTTCCCTGTCACTTCTCAAAAAGAAAAGAGAAAACATCAGGTATCCTTTATTTCTCTTACTAGAGGATAGCAGTTATCTTAACTTATTGTGTTAGATCCAATATACATTAATGGAATATATTCTTTTTTCATTTTTAATAGCTTTTATTTTTCTAAATATATGCAAAAATAATTTTCAACATTCATCTTTGCAAAACCTTATGTTTCAAATTTTTCTCCTCTCCCCTAGACAGCAAGCAATCCAATATAGGTTAAAAATGTGCAATCCTTCTAAACATCATGTTCATATTCATCATGATACACAAGAAAAATCAGATCAAAAGGGGAAAAAACCTTAAGGGGAAAAAACTCAAGCAAACAAACAACAATAAAAAAGGTGAAAATACTATGCTTTGATCCACATTCAGTCTCCATTGTTATTTTTCTGGATGCAGATAGTGTTTTCAATCACAAGTCTATTGAAATTGCCTTGAATCACCTCATTGTTGAAAAGAGTCAAGTAATGGAATATATTCTTTCCAAAAGTTAAAACTCATAATTATGACATTATCACACATATATTAAAAAACCCACATCAAATGGCATTATCTTTGCATCTCTTTTTTGTAAAAAGTGCCCTTCACTTGGGTTTTTGTGGTTGTTCTTGTCATCCTTTTTGTTCATTTTCACAAATCAATAGTCAACTCCCATAGCAGTGGGGAAAAATGGGACCCCAATGAGCACAGAAAACAGCTACCCAAATATCATTATCTAAATCCATCTCTTCTCCCATTTCAGTACCAAGAGATTTCAGTTCTAGTTTGAGGGGAATTAGTAACCATCTTTGACTTTCAATTTCCATTAACAAGAGAGCTTGAAGGCAGTGGTGGAATGGGAAAACTTTTTTTAAATAATTTTTTTTACAAGATTCAAGAAGTACCAAAGTAGGACACAAAATTATTTTATAAAAATGGAAACCACAAACTTCAGAATTTTTAGAGTGGAAGAGATCTAAGGATATTTAAAACTATAAAAAAAAAAGGGGCACATAGCAGTATAACTGTAAATTTCATTGGGAATATCCAGATTAGGAGAAAAAAGGGATCCAGAAGCATAAATTTTCAGAAATGGAAAGGCCTTCAGAGACCTATATCTGAAGAGATCACCTCTTCATGTTTCTGACAAATTATGATGATTCACTTTGTATTGGAAAAACTTCTAATGATAACAGAATTGGAGGACTCATTTCTAAGGGAGCCCATTCTACTTATGATGGAAAATGATAAATGTTGGAGAAGATGTGGGGAAAACTGAAACACTGATTCATTGTTGATGAAGTTGTAAACTTATCCAGTCATTCTGGAAAATAGTTTGGAACCATGTCCAAAGGGTTATAGGGCTTTGCATACTCCTTGATCCAGTAATACTACTACTGGTCTATATTCTAAGGTCAAAAAAAAAAAAAAAATGGAAAAGGACTCATGTGTACAAAAATATTGATAGTAACTCTTTTTTTGTGGCAAAGAATTGGAAACTGAGAGGATGCCTGAATCAACTAGGGAATTCGGCTGAACAAGCTCTAATATATGATTTGAATGGAATACCATTGTGCTATATGAAATCATGAGCTGGTAGATTTCAGATAAACTTGAAAAGACTTATATGAACTGATGTTGAGTGAAGAGCAAAACCAGGAAGACTTTATACACAGTAACAGTAATATTATGCAGTGATCAACTATGATTGATTTAGCGTTTCTTGGTAATACAAGGATCCAAGACAATCTAAGGGACCCGTGATGGAAAATGCTATATATATCCAAAGAACTATGGAATCTGACTGCAGATCAATGTTTTGTTTTTCCTTTACCATTGTTTTTCCCTTTTGTTCTGATTCTTCTTTCACAACATGACTTATATGGAAATGTTTAATATGACTGTACATGTACAATTTATATCATTTTGCTGGCTGTTTTAGGAAAAGTAGGGAGGGAGAAAAATTTGGAACTCAAAATCTCATGAAAAATTAATGTTGGCAATAAGAGTTGAGAAAGAGATTAAAGGAATTAGAGTAGGTAATGAGGAAACCAAATTATCATTTTTTTGCAGATGATATGATGGTATACTTAGAGAACCCCAGAGATTCTACTAAAAAGCTATTAGAAATAATTCACAACTTTAGCAAAGTTACAGGATACAAAATAAATCCACATAAATCCTCAGCATTTTTATACATCACCAACAAAATCCAACAGCAAGAGATACAAAGAGAAATTACATTCAAAATAACTGTGGATAGCATAAAATATTTGGGAATCTATCTACCAAAGGAAAGTGAGGAATTATATGAGCAAAATTACAAAACACTTTCCATATAAAGTCAGATTTAAATAATTGGAAAAATATTAAGTGCTCTTGGATAGGCCGAGTGAATATAATAAATATAATAATAAAGATGATAATACTCCCTAAACTAATCTATTTATTTAGTGCTATACCAATCAGACTCCCAAGAAATTATTTTAATGACTTAGAAAAAATAACAACAAAATTCATATGGAAGAACAAAAGGTCAAGAATTTCAAGGGAATTAATGAAAAAAAAAAATCAAATGAAGGTGGCCTAGCTGTACCTGATCTAAAACTATATTATAAAGCAGCGGTCACCAAAACCATTTGGTATTGGCTAAGAAATAGATTAGTTGATCACTGGAATAGGTTAGGTTCACAGGACAAAATAAATAGTCAATAACTATAGCAATCTAGTGTTTCACAAACCCAAAGATCCCAACTTTTGGTATAAGAATTCATTATTTGACAAAAACTGCTGGAAAAACTAGAAATTAGTATGGCAGAAACTAGACATGGACCCCACACTTAACACCGTACACCAAAATAAGATCAAAATGGGTCCATGATTTAGGCATAAAGAACGAGATTATAAATAAATTAGAGGAACATAGGATAGTTTACCTCTCAGACTTGTGGAGGAGGAAGGAATTTGTGACCAAAGAAGAACTAGAAATCATTAATGATCAATGATTTTCTATTTTAGAAAATTTTGATTACATCAAATTAAAAAGCTTTGTGCAAACAAAACAAATGCAAACAAGATTAGAAGGGAAGCAACAAACTGGGAAAACATTTTTACATTTAAAGATTCTGATAAAAGCTTCATTTCCAAAATATGTAGAGAATTGACTCTAATTTATAAGAAATCAACCCATTCTCCAACTGATAAATGGTCAAAGGATATGAACAGACAATTTTCAGATGATGAAATTGAAACTATTTCTACTCATATAAAAAGGTGTTCCAAATCACTATTGATCAGAGAAATGCAAATTAAAACAACTCTGAGATACCACCTGTCAAATTGGTTAAGATGACAGGAAAAAATAATGATGAATGTTGGAGGGGATGCAGGAAAACTGGGTACTGATACATTGTTGATGGAGTTGTGAACAAATACAACCATTCTGGAGAGCAATCTGGAATTATGCCCCAAAAGTTATCAAACTGTGCATACCCTTTGATCTAGCAGTGTTTCTACTGGGCTTATACCCCAAGGAGATACTAAAGAAGAGAAAGGGCCTGTATGTGCCAAAATGTTTGTGGCAGCCCTGTTTGTAGTGGCTAGAAGCTGGAAACTGAGCGGATGCCCATCAATTGGAGAATGGTTGGGTAAATTGTGGTATATAAATGTTATGGAATATGATTGTTCTGTAAGAAATGACCAGCAGGATGAATACAGAGAGGCTTGGAGAGATTTACATGAACTGATGCTGAGTGAAATGAGCAGAACCAGAAGATCATTATATACTTCAACAACGATACTAATGTTGGGGGTATATTCTGATGGAAGTGGATTTCTTCAACAAAGAGAAGATCTAATTCAGTTCCAATTGATCAATGATGGACAGAATCGGCTACACCCAGAAAAGAAACACTGGGAAATGAATGTAAATTGTTTGCATTTTTGTTTTTCTTCCTGGGTTATTTTTACCTTCTGAATCAAATTCTCCTTGTGCAACAAGAGAACTGTTTGGTTCTGCACACATATATTGTATCTAGGATATACTGCGAAATATTCAACATATATAGGACTGCTTGCCATCTAGGGGAGAGGGTGAAGGAAGGGAGGGGAAAAGTCAGAACAGAAGTGTGTGCAAGGGGTAATGTTGTAAAAAATTACCCTGGCATGGGTTCTGTCAATAAAAAGTTCTAATTAAAAAAAAGAAAAACTAATGTTGAAAATTATCTTTATATGTAATTGGAAAAAAAAATACTACTAAACAGGAAAAGAAAGAAAAGTATCCTATCTTTGCCCTACCCCAAAATTATTTCTAGACTAGATATCACAAGTATATTCAACATATCCTTCTGAGTGTTATTTCTAGTTTTGGACTTTTAAAAAAATTTCTTTGGAATTCTGTATCTGAAGCTTATTAAAGTCCTTTCCAAAATATGGAATCTGGAAATGAACATAATATTTCCAATGTGGCCTGACCACACAGTACAGAAGAAAACACTATGCAATTGAAAATTAATTAATTTCCTTGGACTGTTACACTGTTGCCTCATATTAAGTTTATAGTCCTCCAAATACTCAGAAATACTAAAGCCCCCATGAAGTAAGGCAGTGATGGAAACTAAGAAACAACCACTAAAAAATGACGCATTTTTTAAAAAGTTGTATTGGCAGCAAGAAGAAAATCAAATAAGAGATAGAGCCATCTCTTGGGATAGAAGGGATGATGATAACAGATGATAGAGAGAACACAGAACTACTAAGTTTTAATTTTTTTTTTTTCTCTACAAAGGTGAGTAGCAGACCAAAGGTGGTTAACATAAGAGAGTATGGAGAGTACTAGAGACCATCTAGCTACCTTCAATAAATACTTGTCATCGGTGAATTACATCCTAAATTACTGAAAAGAGCCAGCAGATGTGACTACTGGCTTCCTGTTGATGAATTTCAAAATAATGATAATAACTATAGTTACCATTTATTTAATTATTTATGATTTGAAAAGTACTATATATACATATATAGTCTCATTTGATCCTCACAACAACCGTGTGCAGTAAGTTATTCCTATTTTACAGATGAGAGTGACAGGTAAGAGGTCATTTAATCACCTGTCCAGAATCACCCAGGTAGCAAGTCCTAAAGACAGAACTCAAGTTTCCCTGACTCCAAGTTGAGTACTCTATTCATCATGAAACATAGCTCTTCCAGGGAGGTACCAAAGAACTGAAGAAGTTCAAATGCACAGATTTTCAGAAAAGGGGAAAGGGTGCTCACAAAATTCAAGAAGACCAAATTAAGGCTGGGTTGCAAGCATTTTAGGAGGGGAAATAGTAATTACTAAATGCCTGTATGGCTTCAACAAAAACAGATAATGCCACACTAATCTCATTTTCTTTTCTTGACATGGAAGCTCAAAGGAATACAACAGACCAGCGTTCTTTACCTGAGGTCTATGGAGCCTTTAAGAGTCTGCTGATAGAATGTAAAGAGTCTGTGAACTTGATTGAGAAAAAAAAATTACAACTTTATTTCAAATATAACTGGCTATCTTTATAATCTTATTTTATTCATTTAAAAACATTATTTTGAGAAGGGATTTATAGGTTTCACTAGACTACTAAAAGACCAATGACACAAAAACGATTAAGATTCCTGCCATGAAAACTAATTTCAGCAAAGCATCTCACAAAGTTTTAACAAGTTGGAGAGATATAGATTCATTTAAGTGGAATAAGAACTGGGTGAATGGCTGAATCCAGAGGACAATCACTAATGGGTTGGTGTTACCTTGGAGGGATGTTTTCATGGGAGATCCCAAGGATTGATTTTTGTTCTTGTTTTTAATCCATGACTTGGGTAAAGGCAAATGACATGAGATCAGGAGGGACACTAGATGACAGTCAGGAATCAGACAAATCTCTAGAGGGTGAAATGATGAAGTGTCCAATCAGGTAAAGTTTAATTAAAGCTAAGTGTAAAAACCAACACTTGGGATCAAAAGATTAACTTCATAAACAGAAGATTAAGGAACCATAAATATATATATATATATTTATTTGAGAGTTTTAGTGAAGTATACATTTGATATAAATTAGGTAAGATAGAAAAACCTAAAATAGTAATGTGATCTTTGGCTCCACTGAGAAACCCATTGTCCAGAATGAGGGAGGCGATGATCCCCTGTTCCCATGGTCTGATTACAGTCACAATCCAGCACTCCAATTCTGAATCCATTTTAAAACTACAGATTGTCCAGAAGAGGCCAATTAGGATGGGGAGGGAATAGGAGATCATGCTGTTAAGAATTATTTGATGGATTTGAGAATTTTTAAAGTGGAAAAGAAAAGATGTAGGCAGGTAACAAGAAAAGGGCTTTTACGATGTTCATGCTTGCCCTCTAAAATAAGATTAGAGCTGTGCTTGACTTCAGCAGACAATGGGACGAAATGGAAGCAATTGATGGAAGCCTCAGAAAAGAAGATTTGGGCTCAATATAAAGTCCATCTTTCTAGTAATAAGAGTTGTCTGAAGTAGAAAAAACCTTTCTGGGAAGCAGTCAGTACTTTGGAGGGGAGGTTTTCAAAAAGAAGCCGGATGATCATTTTTTGTAGCTGGTGACAAAGATTCTTGGTCAGATACAAAAAGATTTAAGTGCCCTCTCAGGTCCCTTCACACAGATTCCATTATTTACTGAAATTTCTTCTCGTGTTTTCTTCACCTGTCTAACCTACTAAGATCTTTCTATATTATGAACCTGACATCTCCTCTGTTTCTTTGGTGGGCTGACATGATTCATGTGCCCACTGAGGCACTGCTCTCCACATTCCCTGAAAAAGGAAATACTTGTATTTTATTTTAACAGCTAAATTCAAATTCACTTCCAATTTTGTTTATTCACAACATTTTTCATATTCCTTTCATTTACCAGTGTTGTTCATCCAGTAACACTGATAAGAATAATAGCTTGGAAAAATATGATAGGAGTGTTATAATTTATTATTTTGTATGACTATACAAATATATATATGTATATGTATACACACACACACACACACACACACACACACACACGGTTTTTGTCCCTTAAGAACTTTAGTAAAAACAATTTAGAATACTCTGCCTCAAATTCATTGGCAGTCTTAAGACCATAGAAATCAATTGTAATTCAGTTGTATAACTCAGTTGTAACCACTTATTCTCATTTCTCACTTGTAAATAGAATAACTTTTCTGTGTAAAAAAACTTAAAAGGATTCATTAGTGGTATTACAAAGAACTTGCCATGCTTGATTAGAAAGCACAGATTTCCTTATATCTAGCTTTCAATTTTTCAAGACATTCTATACAGTTTGAAGATTATTCATGCTCTTGCTCATTTTATTTACCCTGCTACACAATCATTTGCCCATTCCCATGGTTTTATTATAGCTACCATGGTTTTTATTATAGCTGTGTAAGAACTTGAAGGTATAAAAATTGAATGAATTCAAAGTAATTCTTTGTTTTTATATTTCCCAAGGTTCCCTTCTTACCTGTCAGACTGACATTCTTGGTTTCCACAGGATCTTTGTCGAGGACCTGCCCCTCTATCTCTATGCCAGATGTCTTAATCTAGGACTCTTTCCTGGATCCTTTCTTTCTATAATCTCTCTTTTAGTGATCTCACCAGTTCCCAAGGGCTCAATTTTGATAAAGATGACTGCTAAATCTACATGTTTTGCCCATCATCTGTCCTGAGCTCTAACAACATATCATCAGCTACTTGCTTACCAAACAAAAGGGAAGTATCATAGAATGAATAGCACACTGATGTTATAGTCAGGAAAACTTAGGTTAAATCTCCTGTCAAATACTAACTGTGTGACTCTGGAAACATCACAAACTTCTCTGTACCTTGGTTCCTTCATCTGAAAGTGAAGAGATCTGATATGATAATCTGTAAGGTCCCATTCAGCTCAAAATCACTGTTCCTATGAAAAATGCTTAAGTGTCCTATAGGAACTTCACATGGAAAGCAGAATTATTATCTTTTCTCTTAAATCCATCCCTCTCACTTTCCTTTTTCTATCAAGGCTATCACTATTCTTCCACTTACCCAGAATCACTCTCAACTTTTCATCCTCCCTCACCCATTACAGATCCAAATAACTGTCAAATCCACCTCCTTAACATCTCTTGAATCTTTTATCTTTTCTCTGTTCACAAGAAAATTCTTTAATTCTGATCCCTATCATTGCACTACAAGACTATTATCGCTTACTTGTAATTGTTCTCCCTTGGACCTAGTTTTTATCTTCTTCAGTCCATTCCCTACACAACCCTCAAGTGGCTAATTCTGAAACATGGATCTGATTATGTTATTTTCTGCTCTAAGGAATGAAGTGGCCAGATTTCAAATGCTAAATATAAGCATTTGTATCTAATTTGAAGATAATGGAGGAGCTGTTTTTTGGGGGTTTTTTTGTATCTCTAGTGTTTAGCACAATGCCTAAAACATAGTAGGGGCTAGTAAATGCTTACTGATGACTCAAGAAGTTGAAAAACTATTTCTCCTCCACCCAAAAGTGTGGTTCTCTATTGCTTCTAGGTTAAATTCAAACACCTTTACTTAGCATTTCCAGTCTTTCACAATTTGGATCCAGATGACCCTTTCAGGATAATACTACAAATTACTTCCCTTCATACACTTACTCTATGCACCAGTCACCCTGGTTGTACAGTCTTCACACATAACATTTCATTTCCCATATCTGTTCCTTTGTCAAATGCCCAGAATGCCTCCCCTCACTGTTGTTTTTGAACCCCAAGATAATTAGTATTCTAAGCCTATCAGATGTCAGGTTTGCTATTTTGTTATTATGGTTCAAGAGAGTTTAACCTTGCTGCAAAGGCCCATGGATAAATCTGCTGTTGCAAATCTGATGGAAAAATTTCTTTCCCTTAGGAAAATTTGCTTTTTTCAAAACAATAAAAGCACTATTTGTTGTAATCAATAATCTGTAAATATTTTACTTCTTTCTCAGAACATTCCAACTGTCATTTCAACAGCTATAGAACTTTAATGATTCTTCTTTACATGTCTTCACTATCTGGTCTGCATACCTCCACTGATTTTCCAATTCAATATATCTCTATCTTGTCATTCTCTCTCTAGATTCTTTTTTTCCCTTCAAAGAATTTAGTTTTAAATACGGATAAACTTCTCTACAACATTCCTTTCTACACTGAAAAGCTTGAGCTCTCTTGTGACCTAAGTTAATCACTAAATCAGTAATCATTTATTAAGTGCCTACTAGGTGCCAGGGATCCTGCTAAGAACTAAGCACAAAAGATAGCCTTTGCCCTCTAGAAGTTTAAAATCTAATAGAGAATATAACATATTAACAAACAGCAACAAACCAGCAATATACAGAATAAACAGGAAATCAACCAAAAGAATGTATTAGAATTAAAAAAGAAATGAGACAGACTTCATATAGAATATAGGATTTTAGCCAGGACATGAAAGAAGCTAGAAAAGAGAGAATAAATAATGAAACTATGTACTGGCTAAATGGAAAATTGCTGTGAGTTGTATTAATCCCACATACCTGAGGTAGTAGCTATGTCCTAATCCCTCTCTCTGTGAGAGGTATTTTTTTTTCTTAAAATGTATTGAAATCAAGACATAGTCAAGGTGGTACAGTAAGAAGCACCCCTACAGTGTACTCTTTTGCAAATTCCTTTTAACAGATCTAGAAAAAGAACCAGATTGAATCCTGATGAAGAAATTCAAGTAAAAGTCAAAATAAGTGATTTCCTCAGCCCAGGTCATCATAAGGAGAAATAGTTCGCTAACAAGGAAAGCCTGACCAGGAATCTGAAAACACTGAGCATTCCACTGCTCAGGAATAGGCCACATAATGAGGCAAGAAAAGTTCTCACACCTCTGCCATGGCACCATGTTCAGCTTGTAAGAAAATGTGTCAATTGTCACCTTTGTCAATCGATAAGCATTTGTTAAGTGTTAGCTATGGTAAGCTGTAGTGTTCTGACTAGTTTTCTGGAGGGCCTTTGGAGCAGCCTGGGCCTCAGCAGAATAATCACCAGAAGAATAGTCAGGGATAAAGTCCAAAGTCTTTATTGTTTCCTTCAGTCTCCCAATCTGCATCAGCAGTCTCAGTCAGCCAATGAATAGTCTGCACATCCAAATGTAATGTCCTGCTTTCTAGAGTTCTCAAGTTGAGGTGACAAAACATACCATTGCTTTCTAGAGCCCCCACACGGGGGTGGATTAAAATATAGTATCCAGACTAGCTCTCTGGAGGATCTTGGGACCAGCCTGAGTCCTTGGTCTTAGTGGCGAATTGATGAAGGCAGGAGAGCCACCATAAGGCTGGTCAAGTCTCCTGTGGCTGAGTTTGTCCCCAGTTTATTGTGAAGACTGCGTATTTTAAAATCAGCAGGAGTCAGGAATTCAGGTTAGGGGAAAATCATCTATCTTTATTCTCAGTAAAGAAAGATCGGAGGTGGAAGAGAATGGGCGATAGCAATGTGTGCAGCTGAGTCAAGAAGCTAGCTAGACCAGAAGCCACACGACCAGCAGCTACAAGCATAGAACCCAGGCTCAATCTCTCCCAGCCTCTCTTCCTGTCTCTCTGCCTCCACCCACCAAAGTCATCATTTCCTATACAACACATCAGGACTTGCACAGAGAGTGGGTGGGGGCCATTCTTTCTCCAAGCATATATATTAATAGAGTATAGTCCAATTACTATTTAGCCTCATGTGCTTGGGATCTCTGCATCAACTCAAGCCTCAGCCCATTACAATTTATATACTCTATTACAATTAAAT
Organism: Sarcophilus harrisii; assembly: GCF_902635505.1. NCBI lineage: Eukaryota > Metazoa > Chordata > Mammalia > Dasyuromorphia > Dasyuridae > Sarcophilus > Sarcophilus harrisii. The sequence continues at coordinate 546,208,058 of NC_045426.1, read as the reverse complement.
CAATTTATCATACTGAGTAAGCCAATCATTATATCACTAGGGAACCATTATTTATTGTAAGATTAAATCAATCACACTGAACTAGAGAACTATTAATCACCATGTTAAACTAGATAACCATTGTCTTCTCAATTCCAATTGAGTTAACACCTAACAACCAAATCTGGGTCACAAATCCAAAAGGGACTGGTGATAGGAACTGCATTCAAGGGTGGTATTTCAGGATAAGGAGCAGCTGTATATTTGAGCAAGGAACAAATTGAGAAAAAAAGACTAGCCCTGTAGCATCTGAGTTTCCACTTCACACACTGTCTGAAAGCTGCAGAGAAGTAGCTGTAGAAATTATAGACCAAAAGGGAACCTGGAGACCTATCACTTGAAAATAGATCAGCTTCTGAAATGGCTAATAGAGGCTCATCCAGATGCAGTCTACTGTTACTCGGACCCAAACACTAGTCTTTGCAGAGGTTGGAGCAAGGGACAGAAATCAGAGTTTTTCTTTGATTCACCACTCAGATCATTGAAAGCATATAGGTCTCCAACCTTCATGATCCCTGATATACTGGAACTAACCCTAACACTAGGTACCCCAAGTAAGTAATTAATAGTGCAAGCCCAGACCTTCCCACCAAAATGAACATAAATTAATTTTAATATCAAAATACCTCATTATGTACTGAGTTTTTTACTTTTCTATCAGGAAGTAGGCTAGAAAAGGAAACAGCAAACCACTCCACTATCTTTGCCAAGAAAACACAAATGAAATCACAAAGAATTACACACAACTAAAATGAATAGACAACAGCATGATCAACACATACATCTAGAAGAAGAGAATGACTACAAAATATCTATAAGTAAAACTCAGAGAAAAATACAGCTTGAATTTAAACTTAAATGTAATGACTAGAAGAGATAAAGCAAAAGCCTAAAAAATAGTGCCAGAGAGAAAAATTGGGCGAAAAAATGAGTTGTAGGAGAAAAAATTGTAAAGGAAATTGACAGTTCAGCCCAAGAGGTCCAAAACCTTGCTCAAGAAAACTGTGAAAATTAGCATACACAGTAACCGATGACTCCATGATAAAATAAGAAACATTTTAAACAAAGTCAAAAGACTGAAAAAATGAAGGAAAAAATAACACCACGGTCAAAAAAGAGCCTAGAAACCTTAAAACTACCCACATCTCTTGCAATCACAAGGCAAAGCATAAATTGAAAAGATCCATTAGACATCTCCTGAAAGAAATTTCGGAATGAAAATTTCCACAAACATTAAAGACATTCAGAGTTTCCAGATCAAAGTAGCAGTCTGAAAGAACGAATCCCAATACCCAAAAGCCAGTTTGGATCAACACAGTTCAGCAGCCACAACTATAAAGGAGTAGAAATATTCTGGAAGGCAAAGGATACCAGCTTAAAATCAAGAATAACTTAACCAGAAAAACTAAATATAATGTTATAGGAGGAAAAAATGGATTTTTAATGAAATAACGTCTCTCTAAGCATTCATGATGAAAAGACCAGAGCTGCTTAGAAGTTCTGAAATTCATACACAAGAGTCTAGAGAAACATAAAAAGACAAACATGAATAAACAACCACAAGGGACTAAACAAGAATAAAATGCTTACATTCAAATATGGGAGATAATATACATGGCCCTTCTGCATCCTTTCATCATGAGAGATCATACATTGAAGCTAATTAGACAAGGACTGGAAGTGGTTATGTTACTTGATAAATTTGAGAGAAGGATGGAAAGAGCAAGGAAGATTAATACACTATGTGGGATAAAATGAAGAAAGGAAAGGTTAAGAATTATCTCAGATAATCAAATTACTCAAGAAGACATCCATACAAATAAAAAGGACGAAACTGAGAGACTGGCTAATATGTGAATCTTACTCTAATCCTGAATCAAGGAAAGATACACAGATGGATACAGAAATATATTTTATTCAAAAGGGAAGTAGGAAGGAAATGGAGAGAAGAGGATATCAGAGGAATAATAGACTAAGAGACAGATTAATCCCAAGGAAAACAAACTCTAAGAATACATTAAAATAGTTAAAGCTTTTAACAAAGTCACAAAGAATGAGAATTTCAATAAACACCCACAAATTAGAGAATAGCTGAACAAATTATGCTCTATAAATAGGATAGGACACTACTGTGCTATAAGAAACGAAGAAGGAGATGGTTTTAGAGAAACTGAGAAGACTTTCATGAATTGATTTCAGGAGAACAATTTATACATTGACAGCAATATGGTAAAACAAAATAATTTGGAAAAAAACAAACAGAATGAATAGCAAAATGATCAGATAGGATTCCAGAGGACTAATGATGAAACATGCTATCCACTCTTGATGGAGAGGTAAAGCACTCAAGAGTGCAGAATGAGTCATTTTTTAGAGGTAGTCATAGGAGAAATTTGTTTTGCTTGACTATAAATGTTTTTAATAGGAGGTTTATGTTCCTCTGATCACAATATAGGGGGGGAGGGATGAGAAGGAGAGAGGGTTGCTGTTTAAAATGCATGCACGTGTGCACACACACACACATACACACTTTTAAAAAAATAGTATTGAGACCATCCTGGAGCCTTGATGCCTTCAATTCCTTCAGGGGACTGAAAGCTTAGATTGTAAACATCACTTCCTCATTGCCTGAGTGTACGGCAGTTCTAGTCTTACCTAGTCTATGATTCTAACTAGAATTTTTTTTTTCTTTTAATACTTCTTGAAACTCAAAATACTGTGATATACCTTTTTCTTTTTCTTTTCTTTTCTTTTTTTTTTTTTTTTTTTACCATAGCTTTTTATTTACAAGATATATGCATGGGTAATTTTTCAGCACTGACAATTGCAAAACCTTGTGTTCCAACTTTTCCCCTCCTTCTCCCCATCTCCTTCCCCCAGATGGCAGGTTGACCAATACATGTTAAATATATTAAAGTATAAATTAAATACAATATTAGTATACATATCCAAACAGCTATTTTACTGTACAAAGAGAATCGGACTTTGAAATGGTGTACAATTAGCCTGTGAAGGAAATAAAAAATGCAGGTGGACAAAAATAGAGGGATTGGGAATTCTATGTAATGGTTCATAGTCATCTCCCAGAGTTCTTTCCCTGGGTGTAGCTGGTTCAATTCATTACTGCTCCACTGGAACTGATTTGGTTCATCTCATTGCTGAGGATGGCCACCTCCATCAGAATTGATCATCATATAGTATTGTTGTTGAAGTATATAATGATCTCCTGGTCCTGCTCGTTTCACTCCGCATCAGTTCATATAAGTCTCTCCAGGCCTTTCTGAAATCCTCCTGCTGGTCATTTCTTACAGAACAATAATATTCCATAATATTCACATACCATAATTCATTCAGCCATTCTCCAACTGATGGGCATCCACTCAGTTTCCAGTTTCTAGCCACTACAAAAAGGGCTGCCACAAACATTCGTGCACATACAGGTCCCTTTCCCTTCTTTAGTATCTCCTTGGGGTATAAGCCCAGTAGTAACACTGCTGGGTCAAAGGGTATGTGCAGTTTGATAACTTTTTGAGATATACCTTTTTCTTTGGTAAGCAGACTAAAGTAAAGATATTAAATATCTATTCAACATGTGGTTATCACAGTTATATAGCACTATTTTTTTTTGGCTGAGGCAACTGGGGTTAAGTTACTTGCCTAGGGTCACACAGCTACACATCTAGGAAATGTTAAGTGTCTGTGACCAGATTTGACTTCAGGGCTGATGCGCCACCTAGCGGCCCTTACATAGCACTATTTTAATCAATTATGACTACATACATATCTATAAAATGAATATTGGTTTTGAATATATAAAAATTCTGAAACATGAAAAAGTTATTTTAAAAAATAAGTTCTAATAAGAAATCCTTTTGTAAAGTCTAGAACTCACAGGATTGTTTTATCTTTGTTCTTAAATTGATATTTAGAGATACAATAAAGCAAAGCTAATTTTATACCGTCTTTGAGATGTATCTGTGCATTTGAACTTTATTCCAAAAAAATGAAAGTTAAAAAAATTTTAATATTTAAATTTCATGTATACAGCATTAAAACACCAATGAGGAAATAATTTTAAATAAAAAGAAATAAAACATGTTTGTTTTTGATTATTTGCTTGTATTTTATCATAATTCAGTCTCATAAAAATCAAGTGACAACAATACTAGTTATTTTAAGGCTCTTGATCACGGAAGTTTTACATTTCTGTGTTAATATGGTTAAAGAGAGAATAAAGAAATAATGAAGATAACTGATCCAAAAAGTAAATAAAAAATATTTTTTAGGTTCGGAGTGAGGAACTAATAACAGGAAGGAAGGACCAGCACCCTGAAGAGGAAGGGCACTTAGACTACAACTTAGTGTGGGGGAAGGTGTCCAAGACGAGGAAGTGAAGATAGAAAACATTTGATGTTGGGTGGGGGAGACTAGGCTGAGCAGGGATGCAGAGATGGGAAATGGGGACTAAACAGATGGCTAGTTAGGCTGAAATGCAACATGAATGAAAGGGAATAAAGTTCTTTCTCATAATGAAGCAAAATAAACTTCATTTAACTTCTACTAATGTAGTTCCAGGTAGAATACAACCACTGACTAGACTTTATCTTTACTTATTCTTATGTTACATACATCTTTGATTTCATTGATACACATCATATATAATGATACGACTTTTATCTAAATTCTATAATAAATTCACTAAAGGAGGCAGCTAGGTGGTGCAGTGGATAGAGCACCAGCCCTGAAGTCAGGAGGACCTGAGTTCAAATGTGACTTCAGACACTCAATACTTCCTAGCTGTGTGACCCTGGGCAATTCACTTAACCCCAAATGCTCCAGCAAAACAACAAATAAATAAATAATAAATAAATTCACCAAAGATAATGGGGATGGATTAGGCACTATGTAAGTACTTTGGAAATATTATTTTATTTTGTCCTTAGAAAAACGTCACAAGATAGATGTTATTTTCATTCCAATTTCACAGTTAAGGAAACTGAGGCAGAGGTTAAGTGACTAGGGAACACACCTATAGTCTGAGGCTGGATCTGAACTCAGGTTTTCCTAATTCAATGTCCAGAACTCATTGTTTATTATAATAATTTATTATTATTATTCCATTATATTCATGTGCCATAATTTGTTTTGTCATTCTCTAATGGACTTTTAAAATTTTGATTCTTTGCTAACATTAAAGTCCTATTATAAATATTTTGATATATGTAGACTTTTCTTTTTAACATTGATTGCCCTGATAGTGAAATTTCTGTATCTGGAGTATATAGATATTTTAGTCACCTTATTTGCATAATTCCAAATTACTTTCTAGAACAGTAGTAATAATTCATAGGTCCATCAACAATGTGTTCACATGTTTGTCTTTCTACTAATAAATGTATTCATTGGCAGTGGCTGCCAAATGAGAAATCGAATCCTCAATTTCTACTCCTAATTGTCTCATCTTTAATCATCTCGTACCCTGCCCCTCCTACATATTGTTCTGCCTTCATCTTCTTTACAATCCTTTGGAAATAACAAACTCCTCTTTATCTTAGATCTCTCTTCACTCTTATATTCCTTCTATCTTCACTCACAGAAACCTAGCTCTCCCCAGACATACTACATCTTTTATTGGATTAGATGAAGGATTCTTAATGGGTCTCAAGAATTTGTTTATGTTTTTTTTTTTTTTCAATTTTATTATAGCTTTTTATTGACAAAACATATGCATGGGTAATTTTTCAACATTGAACCTTGCAAAAACTTCTGTTCCAACTTTTTCCCTCCTTCCCTCCACCCCCTCCTCTAGATGGCAGGTAGTCCCATACATATTAAATATGTTAAATTACATTATGTATACATATTTATACAGTTATCTTGCTGCACAAGAAATATCAGATTTAGAAAGAAGGTAAAAATAATCTGAGAAGAAAAACAAAAATGCAAGGAAACAATAACAGAAAGAGTAGAAATGCTATGTTATGGTTCATACTCATTTCCCAGTGTTCTTTCGCTGGGTATAGCTGGTTCTGTTCATTACTGATCAACTGGAACTAATTTGGATCCTCTTATTTCCAAAGATAGCCACATCCATCAGAACTGATTATCATACAGTATTGTTGTTATTGTTATAAGTGTATAATGATCTCCTGGTTCTGCTCATTTCATTCAGCATCAGTACATGTAAGTCTCTCCAAGCCTCTCTGTATTCATCTTGCTGGTTATTTCTTACAGAACAATAATATTCCATAACATTCATATACCACAATTTACCCAACCATTCTCCAATTGATGGGCATCCATTCAATTTCCAGTTTCTAGCCACTATGAAAAAAGCTGTCACAAACATTTTTGCACATTCAGGTCCCTTTTCCTTCCTTAATATCTCTTTGGATATAAGCCCAGTAATAACATTGCTGGATCAAAGGGTATGCATAGTTTGGTAACTTTTTGAGTATAGTTCCAAATTGCTCTCCAGAATGGTTGGATTTGTTCACAATTCCACCAATAATGTATCAGTGTCCCAGTTTTCCCACATCCCCTCCAACATTCATCATTATCTTTTCCTGTCATCTTAATCAATCTGAGAGGTATTGAGGGGGCTCCACCCCCCCCCCCCAAGAATTTGGTTTTTTTAAGGAAAAAAAAATTGATGTCTGTATTTCAAAATAATTGGTTTCTTTTGCAATCCTACAAACTTTATTTTATGCATTTGAAAATATTATCCTGAAAATTTGTGGCTTTCACCAGATTGCCAAAAACATCCATGATAGAGAAAAAGTTAAGAACCCTTGGATGAGAAAGGGGACACTCTTGCTATGTACAACCATACTGTCAGTTTCAAACCTTGTCTCTGATGTCTGCACTCAGAAACATCTCCTTTGACATTCACTCCTTCTATTTATATTGTTCATCTATATCTTTTTAAATTTTTCATTCTTCAGGCACGTCTGATTCTTTCTGATCCCATTTGATTCTTGTCCCCAATTCAGAGATCATACTTTCCACCCCTCAATGCCAAAATTCAGAGAATGTCTGTGGAGAAGGGACAATCCTTCACAACTAACTGCCACAAACATGGCAGGCGAGCTGCTCTAGCTGAAGCAGCAAGGCCCTCAGAGAGAGAGAGGCAGGAGGAGACAGGGCCAGGCAAATCAACTGGCCCTCACCACCTTGACCTCAGATCCTGATGTAGACAGCCAAGGCCTTGAACCCAATAATGAGAACAGGAAGCCTAACAACCCATTACCCTTAGTCACCATTTTGGAAGTCATTCCTTTTCAGACATAATCTGGCAACTGTTCCTGCAGGTGATACAGTCCCAACTACTGAATATCCATCCCCAAAAGAAAATTCTTGCCACCAAAGTTCTTGGCACTATCAAATGCTTGCACATTAGAAACTGATATGATTTTGTCAATGGAAATACAATTAGAGAAGATATGTTAATATTTGCTTGGCGTGAGATCTTATATATGACTTGCAGCTGAAACTTTGTGTATATATTCTCCCTCCTATTAGAGTATGAGCTCCTTGAGAGCAAGGATTATGTTTTCATTTGTATCTTCAGGGTTTAGCATAGTGCTCTGCACATAATAAGTACTTAATAAATGTTATTTTCATTCATTCATTTTCAAGTATACAGTTTGGTATGCCCAGTACAACTTCTTCATTGATTATCCCTATCTTTTGTCACTGCCAACTGACTGGGTAAGGTGAAACCTCAGAATTGAATCTCATTATTAGTGATTTGCAACATTCTTTCATATGATTATTAATAATGTATAATTTGAAAATCATCCACAACCTATTAGGTAATGGTTTTTGGCTTTAAATATTTGTTAGTTAGCTAAATATCTTGATTATCAAACTTTTAACAAAAATATTTGAATCAAATATTTCCCTCACAGTCAACTCCTTAACCTTCTTATTCTAGTTATATTAATTTTGTCCATGCAAAACTATTTAACTTCATGTAACTGAAATTACCTTTTGTAATCATCTCTACTTTTTATTTTATTAAAAGTAAACTCTTATTGAAGCTTACTGAAAAAGGAACCTGATTTGATTCATTTCTAAATATTTTATGATATGATCTTTAATATTTAAGTGATTAAGTTTATAATGATAAAATTAATTCCAAGCATTTTTATTTTTAAAAATTTCCAAGACTCAGCTTCCAATAAATATACGAAAAATGCTTCTTAGAACCTTATTTTAGACTTTTTAATTATAAATATAGGTTTAAAATTATATAAAAAGAATCTCCCATACCCGCAAATAACCATAAATACTTTCTTACTGTATTTATCCTGAATTAGTGCTGGGTAGACTCTTAGAAAGCAGCAACTGGAATTTATGATCAGAATTAATGACCAAAAAAGTGTTTCTAAGATTTTCTTGCCTGTAGTTAATGAAATATCAAGTCCAGTGGAAGACAGTTAAGAATTATCTTTCATTTATAAATCAATTTATAATTAAGTAAACTGGCTAAATTTTTTCTTTTTAGGAAAATCCTAGTTATTTTAGGAAATAACCCTATATGTCTAGAAATGAAAGATGTCTTTTATTTAAATTGCATATGATATGAGTTATCTTTTAATTATGACATGAAGGTCAGAGTATAATAGAATTGTTGATAGAGGTGTGTGTGTGTGTGTGTGTGTGTGTGTGCGCCCACGCGCATGTGTGTACATGTTTGTGTGTGTGTGTGTGTGTGTGTGTGTGACAGATAACTTTTATCTTTTTCTACAGAAAAAGGAGACAATGGCAGGAAGTTTAAATCACAGATAAGTGGGAAAGAAAAGGTTCTCTGAGTCACAAAGGGGCTCTGGGAATATAAGAGTTAAGTTCTATCCAGTTTATTCTAAATAAACAGTCAAGAGAGAGCTTCACTTTTCTGAAGTTAGTAAGGCACTGACATTACTTAGAAGTCCTACCACAGCTTCACTAAGTAAAAAGAGTTTAAGTGACACGATTCCCAGACAAGATTCAGAATGATTATGAGAAACACCTAAGATGGATTTAGTAAAGCAATGTAGGCTAATAATAATCTTACTTGCACAACAATTTATAGTTCAAAAAGTATTTTCCTTGAAATAGCCTTGTGAGGCAAATAGTAGATAGAATTTTATTACAGTTTCAGAGAGGAGGATACTGAGTCTTAGGTGGGTTATGTGATTTTAAATGTCTATACGGAGGCGCAGGTATTCTTATTCAAAGTCACCAGTACTCTATTCACTACACTTTGCTCAAAGAATATACTTGTAATACTTTACTATTTCAAGTTCTTCATATCTTAATTTATATTCTTTCTTAATTTATACTATTGAGTCAAATAATTTGTGTGGTTATTTTCAGTAACTATTTTTATGGAAAATGCAATTATTATGGAAATGGATATTTTGGTTTCTCCTTATTCTTTCTGTTATTTAACCTTAGAAACTATACCTATTAGAACCACAGAATTTTAAAGATAGAAGGAATATTATAAAAACAATTCATATTTTTATAGTATTTTAAGATTTGTATTATATTGTCCCACAATGAAGTGGTACAGTGGAGATCAATGGATTTGAAGTTCAAATAGACATGGGTTCAAACTCTACTACGTCTTAACTATCTGAATAATTTATTACTTACTACTTGAGTCCCTTAACCCCTATATACCTCATCTATAAAATAACAAAAGTGGACTGGATGTAGAGTTCTTAACTTTTTTTCTTTTATTTGCTCAAGGCCCTTTTTTTGGCAATCTAGTGAAGCCTATGTATTCCATACTCATCTGTTTTCACTACATCTCACTATCCTGTGCATAGCTAGAGATCTAGTTATTTCTGAGCAGAACAATGACTACAATTCTTATTTCTAAAAGCCTAGCAACATTACAAAATTAACCCCATGTGTATATATTTGTATATATATTAAACACAATTTAAGGCCAAGCAAACTACCCTATGTCATTCAATAGGCTACTAGGCATTTTTTTCCCAGCAGCAACTGGGGCTGATATAATACAAACTGATTTTAATATGAATCTTAAAATATTAGCAGTCACAACATCCCAGAAGTCAGTCAGCTGGTCAGTCAGCCAATCAATAAAGATTTATCAAATACCTAGTATGTCTCAAACACTACACAAATGGAGCTCTGGTATAAATGTCATGTAGATTGTGTGTGGGAAGATGACAATTTATTTACATTATTTTCATTAACATTTTTTAAAATATAAAGTTCAACACAAAACAGATAGGAATTGTGTTGGGAAATTTCATCCACTTCCTGCTAAGTTTTTATTCCAATAGTAAATTCTTCTACTTGACCACATAAGTGGACAGCTATTACTTTCAGAAATCTCTGAAAAGATGTGTACTACATAAGATGTTCAAAAACATTTGGCTGTTATAGATAAAACCTTTTAAGTTATTTTGTATGCATATTGTCACACAAATATAACTGCTATTTGAATAAAATTTGTTTTCAATTAGTTATGGCGGCATCTTTTAGAGAGATATGTCATAAAGAAGCTACATTTTTAGCTTTGATAATATCTACAATTTATGTTTTCCTCATTATTTAGGGAGATACTTCTGCTACAGAAAAATTCCTGATGCTTCAATAGCTTCTATTTCTTGCCAGTAAAAGGTTCAAAGTAAAATATTATTATCTATTACTCAAAATAATTACTTTGGATTCCGCCGCCCCCTCCCCCCCTCCCCCCCCCAGCCCCTGCTGAATGACATTCCTTTCACTGTACTTAAGTGAGGTGTGGGGGAATGGGAATTGATTGAAAAGGGATGAAAGGTCTTTTTATTGTAGATACACTGAGATTCAAAGCATGCCACACCTATTCTAAAAGTTCTTTGATTTCCTACTGAATGGGACCAGGTGAAGATTACTCAAGTCTATGAATGGAGTAGGTCAGACCCTAGGCCTGGAGGAAGTCACATGATTCCTATTCTCAGAGGTCTATAGGGCAGAAAAGGTCAGGCCATAGGTCTCAGCTTCAGGAAGTGACATGATCCACAGGAAGTAGACAGCATTGTTGACCATTGGTCAATGGTTACTTCCTTTTCAGTCCATCCAATGAAAAGACTTGGGTCTTTTGCTATTTAACCAAATTCATTATTTGCAGCTCACTAGGCCATGCACAATGCTGGGAGATGGGAGCTGAGGGGGTTTTAGGTCAGCTCAGCTGGTGTGTTTGGGCCTCTCCTTGCAAGGACCAAATAAATGCTTCCTCTTTGTATTTGAAGATATCTCTGAATAGTCAATTTGGGTAAGGGAGTCTAGCTTCCGTCCCACACACTCATTCATGTAGTTTTGCTCCATCAATAATCTTCTCCTTTCCTATACTCAATTCCATGGATTTTTGATCCCTCTCTTCTCTTATTCTTTTCATGCTAAAAATATATCTAGGTAACCCTATCCTAAATAAACAAACCTTGTTTTGTACTTCTATCCATCCCCTAAAGCTATTTTTCTCTCTTTTCTTCCCTCATTTGCAAACTTCTATAATTTCTATACTTGCTTCTTAACTCCCACATCATTTGCCAGCCCCAAGAACTAAAAGCATGGTTTTCATTCTCTATTAATCCACTGAAAGCCTTAGTTCTAACTAGTATTTCACTGAAAGCCTTACTTCTTGCTACACAATTAGCTTTCTTATTACCAAATCCAGTAGCCTTGGTGGGTTGCCGCAATAGAAAGAGCTCTGGATTTGGAGCCTTAATTACAGTTATTAGTTGCATCTTTCCCCTCTTCCAAAACTATAATCTCCTTAAAATCTTGGAGTCTTATTTAACTTCTCATTCTTCATAACTCCACTACACATATAAATTGCCAAGTCCTTTCACTTTTAATTCTATAACATCACTTGCATTTATCTACTTTTTACCACTCATAGAGAAGCAATCCTAGTTCAGGTCCTCATCACATCTTATTCTGAATTATTATAATATAATCTTTTTTTTAAAAAGTCTTATTTATGTCTTCTATTTTTACATCATCATAATTTTCACGATTATCTTTCTCTTTCCCTCCCAGAGAGGTATTCTATTAACAAATCCTAATTTTTAAAAAATCAGCACATTGATTAATTGAAAAAATATGAAAACATATGCAATGTGCAACATACCCTTTGACTTCTCACCTCCATGAAAAGGTGGATTGAGGATGTTTTTCTCTATCTAACTCTTTCAAGCTTTACTTAATTATTATCATTTTGCAACATTCACTTTTGCTTTTCTGTGTATGTGAGGTTTTTTCTCTTTACATTATAGTCATGTATATTATTCTTTTGGTTCTTTTACTTCACTCTGCATCAGTTCATGTATATCTTTTCATTTTTCTCCATATTCATCATATGTCATATTTCTTATAGCACAATAACATTACAGTACAATCATGTATCACAATTTGTTTCCTCATTCCCCACTAATGGGGAACTTTGTTTCTAATTTCTTGTTAACACAAAAAGTGCTGCTATAAATATGCTGAATAAGACTTTCTTCCTAGCATGGCTCTTTGGGAGGGATATAAATTTAGTAAAAGAATCTCTGGATCAAAGTGTATCAAGATTTTAATCACTTATTTGCAAAGTTCCAACTTGCTTTCCAAAAAGGCTGTACTATTTCACAGCTCCATTAACAATATATCACTTCAACATTAACATTTGTCATCTTTACAGATCAGCAAGATGAGATCACAGGACTGTTAGGAATTTCTTTTATTATGGATTGAAAGCATTGCTTCATGTGGTTGTGATGATTTTGTAATTCTTTTGAGAAGTGTTTGTTCATATTCTTTGACTGCTTTTATATTAGGGGATGGTTATAGGTCTTAAGATATATTCGTTCATTATTTATATATCTAAGATACTAAACCATTATCAGAGAAATTTGAATCAAAGATATTTTCCCATTTGAACTTCTTATCCTTGGTGCATTAATTTTGCCCTAGACAGAAATTTTTCAGTTTTATATTATCAAAGTTATTTATTTTATCTTTTGTAATTACCTCTATTTCTTGTTAAGGATACATCTCTTCACCATAACTGTGACAGGTACAAACTCTTTTTTTTTCTTCCATTTAAAAAAAAAATAGCATAAGTTTATGAGTGGAGTTGCTTGCTGAGTGTCAATTTTTATTCTATTGAAACTGGAAGCAATTTGTGCCAGGCCAGGTTAAATGCTGCCTTTCTTGCTGGCCAGAGATTCCTCATTATCATATATCTATTTAAAATGTATGGTGAAATATGGTGTAAGGTGTTTGTCTAAGTCTAATTTCTGCCAGAATACTTACTAGTTTTCACAATAATTTTTTTTTAAATCAAATAGGAAATTCTTTTCCTAAATAATTTAGATCTTCTACTTCATCAAATACTCAATTATTGAGGTTTATTGTTTCTGATTCTCTTTTTCCTAGTCTGTTCCTCTGAGCTATCATTCTATTTTTTTTTAAAAAACCAGTCACAAATGACTACTGCCATATAAGGTATTTTGAAGTCTGGAAATGGTATTTTTTCATTATCCCTAATTCTTTTCACTATATCCCTGGAAATTCCAGATTTTTTTGCTTTCCAAATAAATTTTATTATTTCATCAAATTCTATAAAACATCTCATTGTTATTTTGAATGGTATTACATCAAAAGTATAAATTAACTTAGGTAGTATTATCATTTTAATTTTATTGGCCCAGCCCAGTCATGAGTACTGAATATTCCTCCAGTTATTTGTTATTTTTTATTTCTTTAAAGAGCATTTTGTAATTGAATCCATACAAATTTTTTGTTTGCTTTGATTGATCCCAAGATGGTTTATGCATTTTATAATTATTTGGGATGACATTTCCCTTTCTGTTATTGTTATTATTATACAGAAATATAATTGGTTTTTCAGTTTTTTTTTTTTTTTAATTTTGTAGCTTCCATCTTCACTGAAATTATTACTTGATATCTTTGTGTATTCCTTAGGATTTTTCATGCATACTATAATACTGCCAGCAAAAGGGAATAGCTTTAGCTTTTCTTTGCTTATAGCTATGCCTTTAATTTCTTTTTTCTTATCTTACTGCTACTGCAGTTCTAGAACAATATTTTAAAAAAGTGGAGAAATTGGGTATCTTTGTTTCATTTATTACTGTATTTATTGGAAAATGTTCTAGTATATCTCCTCCACTGCATAGGATGCTAGCTTTTGGTTTTAGATACTTTTTTTATAATTTTATTTTAAAAGTTCTTTTATGACTATGCTTTATAGGAATTTAGCATAAATGAAAGTGGTTTCTTTGTCAAAGGCTTTTTCTGTATCTATTAAGATCAATGAGAGTGTGTGTGTGTGTGTGTGTGTGTGTGTGTGTGTGTGTTGTTAATGTTTTGGGTTTTAATATAATTAATTAGGTTGATTGTTTTCCCTAAAGTGAAACCATCTTTGTATACTTGGTTTAAATCCAACTTGGTCATAATGAATTTCTTCAATAAGCTGTTGTAGTTTAATAGTATTTTGATTAAAATTTCTGAATCAATATTCATAATATTAGTCTACAGTTTTCCTTTATTGGTTTTATTATTCAGTGGTTTAGGTACTAGGACTATATTTGTCTCATGAAAGGATTCCAGTGGAGTGCTTTCTTTATACCTTTTTGAGAATAATATGTGAAGTATGGTAATTAACTGTTTTTAAAAATTTGACTGAATTTTTCTGTGACTCCATCAGGACCAGCAGTTTCCCCCCGTCCCCTTGGTATCTCCTTTATAGTTAATTCAATTTTCTTTTGTGATACTGGACTATTTTAAGATCCTTATTTGGTTTTCTATCAATCTCTATATTTTTGAAGAGTAATCCTCTATTTCTTTTGTATTCTCGATTTTCTTATTATATAACTACATATAACAAAATTTTTTTTGTTCTGTTTACTTATCCTGGGGGCTTTTTTGTGTGATTTTATTGATTTGATTTTCTGATCTCTTCTTTTAAATAATATTGACTAAAGATTTATTACTTTTACATATTATTTTTAAAGAAAAATAGTTTTTATTTTTATCAGTCCTGTGGAAATTTTTTGGCTTCCAGTTTATTTCTCCACTAAATTTAATATTTCTTCTTTTGTGCTGATTATTGGTTTGGTTATTTGTTGATTTTTCTACTTTTAAAAATCCATATTTGGTTTCTTAAGTTCTTTTTTTTTTTTCTATTTTGTTAATGTTGTTTGTAGGAGTATGATTTCCTCCTCTCAATCCAGTTCAGTTTAAAACTGAACTTTAGAAAAAAGTTTCAGTTACAAAATTTAGGAATATAAAATTTTGGTATAGGATAGGGATTCATGATTTTATTACTTAATGGACTAGAATTTGGGAGTCAGGGAGAGTTTTATAGAACAGTCAATGTATTCTAGAAAGGTGGTTTGGTAAAAATATCTTTTCTCCCCCAACCATCCAGCCTCCAAATTGTGTCAATTGTTTTTTATCAGAGCAATACCTAGATAATATGAGCTTGTTAAAAAGAAATTTTGACAGAGAAGGAAAGAAACATAACTGAATAAGAAGGAATTTTATGAAAGGAATATTGGACTGACAAAGGTACCAGGAAATTCCTAGAAACCAAGAAGGAAGAGAAAGGAGTAAGGTGGGACTGAGGAAAGACTACCTCTAATTTGCATAAATACCTTATATGCTACTGAAAATTATTTTTGTACTTTTTTAGGTTACTAGTACCTGAGTTAGAATAATGGGTTTGGTATGAATGGCTACAAGTTTCAATTGGTTCAACCCAGTCAAGTTAGTATAGTGCCTTCTAGACCAGTACCTTGAGTTAAGCCCAATGTCTCTTCACACAATCTCTGCTGCTCACTTTTAGGAAAAATAAGGAAGGAGAGAGGGAAAAGAGAAAGAAAACAAATATATGCTACTAAATCACTTGGGGGAAAATTAGAACAGATACTTCTTTTTATACAACCCAAAGCATCTTGGTTTCTCAATGTCCATTCCTTCCCCCACTTAGTTATGGGTCCTAGAAAACTCCTTTTCTTTCTTTTTTTTTTTAATTTTGAAAAAAATTTCTTTACAACATTATCCCTTGAACTCACTTCTGTTCCGACTTTTTCCCTCCCTCCCTCTACCCTCTCCCCCAGATGGCAAGCAGTCCTATATATGAGAACTCCTTTTCTTACTAAATCTATAGAGCTTATCTAACACAAATATCAAGGACTTTCCATGCAACAAAAAAACTGCTAGAGATTTGGAGAAAGTCCACATAGTTAACATATAAATAGATGGATAAATAAATGTTATGATATGTTTCATTCATCTTTTTGTCTTACTTACTAAACCCAAATTATTTTTAATTAAGTTTGCTGGCCAATAGTATAAATTTTACAAACTTACCTTTTATTTTTTTTGTAATTTTCCAATTGTTGTGTTTGTAGATGTTTGTACCTCTCTAGTTCATACTGCCCACATAAATCCTCCAAGTGCAGTAAGTGATTTTCTACCTCCTCAAAATTAGCTTCTAATTGAACTGATAGAATAAAGAAGAGAAAAAACAATAAAACAATTATCAAAATGACAAAATTTTAACAAAGAAAACATTTTCTATAAATTCAACTTTGAAAATTATTCTTATTGTTTTACACACTGAAATTGTTTCTTATCAAGTTATCAGACACAAATGCTAATATCACTGACAATGACAAAACATATTCTAAATTATTTTTTCTAAATAGCGTATTCAATAATTAAAATACTTTCCCCCTTATCCCACCTGTCTCACACACCTAATTTTCTTGGCCAAAGCATGCACCATGATTCTTTCCCACCTCATTTACAAGAGTAGATTGCCAACCTGTTTATTTCCATGCTCTCACTAATATCCAATCTCTCTCTCTGCCTGTTTCTTTGTTGCCTACAAATATACCTTTGTTTCACTCATCTTTAAAAAAATCCTCTCTGATCTAATCATTCTCACTAGCTATTATTCAGTATTTCTTCTTTCCTTCATAGTAGCATCAAAAAGTTATTGATAGTACTATATACCAATTAAATTAAATTGCTAAATCATTTTGATTAAATTTACATTGTAAAATTAAATACAATAAACTATAGTTAACACAAATGATAGTATAATTTAAGTTTCTTTGATGACCTGAAAGCACATCAGGATCTTGCAATATCTCAAAGATATTATAGTGCATATCAGTTATCATTGTACCAAAAATATGGCTGAATCCAGAGGATGTTAGAGGTCAATGAAAACTTAAGAGACTGTCTAAACCTGGGGACACAGGGTGGATCATTTAAATTTCTTAGATTAATTCACCCAGTATATAGTTAAGAAAAGAGCTGTTCACACAGGCTAAGGTCAAAAAATTAGTTAATTGCAAAGTAGTACTGGAATCTAGTTTGGAAAAGATCACTCACAATATTCAAAATAACTTTGCCACTTTATTTTAAGAATGTATCATTGTGTATTTAACATCTACTGGTCATCCTGCCATCTAGGGGAGGGGGTGGAGGGGTAAGAGGTGAAAAATTGGAACAAAAGGTTTGGCAATTGTTAATGCTATAAAGTTACCCATGCATATAACCTGTAAATAAAAGGCTATTAAATTTAAAAAAAAAAAAAAAAAAGAATGTATCATTGTGATCTTGTGATGAAGAGAGCCATCTACATTCAGAGAGAGGATTGTGGGAACTGAATGTGGATTACAACATAGCATTTTCATTCTTTTTGTTGTTGTTTGCTTGCATTTTGTTTTCTTTTTCATTTTTTTCCTTTCTGATCTGATTTTTCTTGTGCAGGAAGATAACTGTATAAATATGTGTGTGTGTGTGTGTGTGTGTATATATATATATATATATATATATATATATACACACATACATAATATATCGAATTTAATAAATATTTTAACATATTTAACATATATTGGATTACTTGCTATTTGGAGAGGGGGTGGGGTAAAGGAGGGGAAAATATGGAACTCAAGGCTTTGCAAGGGTCAATGTTGAAAAATTATCCATGCATATGTTTTGAAAATAAAAAGCTTCAATTAAAAAAAATGTATCATTTTAAGCACGTTATCTGGAGGATATAAAGTACTACAATATTGAAAAGTCTAGAAAAAAAATCTGCATTTGCCTTGAGAAATGTTCTGAGGGTAATATAACTATGGCAAAATGGCCATTTAATTGCTTCAAACAACATTGAAAAACAGGCAGTTATTCAACAGAAGCCAAATCTCAGGCTAATCCTTAATGAAAATGTCATGTTCAAAAACCAGTTGTTTAAAACCCCTTCTTGAATTATTAGACAATAATCAAGAAACCAAGAAAATTTTATTAGTAAGAAAATAATTTCATATTCTCTTTTGATATTCACTCAACTGACAACTTGCATAAAAGTGCTATTACAAACCATCATTTAATTCAATTTAACAAATACTTAGTAAGCACCTACTGTTTATAAAGCATTATGCTAGGGAGACTATAAAAATAAAAATGAAATGACTCCTTCCTTCAAGGACCTTATATTCTTCTGGGAGATACAACACATACACAATAAATCTAAGAAAGGAAAGATTAATAATAACTGTGGGGATTAGGAAGTGGCAGGACTCTGAGAGGTAGAGTTGGAGTACAATTATGCAAGAATAGCTTGAGAATTATTTCCAGATGTGTGTTCTTTATCTAGCTACCCCAGGAAATTCTCTTTTCTTCCTAAGTGCCTGGCTGACAACCTTCTTTTCATAATAATTTATACTCATCCAAGAGACTTCAACATACATACTGGTACTCCTTCTAAAATCCTAACTTTCTAGTCCTTCAACATATTCATTTCTCATGACTTATTCTTCTATTCCACTTCAGTTACACATAAAGTAGTCATGCTTTTGATCTTGCCATTAACGAGAAGCATTTCACTTCCAAGTTCATGAACTCTGAAATTCTTTTACTATATTATTCCAGTTTTGTCTATGCCTTATGTCTCCCAAGCTTGTTTTTTGCCCTTTATGACTTTCAATCCCTCCGTTTCTTGGTTTTTAACCCAAGCCATCACCTCTGCACTAGCTACAATCTCTTCCTTTTCCTAGCTTGATTCTTTGGTATACCACCAATTCAACATCACACTGTCCTGTGCCTATAAATCCTTGATTCTTCTGTCCAATCACTGATCCCCATCCTTGGATTACTCTTTTTGTCTTCTTTGCTTCTACATGTTACTGAATGTAGCTGGAGAAAGCCACCAAACTCTGCTGACAAGATACAATGCAAGTATATGTTATATAATCCCAGCCGGGCCCTTCAGTGAAGCAAAACCAATTTTTTTATACCTCCCAAATCAATTTGCTATTCCATTTACCATAATAGCTACTCCTAACTTTGTCATCCTTCCTCAAGTCTCCTAAAGACCCTCCTTTGCTCAAGATCTCATGAAGCTTAGGACCTTGCCTCAACACTTCACTAAAAAAAGTAAGGCTATTTGCCAAGATTTCTTTCTTTTCCCTTATTCCTTATCTCATGTCACTCAGATGTCTTTCCTGTCTCACACAACAAGGTGACCCTTCTCATAGCCAAGGTATGCACAAAGTTCCTTTTGCAGTCCATTTTTAATAGTAGGCTGTCGTCTTATTTATTCCCATACTCTCACTAATATTTAATCTTTTCCTCTGCCTGACTCTGTTAACCTACAAAACATCTCCTTGTTTCACTCATTGTTAAAAAATTCTCTCTGATCTAACCATCTTCACTACCTGTTATTCAATATCTCTGCCCCTTTCAAGCTGTCTAAATTCCTTGAGAAAGCCATTCTGAAATCAGTAGATTCTCATTCTATCCTCCCTGATCTGTCTTGTGACTTTATCATTTACCTGAAACTACTCTCCCCTAAGTTACCAATGATCCAATGGACAAATCTAATGGTCTTTTCCCCCTCAATTGTCAGGATTCCTCACTCTTTTTTGCTTCATCTTTGGACAGATCATGCCCACTAACCACAAGTGTCCTCCCAAGGTTTTATCCTAAAGCCTCTTCTTTCTCTACACTATCTTGCTTAGTCATTTCCTCAACTTTTATGGATTCGAGCATTCTCTTTATGCAGATAATTCCCAAGTCGATTAATTCAATTTTACCTCTGTTCTAAATTCTAATCTTGCATTTCCATAATTGCTCTTCATCATCTTCAGTTGCATGGACTCTAGGTATCTAGAGCCCAATATGTCCAAAAAGAAATTTATTTATTCCCTCAAATCCTCTGCTCTTCCAAACTTCCCTAATTGTTGAGGACCAATTACTCAGATTTTTTTTTTTTTTTACAGATATGCACAGAAGATAGAAATACTATCAGATAACATGATAAAATTAAGAGTGTGACCCAATCCTATAAAAGTTGTGTCAGGAGTATTAAAGGTCAGAATGAGATATGACTGTCCAAGGAAAGTAAGAAAAAAAAAATGTGGCTTTCAAGATTAATTGGCCATACTGGGGGGGAAAGGAGAGTGAACAAAGGAAAGGATTGCTGCTAGGGATGAATGGAATAACTGCTCAATTCTCATTTTACTTCTGCTGTTCTTGGCCAAGGAGCTGACCTTTGTATTGGAAATGGCAGAATAGACATCCATGATAACTGTTTGTTGTTCTGCTGAATTCAAATTACTTGGCCAAAATGAATTATAACTTTGTGGATAAAGATAATGTGATACCTACAATATAAGAAAAGTTCTGAAGAACAGAAGAAATACAGCATAATTGTAGAAAAGCAAATGTAATTCCAGTTTTCAAAAAAAAGAGAAAACACAATCAGCCAGATATAAACCAATGAGCCATAAAGCTGATGTTTATTAAGTGGATCAAATTAATAGACCCAGGTGAATTATATCCCAGTGTACTGAAAAAAAACTGGAAAAGTAATAAGAACAGCATTCTAATGACACATTTTTTTAGTTTCAGCTTCCCTAATACAGATGCCATCCTTACATGTAATCTGATTGTCTAGATTCTCTTACATACGCCCTTGGTTGAAAAGCATTCAGTAATCCCTCACAGATAAGGATACTACAACTACTAAGTATCTGAAGCATGATAAGAACCTGAGACTTGTTGAGTCTAAGTCTAGTATCTGCTTTGCTGCCTTCTAGCTTCCTGACTGGATCGAATAGTCATCAATGATTTGATGAAAATTGGTCTAGATCTTCTCATCCTTGCCATTTCCTCAGACCATCTTATATCTCTTCTATATTTTCCTCTACTTTCATACTTCCCATTTCTCAATTTCTTGCAAATCTCTCTTCTTACTCTTCCCAATCAAAATGACTCCTGCCAAGATTACCAGCTATGTTTTTCAAAACAAATTTTAATTGTTAGCTCTTGTTTTTATAACATTTATATTCCTAAATGCATTCTTCCTTTTTCTTATCCCAGAAAAATCATCTTTCCTAACAAGGAATAAAAAGAAAGGGAAAACTAAAACTAACCAAAACAACAAAAAAGATATGTAGCAAGATGTACTGGATAAATCATTGGCTATCTATGGAAAAAGGCCCTCCTCAGACACTTAATTGATCTGACCCTAGAGCCAGACAAGCCACTTAATTTCAATGAGCCTGAGGTTCAACATCTGTTAGATTAAAATTAAACAAGAAGATCTTTATAGCCTTTTTCAGCTCTAATCTATGATCCTATAAATTATGATCTTTCCAATTCTGCAAAGAAAAACAGGGAAAGGTATCTTTCACAACTTTCACAGTATTCAGTTTCAGTTTTTACAATGTTGTATTTGTTAAGTATATCATACTAATGATTTCTTAATTACTAAATTCAATAGCTTTTAAGTCTTCACTCTTCTTGAGAGTTGTGTAGTATTTGACATAGCTAACTATATCTTTTTTTCTCCCTGGATAATACCTTTTTTTCCCTGGATTTTTGTGATACTGCTCTCTTTGGATTCTCTTTATACTTATATAATTATTTAATTTCCTTTACTGGATCATCATCCATGTCCTGTCCCATGTGAGAGGATGTCTCCCAATGTTTCTCTATTAAAACCCTAAAATAATTTTCAGATATATTCTATAGAACTGTAACTCCTTTATCTTTGTGAAACTGAAATTGTGAACATCAGTATGAGACATGATTTCCTACTGAATTTCATCTTATTACATATGACCCAATGTTCTGGCCTGATAAGATCTTTTTGGGCCCTGACTTTGGTAACATCTAGAATGTTACCTATCCCTTCAATTCTGTGCCATCTGCAAATCTAAAGAGTGGATGCCTTCTACCTAGTCACTGACTAAAAATGTTAAATAGTAAAAAGTAAAGCACAGATCTCTTTGTTACTCCACTGAATACCTCTCTTCAGGTAAGGGCCAAATCGTTAATGGCCACCTCTAAGTTAGGCCATTCAATCGGTTTCAATTTCATATAACTGTATTACCATCTAACCTACCTTTCTTTTTCTTCTTCACAAGAACTGTATGATACTTAAATGTTTTAATTTTAAGTGAATCACATATAAATTTAGCTAATGATAAACTATTTGAATACTAACCTGAATAAATAAAATCACATGAAACATCTTGAATATCATAGTATTCAAGACCATAAGAGGGATAAAGCAAAAACACACTGAGTACATACACAGAAAGCTTCCCCAGAAATTAAAGCCTGAACATCATCTTTGGTACTAATCATCAGGGCCACTGAAAATTTAGCCTGACACTCTAAAAATAATAACATTGATAATGACAATAATAAGGATGATGGTAAAAGACTTGATATCTGTGAGTTCCCAAGATAGAAATTTAATTATTTTTAGCCCTTAAAGTAATGGGGTTAGCTTGACTTTAAATGTGACAAAGAATTAATTTTCAAAAATTCTGTGAACTCCGAGAAAACTATGAATAAAAAAGAAGTTAAGTAGGCGTGAGTCACAGGAGGATTTCATGAGCTATAAAAACCTAAAATCCGGACAGGAGATGATCAGAGAATGAAAAAAAGTGCAACAGTCACTTTCTTCCATAACAGATGTGATTCCTAATGACATCTCAAATTCTTTTAAGTCACTGGACTACCTCAACAGCTACAAAGTACAACAGACTCCTAGGTTATTACACACACACATACACATACACACACACCTCTCCCCAGACACATGAAGTTTTAAACTAATTGCAAGTAAAATAATAAAAGGTAATACTGAGTTCTATTTTGCTACTTTTTCATAGGAGCATAGATTTAAGAGTCGGAAGGGACCTTAGAAGTCATTTTATAAACAAGGAAACAGGTCCCAGGGAGACTGAGTTTGTCCATGGTCATGCAGGTAAAAGTGACAGAGCCAGGATAAAAATTCAGGCCTATTGACTCCAAAGCTTTCCACTCTTTTCAATGCTTGATGATATCTTGCTTCATTAAAAAAAAGTTATATCATGTACCTGAAAAAAGCACCTTAAATTAAGAGAATCCTAATTTTTGAAAACTTGTTACTCAAGTGCTTTTAGTCATTTGTTTCCTTCATTCTTTTTTCTTGGCAGATATTATGAAGCTTTAAAGCAATAGAAAGGCTCTATCCTGACTATGAAGTTAAGGAGGTGGGTTTAGGAAGAAAGACAATAAGCTCAGTATTGATTTACTGAGTTTAGGATAGCTACTGGACATCTAGTTCAAGATATCTGAAAAGCAACTGGAGATGAGAGATTAGAAGTTGAAGCAGTGGAGTGAAACATTCCTTGTTTCCCATTGCCACTTTCAGATTTCCCCCCTCTACACATCATTCAATACTCTTTCCTCTTTTGATATCCTTGCTAGTCTTAACTACTAGCCAATCAAAATTCTAGTACTCACTGTTTACACACACACAAGTTGTTCCCCTTCCTTCCTCAACTCCTACCTTCATACTAGAGGACTTAAAACATACATACTAGTTCTTCCTCAAACACTTAACTATTCAATTCCTCAAACTACTCACTTACCATGAGCTGCTCTTCCACCCCACTTCAGCCACAGACAAAGATGGTCATACGTTTGATCTTGTCATTACTCACAAATGCACTACTTCCATGTTTAAGAATTCTGAAATCCTCTCACCTGACTATAATTGGTTCTCGTGTTCTCGTTCTCTCGTTCTCTCTCTCTCTCTCTCTCTCTCTCTCTCTCTCTCTCTCTTTTCCCTTATCAAACTTAACTCTTTTCACATTCACTTAACTTCTACCACTCATTTCTCTCCCAAGCATCTTCCCTGTACTAGTCACTCTCTTTTTTTTACCCATCTTGACCCCTACATTAATCAGTTCAATTCCACAGTACCCTACTCCTCTTCAGTCTCTGCCTTCTTATATTACCTCTTGCCAAGCTACAACTTTGTTACTCACTACTCACCACTTTTGCTTCTACACATATGCTGCTGAATCTGAATAGAAAACATCTTGTTATGGTTCTAAACTGCATCCTTACTTCCACAAGGCAATCTTTCTATATTTCTGCTATCTCAACATATCTCATAATCCACAGGAGCTTTTCTAAACCTTTTTTAATTCCTCCTCCAAGCTCCTACATGTTCTCTAGCTCTACCCTCTCAGCTGAAAACAAGAACCTTACCTCATATTTTACAGAAAAAATCGAAGACATTCATCATGAGCTCCTGTTTCTTCTTCCTCCTTCATCTCCTATTACTTAAGCACCTTCTGGCACTTTCTCCTTCTTTATGTCTCATATGATGAGGTGGCCTTGTTTTTTTTTATCAAAGCCAACTCCTCATTTACATAAATGATCTCATTCCATCCTTTCTCCTCAGTGAGACTAGTCCCTCTGCTATTCCTATTTTGTCACTTTCAATTTCTACCTCTTCTGCCTTTTTGACTAAATACCTTGAAAAGGCTGTCTAGAGAGATACCTCTACTTTTTGTCTTTTCACTTCCTTTAACTCCTTACAAACTGGCTTCAGACATCATGTCAAGTTCTCTCCAGAGTTACCAGTATTCTCTTGCCAAAATGACTTCTAAGTAGATTTTGACACTCTTGATTTCTCTCTTCTCCTTAGTATCTTTTCTCTGGGTTTTCAGGATACTATTCTTTACTTGTGACATATCAGATCATTCCTCTGTACCTTTTACTGGATCCTTATCCAAGTCATGCTTTCTGACCCTATTTGTCCCACAGGTTTCTGCCCTGGTTCTTCTCTTCTCCCTCTATTTTATTTCATCTGGTGATCTCATGAGCCTCCATGGATGTAATTACCATCTCTCTCTATACTGATGTTTCTCAGATCTACCTATGGTTTGAATAATGATATACATGGATCAGAATCACTGAGAATGTAGGATGATCAAGTGTGAGAATGTTCATTATTAAGTGGAAGACGCCACTTCCCTTTAGAGGAAGCTAAGACTTAGGGTAAATACAGGACAAGACAGAAAGCAAATGCTCAAATGGTAGAAACCTAATTTCTAACTCTTCTTTCCTATTCTTCTTTCCTCTGAGGCTCAGATTATTCAGGAAATGATACAGCAGGAGATGGCAGCCATGTTCTCCAAGTATTTTCTCCTCTTCCTCTTCCCTCACGTGAGAGGCACAACAGGAGGTGGAAGGCCTGAGGTGAAAGGGCAATGTTCCTTGTCACACTGGAGGCTTTCCACAATGGAAAATCAAGCTAGAAGTTAAAAGTGGAAGTTGACTTGTTCTGATGGAAAGAGAATTGAAGCTCAGGACTCAAGCAATTCCCCTGAGAGGATGAGCACAAAGCAGAAAAGGATTAGAGGAGGGTGTTGGCTCTTGCTTCTTTCCCCAGTGGACACAGTGCAGCAAAAGATGAAAGCTTCCCAGTTTTAGTCAGAGGAATTTGTTTTGTTCTTCCTGAGCTTTGTGTGGGCAAAAGAGTAAGTAAACAAGTATGGCTGACTTGCAGTGTGTGGAAGGGAGTAATGTATAAGACTCTTGAAAAGGTAGGAAGGAGGTCAGGAGATAAAAACATTTAAAATGCCTAAAAGAAGAGTTTATATTTGATCTTAAAAGAAGTAACAAACAACTGAAGTTTGAAAAATTGGGAAGATGGGGGTCAGACTTACACTTTAGGAAATCACTTTGAACACCGTACAGAAGATGAACAGAACATATATAAGCAAATAGCTTACTATTACTATTGATCTAAGTGGGCAATTTTGAGGGCATGGATTAAAGTGATGGCAGCCATGGTGATAAGGGGATAAGATTTAGAAATATGAACAACAAGAACTGGCAATTAATTGGCTATGTAGGTTTAATAAAGTGATATAAAACTGCATACCATTTGATTCAGCAATACCACTGCTAGGTCTATATCCCAAAGAAATAAAAAAAAAAAAAAAAAAAAAGAAGAAGAAGAAAGGACCTATTTGTATAAAAATATGTATAGGAACTCTGTGGTGGCTAAGAATTGAAAATCAAAGGGATGTTCATCAGTTGGAGAATGGCTAAAAAAGATGTGGCATATGATTGTAATGAGAATATTACTGTCCTATAAGAATAACAAGCAGAATGATTTCAGGAGCATTGTAAACAGTACCCAGAGAATATTATACACTGTAGTAGCAATACGTTTGATGAAGAACTCTAAATGATTTAGCTATTCTCAGCAATACAATGATACAAGAAAATCCCAAAGGATTAAGGATAAAGCATAATATCTTCCTCCAGGGAAAGAACAGATATTGTTTGAATACAAACTTAAGTATGCTAATTTTCATTTTCTTTTGTTCTTTTTCTTTTATTTGATTCTTCTTGTACAAAATGATTAATATGGAAACATTTTACATGATAGCATATGTATAACCTATATCTGATTGCTTACCATATCAAGGAGGAGAGAGGGCCGGGAGGAAGGGAAAAATAGAATTTGGGAATTGAAACTTAAAAAAAAATTTTTAAACATGTCATTGGGGGAAAAAGATATTTTTAATAAGCTGATTCATTTTAAATTTTGTGCAAAATTAAAAATTAATAGCACTATATAAAATCTATCTTATTTATTTGGGTTTCAAATATGTAGATCTAAAAGACTGTCTTTTTATTACTTTCTAAAAATCAGCACTTTAAATTCAAGGTTTATTATACTCTTGGAGTCAAGATATTTAAACAGCAGGAGGGAAAGAAGGGGAAAAAGAGATAGAGGGAAAAGGAGAGAGAAAGAAAGAGAGAAGGAGAAAAAGAAAAAGAGAAAGGAAGAGAGAGAGAACAGATATTAAAATAGAATATAAAATGGATAATAAAGTTAATAAATAAAATATCTGATTTTTAAATTTCTCTTAATTTTACTTGAGCAGATGGCAATTCCCATTTAAATTCTATTTCAATTCACATAATACAATGGTCATGAGACCAAAGTCATGAATTCAAAACTAGATTGGCAGTTTTCATAGAAATAAACTATAATATGCTTAAACTAGCTTTTAGAGAGGCATCAGTGGATAATAGAAGAACATTGGATTTTAAGTCAGAAGATATTTCAAAACTTAGCTTCTCTTGCAAAGATCTCACTTTCTTTTCCCATTTTTCTTCTAACTCTCTTCTAAGAGCCTTTTTGAATTCTTCCATGAGATTGTGAAATGGGGACCAACTCATAATTTTGGGGGATTCATATGGAGCTGACTTTCCTTTAGGATCTTCAAGGTGTGAGGTCTGGTCTTCTCTTTCATCATAAAAGTTATCTATGGTCAGAGTTCACTTTGCTTTTTTGCTCATTTTTCTAAGATTGAGATCTGCTCTTAAATCACCCCTTTGGTTTGCCCTGGGGCCGATGTTTCTGACTGATTTCCAGTGCTGTGTAATCTGGTCACCCATTCTTCCTGACTTCAGAGGCTCTCAATTTGCCTTTTATAATGACTTTTGGGTGTCTCACAGCAAATCTATTAAACCATCCATATGCAACCAGGACAGAGTAGCTTCAGAGCCTTGCCGAAGATACTGTGTGTGGATGCTGCAATGCTCTGGCTGCATGCTCTGGCTGCATGCTCTGGCTCCATGTCCCAGGCTCCCTGCACTGTGGTCTGGGCTCAGCAGCCTCTCCTCCTGCCCAATTGAAAGAGACCTTCTCTTAAGTTCTTCACAGTATCTTCTGGAATGTGTTGTACTCCAAATATTTGTGGATACTATCACACCAAAACCAGTTCAGGGCTTAATCTACTGTTGGTTTAAGAGAAGGTCGGAGGAGGTCAGATACTGTCGTATATGCTCTCCACCATCCTGGCTCCCCAAAACTTAGTTTCTCTACTTACAGATATATCTGTAAAATTTTATTTGTCACACTCCCTAGGCCTCAGTTTCCTTATCTGTTAAATGAATATGCTGGCCTAGATAACCTCTAAAGTGCCTTCCAGATCACATCTATGATTTTATTTCCATTATCAGTCATTCATATATTAGTCATCAGGGCATTAGTTTTTTATAGACCACTATTAAGGAACTGAGGTTAGATGACCCAATGATAATTGGTAGATATCATCTTCTAGCATGAAGAATATTTGAATTCAAAAATGCTAGGGATGATTAAGTCATATTATTTTTAAACACCAAAAATGGTTATTAATCATTTCTGAATATACTTTTAAGTACTTTAAAATAACAACCTGATAAATTGATATATTTATATTTAAATATTAATGAATTCTAAAAACCATTTTGTAAGAACTAATGAAATTTGGGCATATATTATTGAGAAAATGATGCAAATAGATAATAATCTTTAGTTTATCAGACAACTCACCAAAAACATATTGCACATCATTAGAAACAGAAAATATAGAATTTTAACCTTTAATGATATAGCTGCAATTAATAGTTGCTAATGTCCCTTCCCCTCTCAAAAAAATCACTATGTATTCACATAAATACATAAATACATCTATTTTATATTTATTTATCTTTGTTCATATCCCTCTCTTCATCTTATTTTGTGCCCCCTAAAATGCAAAATCCTTGAAGGAAGGATTATTTTGTTTTTAGGCAAATAGAGAGCACTGTGAATTACAGTTCTGAAAATTTTCTTGAATGGTTTATTTCTTGTCTAGACCAAATATTTCATTGAAGTTGGGAATTCTTGGTGAAAAAACCTCTTATTTCCAATGTACATAGTCAACTTTTGTCAGATAGTACAGTGGATGGAGAATCTGATATTTAGGAAGACCTGATTTTAAATGGGCATTATGGGCAGATACTGTGGGAAAATCACTAAGCCTTGTTCAGTCTCAATTTCCTCATCTGTAGAATGGCGATAATAAGAACACTTACTTTAAAGGATTAGTGTGAAGACCAAAAGACATGAAAGATTGAAAGCATTTTGCAAATCTAGAAGTACTATATAAATGCTAGCTATTATTAATTTTTTAATATTCAAAAAGACAGTCTTAATAGTCTGAATAAATACTTGCAGACAGACTGAAGGAGGATGCTACAGATTTTTATAAAATTAAAATCAGATTTTCCCCCCTCTGTTTGTATTTCAATAGTACTCAGTGAAAAAATAAGTATTATAATGGGCATTACAATAAATAAGTACAGAAATGAAAGTCCTGAGAATTTCCCTGACAAAATTTCTTCATTTACTATCAAAAAAATTTTAAATATAAAATTTAAAGATGAACAAACATAAACTTGGTAACAAATTTATAATCAGTGTACACAGAACAGCAATAAGCATACATATGTACCAATACACTGTTATAAGAAGAATAACCCCCATCCTATTGCTTATAATAATAACAGGATGTCATATTTAGGTGATCAATAGAAAAGAGAAGTAGAATCTAATTGTGAAAATACATTAGGGAATGCTTGACAGCTGTGATGAAACAACTTTACAAATCTCCAAGAGAATTTCCCAAAGGAGCAATGATTTCATTTGGAATTTTTCTTTATGCCATTTTTCAGGTACATATTATTTGCAGTATTGCCACTGATATGAATTTAACTAGCACACCAAATTTAATTATAAAGAATATTATTTTTACATTCATTTAGTAATAATTCAGATTAATGAAACAAAGATTTGGCTTCAGGCAGATGGAAAAGAGATGAGATATAATTCTTTTGTATTGTGTTTTAGGGCACTGACAACTATCAATAAACCAGATTCTCTAAACACTTAAGCTACTCCCACGTGATGATATGGAAACTTAATGGGAGCATTAGGTCTTAAAATCTATCCTGGTACTAATTAGTTAGCTGTAGAAAGAGTACATTAAGTGCTATCTTAGGTTAATTTATCTACTAAAGAATCTAACTCACCAGCAGGGAATAGCATGGGCAGGAGAATCTCATTCATTAGGCACAATTAACTATGTAATCATCCTGTGATATAGCCAAATAAAAATTTATAGAACTGTTAGAGGTGGAATTAGAACTCAAAACTTCCTTTTTTCTCCTTATCATTCCAACTGCACTAAAAAAAAAAAAAAAAAAAAAAAATCATAAATGCTGGGCCATAGGAGACTATATTTCCTACAGTAAATCAGTCTTTTGAAATTGTTTATATAAAAGAAGAACTGGAGAAAATTTGGACTAATTCTAGGGGTTATGTTTAAGCATAATAGAGTCATGGAATAAGATTACCCTCTAGTGGCAATTTAAGAAGATACAACTGAATTTGGTAAGATTTCTGAATCTTACCAAATTTTTCCACAGTCTATCTTTAGGTCATTTTAACAAAGAAGAAAATGTTTCAAAGGATCATGGACTTAAGAGTTGGATTATAGATTTACCAAAGACCATTTAGTTCGATCCCCTCATTTTAAAGATGAAGAAACTATGACAAAGAAAAGTTAAGTGACTTACACAGGGTCATACAGGTGTTACTTGTCAGATGTGGAATTAAATCTAGGAATCCAGAAACTGAGGCTTTTTTCCCATGGCGAGAAAAAAAAATTTTTTTTTTTTTTAACAACTAGATCATGCCGGCTCTTAGTAAATGTAGAATTATGAGACTGTATTAAACATTAGGTCTTGAATTAGGTAGGACTTTTCTCCCCAAGGCTTTTTTTTCTAAATCTCAAATAAAACATGCTTTTAAAAGTGAAAAATCACCACACTACCACTGAGCTCCACCCCCCTATACATTTGGATCCCCTTTCTTCTGGACTCCCAAGTGAATTTGCTTCAACAGTAAATCTTTCTTCTTCAGTACCCTCAGATTTTTGTTCTCAGTGGATTCATCCTCTGCCTCCAAAATTAACTAGGAATCTTGAAAGAACCTTTGCTTGACCTGTTACTTTTGCCATCTTTATTCTCACACCTCTCTGATTTATCCTTCCTGGTTATATCATTACTGACTCCTCTTCCTTCAGACTTCTTCCTCTCTCCCTAAACCCTCTCACAGTAGCTGATTGTTTGATTTTTCTTTTCTTTATAGTTATTATCCATATAGCTTCAACCATCAGATTTTCTTGAATCCAGCCCTCACACCTGTGCTTGAGTCTTCTACAGTCTCTCACTTAAACCTAATCTTCACCAGAATTCAATTCCTGACTCTCAACTTTTTAATATAACAAACTCTCTTCCACTCTCATGACTTCAATTATTAGCTCTAAACAGAAGACTCTAAAATCTCTAACTATAACCTCTAGCTTTTCAGTTTCCCTGGGATGTAAAGGGCCCTGCACTCTGGAAATAAAATATTATTATATAAATTATGTAAAAATATATTATAAAATTCATGGCCCCAGTTGAGCTCAGAAGCAGACTATGTAATTAAGAAGAGACTGGGAAGAAAGAGGTGTACCACTAATTGAAGACAGTTTCTGTCTGTGTCTGAGAAGACTACTTTTCAACAAATTTAGCTACAAAAGAAAGAAGGGATATGGGATAAGAGCTGGCAAGAATGGATCAAGGAAGGGCTTTCTGAGGGTGCGGGAGACAGGAACATGTTTATACATGGTAGGGAAGCAGCCACTAAACAAGAAAAGAGTGGAGATAACAGAAGAGGCAATTGTGGAAACATACAGTCAGAATATAAAAAATACTAAATAATATTAATATTTAAAGATGTTCTTAAAATGTTCTTAATTTTCATGTCATAAATCTTAAATGTACCTAAAATTCAGCAACTATGTTTTAGTACATATTTCAGGTCAAAAAAATCAAAATTGGACTATCCATGTTGTCCACACTGTAAGTTTTTGACTATGCCTGATTGCTAGCATAGCTTCAACAACTGAATCACATTTATCTTATAAAGCAATATATTATAATATAGTATAAGGTTCTTGCCCACAGGTCATTGTGCATATAAATGTATTTATGTTATTATTAAATTTATTGTCTACAACAATATATTAGGTTACAATATATTGCGTTTTCAAATGACTCATGATAGTTAACAATAAGCAATAAATTCATGAGCATGTAAGCAACTGAGGAAAATGAAGAACAAGCACAAGAAGTTAGGTCAACATGGAATTTTCTGACACTCTTCACCATATGGAAACCATGGCTATGGGATTTGGAAGTATCTTCTTTAAGAAAACTGGCTGGCTTAAATTTAGATGTGTTGGGATGTTCCTATATCTTATTCAAATAAGAAAACATTCATTTGATTGTGTAGAGGTCATTCACAATTACTTTTGTTTTATTCTGTATATTTCATGTTTTTGTTTTATTCTGTATATTTCATTTTTATCTTAAAATTTTTTGTGCTATAATGAGCAATTAAAAACCCCATTTGTTTGGATTTAAGAGCAATACTGCCTAGTTTATAAATCCCAGGAAAACAATTTATACCATGATGGTTCTCTTTACTCTTGTACTGCACATACCACAAATATCCATAGTTTTAGTTTCAGAAAGTTTTATCAATACCATTCCCATACCATTCCAAGCATAGGGAACATCCAACAAGAATTCCTGGATGGATAAATGGGATATCTAGTTTGAGGAACAGCAATGAGACTTGTGCCACTGGATTGAAGAAGTCTTGTGGGAAGTCTTACAAAATAAGACTGAAAGGGTAAAGGAGAGTGAGTGGGTAACGAAGGACTCTGAATTACCAATAGTGAATGTTATATTTGATCCAAGAGGTGATAGGGAGCCTATCATAAGTTCCAATTATCTCCAGACTTATAGAAATAACTATCAAGAGTTCATGTTCCCTTTTAATTTTGGGTAGAACAGAGGGAGACTGCATAGAATGAACAGACATGAATGGATTATGATCAGTATCACACATCTCATTACATACTTTCCTCCCAAAACTCAGCATAACCTTTTTGAATAATACTATTACTATTCAGATTGCCACAATCCTTCCCATCATCCAGGTGCACAACCTCTGTGTAGCCTCTGACTCCTGACTCACTCTACATATTCAAGCAGTTGCCAAATCTTGTCATTTCTATCTCCACAATTCCTGCATGTTTTCTTCCTTTCACTATCACTAGCCATCACACTACTTCAGTCCCTTATCAATTCTTACCTGTACTTCCTAATTGGTCTTCCTGCCTCAAATGTCTCCCCATTCTAACCCTTCCTATTCACAGCTGCTCCAGTGATGTTCATAAAGTGTTAGCCTTAAAATAAATAAAGTGTCAGTCTTTCCACATCATCCTCTTCACTCTGTTGGCTCCTCTTTACTCAAAATACTACAATGGCTCCAGGATTTAATTAACTTTATGATCAAATATAAACTTCTCTGATATTTAAAGTCAATCACAAGCCTGTGTACTTTTCCAGTGTACTTTTCTAGTTTTAATGTCCTATAGACATCTTAAACTCGATATGCCCAAAACTAATCTCATCATCTTTTTCCAAACCCTCTCCTACTTCTTCCTAATTTCCCTTATTTTCCTCCAGGCTTCTCTGGTTTCTTAAGTCTCAGCTAGTCTCACCTTCTGCAGGAAGACTTTCCCAGTCCTTCTTAATCTTAATATCTTCTCTCTGGGACTATTCCTAGTTTATACTGTATATTTTGTTTGTACTGATTTTCTTTCAAGTTGAGACCTATATTAGATTGTGAGCTCCTTGAGAGTAAAGATCAGGTTGTTTTTGATTCTTTTTTGTTGCTATAGTTGTTTTTACTTTCTTCATATGCCCCAAACTTAGCAATATGTCTGGCACATAGTAGGTAATTAATAATTGTTTATTGAGTAATTACCCCCTTCCTACTCTTCACAGTACAGCTAGCTAAACTGACCTTCTTGTTGTTCATCCTCATTCAAAAATACTACTAAAATATCCAGAGGAATAGGAAATTAAAGTGGGATATTATCCACTAAGCAACATGACATAAAGGAAGAGAAATAGACTTTTGCTTATTTTTCATTGCACAGAAAAGACAGCTACACACAAAGAAATATTTTTCCTGCTAAAGATGTACATTCAAACAATGTTATTACTGATTATTTAACTGTTATATTGAGTATTAAAAAAGTATCTTAAAAAAAAAGAAATGCACTTGCTAGGCTATCTACATTGATTAATTTAACTGAATAATTGATAACAGATAATTATCACTTATAAATCCACCCTAATCTCCAGAAAATGCACAGGGATATATACATATTTGTAGATGAGCCATTTCCCCTCATAGATTACAAATATCATGAATAAAGATTTTCTTTCTTTTTTTTTTTTTTAATTCCCCTTTTGAGTCTAGCAAGGGGTCTGGCAAAAAGTTAGATTTTTTTAAAAAAATTGCTGAATTCCCAAATAAATAATGCTCAGAGGTAAGATCCTTGACAACAGAGATCATATCTTATATTTTTTGCCAATTTCCCATAATGCCTACCAAAGTTTTAAATGTATAGGTTAAGTATTCAGTAAATACTTCTTGATTTACTTCCATTTAAATAATGATTTCATCCTTTCTTGGGTAGAATTTGGGATATCTATGCCTGTTTTTATGGTCCAACAACATGTTAGAGAATTTCTCATAAGTCCTTTAAAATTAGAATTTTGTTGACTATTGAATTTTAAAGCTACAAAGCACCTCAGAGACCTAATTCAACAGAATGAAAAAAGCAATTGGAGGTAAGCATTAGTTTCCTATACTAATAAAATGTGAAATTGCTCACTGTCAAGAGAAGACTCTACAGGAACAAAATGAAATATAATTTTTTAAAAAAGTTTTATCATTTGGAATTCTGCAGGAATAGGCATGGTAAAAACAAACAAACAAACAAAAAAAAAACCCTCAGTTAAAGGAGAATTCTTTTTGTCCCATGTGGTTTTCTTCATCTCTCCTTGATAAGATTTATAAATAAATGAAATGCATTACCTTGAACTATGACTGTTAAAAGAAAAAGAAATAGAACTTTCATTTTTTTTCTCTTTTTAGCTAAAGTTAATAACAATTCCCCAAGAATAATCCAAACTTTCCTATGGCTTCCTCTTGGACTTGGAGGGTTAGATAGTCTTAATACTGCTTCTGTTTTAGGAAATTGATATTGCAGGTAACTAGACAGAAGATCTGTATTGGACCAGACAAGCTTCAAGATCAGGCTACCTAAATTCATTGCCATTTCCACTGCAACCAGAATTTAGGAGATACTTTCTTCCAGAATACAGAATTTTACTCATATTTCTTGTCCAGAATCTTCTTCAAAAGTAAGGCAATTCATGGTAGGATAGACATCTCAATAATCGTGACTTTACAAAAAGAATGAGGACTGATCAGGAATGCAATTATTGGTACAGGATGCAGATAGGTAGATTTCTGTTCTGTCCATCTTAGAAGTTTAAATTTCACTTTAGTTTGGATTCTACTTTCTAGACACCCTAATTAATAAGAATAGGTGCTTCAGATTCCCTGTTTATTATCTCGTGGCCTTTTAAAAAATGCAAAACAAAAATACAGTAACACTAAAGAAGAGGAAAATCGGGAGAAACTCCATAAAAGAAGTAACATAAAAGATGAGCTTTTTGACATAAATTTATATTGCATTGTACTGGATTGCATTTAAGGGTTTTAGTTTCTATTCTTTTTTTTTTTTTTTTTACATGGCATTCATTTTACAGGGGCATTTAGGTGGTACAGTATATACAGCACTGGACCTGGAGTCAAGAAAGATCTGAGTTCAGATCCAGATCTGTTACTCTGGGCAAGTCACTTGATCCCTATTTGCCTTAATAACTCATCTCTATGTATATTGGAGATACACTGCAGAAGAAAATCGTAAAACATTTCTGTGTCCTTGTCAAAAAACAAAAAAAAAAACCCATCGACAAAATAGAATTAGACACAGCAAAAAATTATTTTTCACTACTATAGACACACTATCTAAATACTCCTTTAGAAGAAAGACTTTTTCATTCTTTTTAAATGTTACAACTTTAAAATGCTTGAAAGGGGAATCAATAAATTGTATACAAAAGTTGTAGGAACATCAATAAAGACTTTGTCTGACTTTCATTATAATCAACATTAGCAATTATCTGATCCAAGCATGTGGTTTAATATAGTCAGGATCACACTAGAATAACACATGATGGTGGGAAATACCATAGACTTAAGTATTAAATCACAGCTATGTCACTAATGAAACGTGGGTCAGAATTTCCCCATCTATAAAAGCATACTTGACATTTCTTCCAATGTTAAAATGGTTGTATAAAATATTATGATTCTGAGATGGTATAAATTCCATGATTCTGGGATGATATAAAATTTTTATATATTACAAGAGAAAGAAAGATGGTACTATGATAATTTACTTGAGAATCATTATTAGCAATCAAGAACAACTGAAATAAAATGTCAGGCTCAACTATCACAAACACATGAACATAAGTATTTTGTCAATCACCAGAGGCCAAAAGATCACTAACAAAAAGGGTAACAGTCGAACCCTGAAACACCTCATATTCCATTGTTCACTCCATCTCATTTCCCATCTGGAAATTTCCCTGGACCTCATCAATGCTCTCCACCCTACCAGGTCACATCAACCATGGAACTCACATCTCCTCAGTAACCCCTGCCCTGCTTCTGATTGGAGAGAGGGAAGAGTAAACAATAGTGAGCTCCTCCCAGAGCTTCTATTTAAGGAGGGCACACAGAGTAGCCATTTCATCATTTCTCACTGGCATTCCCCTGGAACTCATCATGCTCCCAGACAGTTACCCTTCTTTTTTCCTCCCCTTGCTTTTCTGTTTCTTTTTATGTGTTTTCTTCCTCTATTATATTTTGAATAAGTTGAGGGTAAGGAGCTGCCTTTTGCCTTTCTTGTATGGTACCTAACACATAGTGCTTAATAACAATTAATGACGCTGCTTTTTCTGTGATGTGCATGCATCCTATTTAGGCAGTACTAAACATATAAGTCACATAACTCATGCTCAACTAGCTTTCATGGCTTTGGTAGTGGGGAATGGGGCACAGTAGATAGAATGCTGACCTTGAAGTTAGGAAGAGATGAATTCAAGTCTTACCAGTGACATATTCTACTAGACGTGTGACAATGGGCATGTCACAATCTGAGTTTCTTATTTAAATCTCTAGAGCATAAATTACAGAGTAGTTGTTGACATGAATGTATTTTTCTACACTAAGATTTTCTCAAACCAATGAAATAATAAGTCCTGCATCTGCAAAAGTTTTTAAATGTTTAAGTGATTCTATACAAAAAAAATAAAATAGTAGTAACAACAGCTAACATTTATATAGTATCACCATGCACTATAGTAAGCTCTTTACAAATATTATCTTTTTTGATTCTTACAACAACACTGGTATATAGGTGCTATTACTATCCCTATTTTACAGATGTAGAGACTAAGGCAAATAGAGATTAAATGACTTGGTCAAGATCACACAGCTAAGAAGAGTTTACAGTCATATTTGAACTCACATCTTCCAAACCCAGTGCTTTAACCCAGCTTCTTCTAAAAGCACACATTAATAAATAATACTTGCTTTTTAACCTAATGTTTAGCCAATTTTATAAGCTTGTCAATTAAGAATTTAATAATATAATTAATTAAAAAAACTTTTTATATATTAAAATTATTCTTTAAAATGTTGAGGGATTCTTTTGATGGATATTTCCTTAGTTTTAAGTTCTATAAGCTTTAATTAAGCATAATTATAATTTAAACAAATCAATGACTTTTATTTTTTTTTGTATTTTAGATAGACCCCACATTAAATATACACACATACATGTGTATATAATATGATTGTCCATGTGTATGTGTATATATGCATATGTTGTATACACACATATGTAAACATATATAAAATCAGCATAGCTAGACTGCTAATTTTGAAATTCTATTCCTTGAATAGTCAGAAAACTAGTCACATCTTTCATCAAAATCAGATCAGAAGAGCCACATGGCTAAAACCCTATCAAAATTCCAGAATATTAATCTCTTATAAATACTCTAATATTTAATAGGAATACAGCAGAAAAGATTTGGTAAGCTAGACTGAAAGGAATCCCCATTTTGAAGGCATGAGTATGACTTCTTACTACTAAAAGATCAGCATTTCCCCCCACCCCAAAAAAAGAGAAAACAAAAACTAAATATAAAAATGCTTTATTTTCTTCCAATTGTTACTATTTTTTTTGCTTGATGAACTTAAAGTCTGATTTAACTATTTCAATGAGGTTAACTTATAAGATTAAATTTTAATTTGATACAAGAATCAAATAGCAAATATATCAATTAGAACAGGAAATCATGAATAATGTAGTACTTTAATGGTAAACTTCTATGACAGCCAAAACAATATCAATATATTTACAAAAACATGTGTTCTTCATAAACCATACACCTCCATTTGATTAAAGTAAAACCTTCCATTTGAGTATATCCTTCCAAAAAATTTAAGATAGCCAAGATTTTCCAATTTTTCAAAACATTTCCCTATTAGCTTTTTCTAGGTTAAATTACGTTTTTCAAGGTACTTATTTTTACTTGCCACAGATAAATGAAATGTAATTCTTTACCAGCATGTATAAAATAATATTCAAATAATATTAATAGGTAATTTTAATAACCCAAAGGGGTAATAACTTAATGCCAAAGAGTAAACTCAAATTAGTAGTATTGATAAATATTAGTCTAGATCAAAGGGATATTAAGGCTTTTTTTTAAGGAAATGCCAATCAAAGACTAGAAAAAATAACATTAGCATTTTTTAAGGCAGAAGTGACATAATGTGATCATAATAGTATTTGAGAGTCAACATGGTCTAATGGATAAAACATTGGAATTAAGAGCACTGGCATACCTAGAAATTTTGCCTCAAACATTTACTGGCATTTTGATCTAGAGAAGTAATTTCACTTCTCTGAGATAGAGTTGAACACTGATTTTGGAATCGAGGACCACATTCAAATTCCACTTCTGATGCTTACTATTTATGGGACCTGGGAAAAATTGTTCAACTTTTAAAAATCTTAGTCGAATCATCTATTAAAAAAAAAAAAGGTATATTTTCCTTTCTTTTTCCTAAAAGATATAATGTAAAAACCATTTTAGAATATATTTTTAATCTCTTTACAAGTGGTAAACTAAATTTAAAGTTCTCCAATGAGTTTCAACATGATTCCTTTCACATCTCATCCAAAAAATAGCAGAATCCCAGTTCGATAAGGCATAATGAGCTGCCAATTCATCTTGGATACAATCTACACATGCTACCACTCACAAACTAAAGACAACTAATGAAAACACTAGTTCTTAGAGTATTAAAATAAGCTGAAAGTTTGCTGTCTTAGATCTTAAAGAAGAATTATAGCCTTTCTCAAAGGAAAGAAAATCCTATTCTCTAATAAGAAGCATTTCTAGTGTCTGAAAGTATTCAACTTCTAAATTCTAATCACAGACTATTCAAATGACCATTTAACAACTTTTATCATCTTCTTGCCTAAACTTTCTTAAAAAAAAAAAAAAGAAATTTTATATAAATCAAGGAAATAAATTGTAGAGTACAAGACTGAGGATAATATATTTTTATACTTTAATAGCTTTTTTGTCAAATTAACTAAAGAGTTCTTTTGCAAAATTACCTTTTTTCCTTCTCTTTTAAAATTAAATTTGGATTTTTTTTTATGAACATAATTATCAACAAACAATAAC
Organism: Sarcophilus harrisii; assembly: GCF_902635505.1. Classification (NCBI taxonomy): domain Eukaryota; kingdom Metazoa; phylum Chordata; class Mammalia; order Dasyuromorphia; family Dasyuridae; genus Sarcophilus; species Sarcophilus harrisii. Next base: position 546,167,984 of record NC_045426.1, on the reverse strand, counting down.
AAAAAAGACTAAGAATCTGTGAACTTCTGCTACATGTACTTTTCTTAAATAGTGTTAAATGAGTTTAACAAGATAATGACTACTACTTTTCCACTCATCTCACTAATATTACAAATTAATTAGCAACTAGCTACCTATTTCATTTCTTAAGTCAGTGTGATCCTAAAAAATGTCAGAAGATTATATTAAATATAATAATATAACTTTATTAACAAAAAACAAAAATAAAAAGAATATGGATAGTATATGATCAAATGTAACTCCCAGAGCTATAGTTAAAAATAGATAGAGATATGTATGGCTAAATAGTTAACTATAGGTAGTTAACTATAACAACTTAAAGTGTATATTATTTTTATACCTTGATACAATAAATCTTGATTTATTAGTGTCCAAATATAGGTCAAACCCTCAGTTGACCTGATATTTTCCCCCTACTACCATACTCTGAGGAAAAAAAGGCTGATTACAAAAAAACAAATTCTGAATAAGGAGCTAATGAAAAGAAGCAACTTTCAGGATATGTCCTAGGATCAGCATACATTCAATCCCATTTTCTACGTAAAAACTATTATACCACACCCATATTGTATCACTACAATATTAACTAATGTTTATAATGACAATTTTGAGGTACTGCAAGAGCATCTATCATCAAAAAAAGTTTATATTGTATTATCAGTATAATTCAGACAGTAAAGCATGAAACTATTTTTTGAAAATATTTTCAACAAATATTGAAATAAAAGATTTTTCAGCTTAATCCCACAATTAATAAATTAATAAATTAGCCAGAACATTTAATTCCTTAAGTATTCTATTTAATCAAGTTTCCACCATTCTCTAAAAGATTACTGAACTTCAATCAGGTTTCTGCCTTGATCATTTTAGTTTCTGAAAGGAATATATAGAAAAACAGAAAACTTACTCAAATTCGCAGTCATGGATTCTAGATCTGCTAACAATCCTGGAATCTGCTGGAGCTGTTCTTGTAACTCAATTAAACTTGTCTTCTTTTTCTCCCAGTGTACTGAAAGCATCACCACTTCACTATCCACCCGCTGCAATATATGACACATAGTATATCAGAGATTTTAATTATTAAAAACACAAATAAGTTTCCACAGAAAAGTTTCTGTCCACATCAGTCTTTAATAATTCCTAAGCCAACATCATCCTGTTTAAAAAGAAACTGACACAGTTTTCTTTTGTTGAAGTGATCATTCTTAATAGGTAGTGCAGGAAACGTCAAATTATTGCTTATTCCAAAAGACTTTAATCAAGAGAAGAGAAATCTAAGAGGTGACCTAAAAACTGCTTTCAAATGTACCCTACTTTAAGCAAACCATATATTTGAACATGTGAATTTGTCCCCTCCCCAAAAGGGATAATTGGGTTGTCTGTTTTTTTATTTAAACAGTAAGCTCCCCTAGTTCACTTAGAAAGTGACTGAATTTATAAAACTATCTTTCACATACAACTTTTTGGAAACATGTTTATCATATGCAAATAAAACTGAAAAAGGCTTAAACTGTAATATTTCAAAAGCATACTACTATGTCCTATCCTAAAATGTTCTTAACTTATTCATATTTTCTGATGAGTTGATAAGAGCTCCAGACTTTTAGCACATGCACCAGATTTTGCTTTAGCATTAGAAGTTCTACTCAAGCAAAATAGGTTCCTGAATTTAGAGCTGGAAGGGACCTTAGAAATGATCCATCCTTCATTTTATAGATGTAGAAATCTGGGACCAGAGAAGTTAATCTTACAGATTACAAAGATATTAAGCAGCAAAGTTGGGATTTCTTTGTACAAAAACTTTTTAATTTAATGTAATCACCCATTTTGCATTTCATGTTGTACTCTAGTTCTTCTTTGGCCATCAATTCCTTCTTTCTCCACAGATCTGAGGTAGCCTATCCTTTTTTTTTTCCCTAACCAAGTTATAGTATCATTCTTTATGTCTAAATCATGAACCATTTTGACCCTATCTTGGTATTGAGTGTTAGGTGTTGGTCAATGCCTAATTTCTGCAATGCTATTTTTGAATTTTCCCAGCAATTTTTGCCAAATAGTGAATTCTTATCCCAGAAGCTGGGGTCTTTGGTTTTATCAAACTCTAGATTACCAAAGTTATTGACTATTGTGTCTTGTGAACCTAAACTCAATACACTGATCGACTACTCTATTTCTTAGCCAGTAACAAATCATTTTGATGACTGCTGCTTTATAATTTTATTTTTGTGAGAGGTAGTGGTCAGAAGCAAAACATCAAGGAGGAGGAAAAGGGGATAGGAAAGAGAAAAGTATAAATTGGGGAAAATAAAATGACAGGAAATACAGAGTTAGTCATTTTAACTGTGAATGGGAATGGGATAAACTTTCCCATAAAATAGAAATGAATAGCAGATTGGATTAAAAGCCAAAATCCTATAACATATTGTTTACAAGAAACAAATTTAAAGCAGAGTGATAAATACACAGTAAAAATAAAAGATTGGAGCAGAATTTATTTTGCTGAAGTTAAAAAAAAAAGCAGGTGTAGCAATCCTGATCTCAGGTAAAGCAAAAGCAAAATTATATCTAATTAAAAGAAATAAGGAAGGAAACTACATCTTACTAATGGGTACCATAGATAATGAAGTAATATCAATATTAAACTCATATGCACCAAATGGTATAGCATCCAAGTTCCTGGAGAAGTTTAAGAGAGCTGCAAGAAGAAATAGAAAAACTATATTAGGGGGAATCTCAAACTCACTCTATCAGAACTAGATAAACTGAACCACAAAATAAAAAAGAAAGAATTAAGAAGGTAAATAGAATTTTATTGGCCTTCTATAGTTGCATTGGAGGTCTCACAGCTAGTTTGCTGATCCATTGGCTTCTGAACCAGAACACAGTAGCCAATAGTGCTGTATTTTGGCTAAGAGTCTCCCACTAGAATCCCAGCATGTAGAGTCATTCCACCCTGGGCCTCCCTGCACTGCGCCTGCATGGGGCCACCTCCCTCCCTGACTGATTGAGACAGACCTTACTCCAAAATCCATTCAAAGGCTTGATATGGTATTAATTTGGAAGGAAGCTAGGAAAAGCTCAGATAAAGAACTGTCTATTCTCTGCCATCTTGGCTGGGATTTGAACTCAGGCCCTCTAATACCCAATCTAGCCGTCATTCTATTGTACTGCAATGCTTCCTCTTTAGGTTGCTTAGGTCTTAAAATAAAGCTGAGCTTTATTTTGTTACTCATTTAAGGAGCATAATCTCTTAAATGCATAATTTTTAAGAGTAGTTATGTGTTTATTAGCAAAAATCCACCACCTCATCCTCATTCTCCCTTCTCACCATCAGCACTAGTTGAGAATACAAGAAAAACAGAACTTATAACAAAAATGTATAATCAATCAAAACAATGTTTTACATTGACCATGTCCAAAAAAGATTTGTCTCATTCTGAGACCTTCCTCTCTGATGTTTCATCATTAGTCCTCTGGAATCACAGGGATAATTACAATAATAAAGAGATTAGCACAATATTTCATCACATTTATATATCACAATTTACACATCAATTCCTCAATTTAAGGTAGCTCTTCAGATTCTCATTCTTTGCTATCTCAAAAAAAGCTATAAATATTTTGATTATTAAATACTGTTTGTTGTATTTAGAAATAATCATTTCTTTAATCTATTCTCCCTCAGATTTTCCCTTCTCCACTATCTCCTGAAATCACTGACTTCTATTAGTTCATTCTCATTTTCAGGGAGTTCGTTATTTTGGTCAGTCAATTAACATTTATTAAATCATCTACTCCATGCTGGGGTACTGTATTAAGTGATAGATAAAGATTTCATACTGCTTATGCCAAGCTAATTACCTTTTCAATTCTTTCTTCCATAACCCTCATTTCTTTTTGCATCTTTTCCTCTGGTGTTCCCACTTCACATTTAAAAATATATTAAACTCTCAAAAATTTTTTTTTGCTTTATCTGTTCCAGGAATTCTAGTTGAAATTGTATCTTTGCTGTATTTTTCTTTGAAGCTTTTCTTGCAGACATTTTGGAGTCAATCTCTTCTCTTTTGGGCTTTTATCTTGAGTGTTCCCTGTTATAAAAATGCTTTGATGGTGGGATAGGTTTTTTCTTGGTTGTTGCTCATTCTTCCAGTCCCAGGGTCATACCCTTCACACTTCTGAAGAGAATGTCTAGGCTGATCCTGCTGCTATTTTCCTGAAGTATTAAATCTAGTATTGTTCCAGGATTTCATGGATAGCTCAGGCTGGAGACCTGAAACTTTCAGTATTCCCAAAATGATCTGATCTAGAACAAAGTCTGATTAATTCCCTTGTGTTCTTAGCTCTGCAAGCTTTTGAAATGAGTTTAGTCTAAGCAACACATCTATGATCTTACTCCTAATTATAGTTCCATTACATTACTACTGGACTTAGTTACTATCAGCCAGTTGGAAACTTTGCTGGTTCAGAGTGAAAGAACTGCAAGTTTCCTAATAGTTTGGGGTTCCTTCTTTTATTATTGCATTATAATCTTCAGTGTTGGCTGGAAGCTAGAAATGAGACACTACCCACCACCACTGCACTCTTGTTTTATTCCCTGTGTCAGTGACACAATAACTGATTGCTTCTGCAAAATTCTTTTGCTTCTTGTTCCTTGCTCAGTACTCAGTCTAGGGCCTATGACTGCTTCTTACTCTAGAGCTCCAACCTGGTGCAAGTCCTTGCCTCAGTCCTCCCCAGATCTGGATAGTGAGCAACAGGTCTTCCAACTGATAGCTATTCTTGCACCCTGGACAAATTTAGGTCCATCTGTGCTAGATTTGGAACCTTGTTTTGCCCTGGTACAAAACTTCCACTTCTCCTTGCATGTCCTCAATGTTGTTTCCAGGCTAGACGTGATCCCTAATGTCTGTGAATGGTGTCTCATTTGTCTCTGTATGAGGATCTATGCTAGAAAAATGTCTTCATTGATTTCTTTTTAAGATTTCCTGATCAAGACTTGGTCTAGTATGTTTTCTAAATTTTTGTCTTAATTGTGGTAGGGAGATCACCTGTATTTCTTCCTGCTACTTCTTAGTTTAATTCTTAATAATTGTAATCTTGATACACCACATGGAGCAATTATTCCTCAAAAAGTGAATAATGTTACAAATAAAAACATAATTTGTTAAAAACAGACTGGCATATTTCTAGAATTCTCTACTAAACACACATTTTCCAAAAGAAGGCATCCTTATTTGAGAGTAATGTCTAATTGTGACAAGTGTTTTGTATCCATAAAATAATATTAGATTAGCTATGTATCATCATTAGCAAAGTCCCTTTCAGCTCTAAAATTCTCTAAGTCTCGTAGTAGTACCACTTTCAGGGACAATTCATTGAATCCTGCTGAGATAACTAAAATAACAGCAATAAGTCACAAAGAACATTTTAATTTTGTATATAAGGTACTATATTTTTTTTAAAAAATTTTGAGCTGCTATATTTTTAAGAAGAAATTTAAGCAGTGATTGGCAATATTGATTAGATATGGACATAAAAGATCCTTCTCTTCAGATATAACTGAATTTGAATATTAATACTTTTAAAATTATAAATATGTCAACAGTACATGTAATTTAAAGAAAATATTTTTTCATCACGAATATTTAGCATCATTTCTCATCATGAATATTTATGAGGACATCAAATAAAAGACTGCATCTAAATTCAGACTCACTAATTTGGACTATGGGTATAAGCAGCCTTAACTGGAGAACAGTCCAAGCTTTTTTATTTTAAAAGAAAAGAATTCTCATACTTTAAAGTAAATTAATTTGTCTAACAAAAATAGTCTTAGGAACCAACTTTAAAAAATAATTTGTAATTAAGTGAATCATATCATATGTAAATGTTTCTAAAGTGCTAGAAAATGGTATTCTTTGAAGTTGGACATGATCCTTTCAACTCTGTTTACATATGCACTTTCTATTCATTTGAAAATATTTTGTAAAGAGTAAGCAAAGATAAACTTCTGCGTCCAAGTGAAAATAAATTCTAAATTGGTAGATCCAAATAAATGACAATTATTAAGTTTATATACAATGATGATCCTATGAGTCAAACTGTCACAGACATTGCATTTAGATAAGCTAAATACTTATCTGACACCTTGAAGAACTAATCAAAATTCTTTAAGCCAGTAAGGACTAGTCTATATCTCAGAGATATTTTGGAGACATTGAAAATGAACTTTGTTAATTCCATTTCGGAAATTCTATACAAGACATTTTAGAGGAAGCATCCTACATTTAAATAAGTTCATCACTTATAGGATATAAAAAAACCCCAGAAAAATAAAGTCTCTACCTCTCCTGCACTTGCACATTCCTTTGCTCTCTTGTGAAGGGCAGCCCATGTATCTTCATATCTAAAAAGAATAATTAAAATAATATATTTTTTTAAATGCTTTAAAAAAGTACAATTGTACAAATGCCTTGACCAATTATATAAAGAAATAAATTAGCAGCATCATTCTCAGGGTAGATCCATTCTCTGAAAGTAGTAGAGAGCTAAAGAATTTTGTCACACATTTGAAATGGAAGATAACACTAACTCAAAAAATGTAAACAGAACATATTTAAATCTACAGAGTTGAGGCAAGGTATAAAGCTGTCAATTATTATTTAATCTTAACTGCTCTAAGAAAACTTTTAAGAGAATTTTATTTAATTCATGAACTAAATAGTTAATTATACTGGATAACTGGAGTGCTGAACTTGGAAGTCAGGAAGACCGAAGTATGAATTCTATCTCAACCACTTTCTAACCATATGATCCTGGGAAAATCATTTAACTTCATCTGCCTCAATTTCCTCATCTTTAAAATAGAAACAATGATAGTACCTACTTCACAGGGTTATTATGAGGATCAAATGACATAACAAGTGTACAGTATCTTGCAAATCTTAAAGTGCTAAATAAATGTTATGATTATTATAATATTATTGTTATTATTAGAAGAGATTATAGCTACAAGAATCCCCAAATCCTAATACAATGCTATAGATACTTAATAAGTACTTATTGACTATACTTATCTAATTGAAATTGAATTAAAAACAATGGATTTTACTTTGGTACACCAAGTTGTGCATATATCTTAAAAGGATAACTAAGTAAGTATTATTCATTCAGGCAATGCCACAGTGGTCAAGTGGAATCTTCATTTGCACATCTTCATGTGGCTATTGTACTGCTACTTGAAACCCAAAATGTCCAAAACTTTTCTCCCAAAACTGTTCCTCTTTCTGATTACTACTTCTGTAGCTGGTATCAATATTTATTTTATCTTAACTGTTCCATCTCCTAAATTTCCTACATTGTTGCTAAATTCTATGACTTTACCTTAGAAATTTCTTTTACCCAAGTCCTTCTTCCCTTTTCCATTGGCATTCTCCTAGCACAAATCTTCATTACTATTTGTCCATACCATTAAAAAAAAAAAAAAAAAAAGCTCTTAAGCAGTCTTCTTACCTCTACTCTCTCGTCTAAACCATGTGAGATTAATCTTCTATATATACATGTAAGATTAGCTGAAAGGGATTTTAAAAGGTCATCTACTCCAACTCCTTGTTTCATAGAGAAGTGACTTGTCCATTCATGTATATTTTAAGTAGATCAGTCAAGACTTGAGTTCAGATCCTCTGAATGCAAATCCAGCATTCTTTTCATTGAATTAGACTCTAGTTATATTACGCATGTATTCAAAATCCTTCAGTTGCTCCCTATTTTCTACATCCTCATCATTACCATGAGGCCCTTTTCAGCTTTATAACTTTAAGATCTTTCCTCTGTCTTTTCATATATCTATCTATTTATTTATTTCTGAGGCAATTGGAGTTAAGTGATTTGCCAAGAGTCACACAGCTAAGAAGTGTTTAAGTGTCTGAGGCCACATTTGAACTCAGGTCCTCCTGAGTTCAGGGCTGGTGCTCTATCCACTGCGCCACCTAACTGGTAGTATATCTTTTAGTATATCTTAAAAAGATTAATCTTTTGAATAAAAGGGAACTCTTTTTCTTCTTGTTCTCTGCCCATCCCCCGTCCCCCCAGAGAATTCTGCTCCTACTAATGATAACAGTTGCCATGTATATAACACTAGTTTTCAAATTGCTTTATGTGCATTATCTCACTGAATATCTCAGTGGCGCCTCACAACAAAGTCGCTTCAATCTTATTTTATCACCATTTTGTAGATGAGCAAGGTTCATGGAGAGTAGTTCAGTCATAGAATTATTACCTAATAAGAGGCAGATTTTGAACCCAAGACTTCCTATTGTCAAGTGCAGTGCTCTTTCTAATATACATACTATTTTGCAAATAGCTTCTGAAGTTACTGCAGTTCAAACCCAAAAATGAAAACAAAGTGAGAAAAACTCACCCTTTGAAATTAAAAGCAATAAATGGATAAAATGGATGTGATTAGCCTGCTATAGCAGTTTTCTACCCCAAGAGAAATCTATAAAATATGCTGCTGCTAAGACTTTAATGTCTCCCAAATCTCAGCAAGGGATTAGGATCACTCCCAAATTTCAATCAAAAGACTACAATAAACTGTGATCTAATGGATTATAACATATTAAAGATAATTTATCAAAACAGAAGAGTCTGCATGGAGTCTCAAAAAAGGCAAACTTAAAGAATTAAAAAAAGACATTTATTGGAGATAAGCTAAAAGGGTAGGCAGAAGAAAGGGATCTATTAGAAAGCCATTTATAAAAAGAAATAAGGTTTTTTTTAAAGGTAATTTTATATATCAAGTTTTCAATAAGAATTAGTTTAGTTTTTTAAATATGTCTTTATTGGTTATTTTCAATTTCAGGATCATGGAATTTGGAGTTAAAGAATCTTAGAAATCTTATTTGACTGATGAGCAAACAGGCTCAAAGAGTTTAAGCTCTTTGCAAAAGGCTATACAAGTAAAAAGTAAAACTGTGATGTGAATCTAGTTCCCCTTATTCAATATCAAGTGTTCTTTCTTCTATAGTATGCTATCTTGGATTTGATGAGAAGTACAATAGACAATATTATAGCCAAGTATCACTGGAAGAAGGAAAATCAGTAATAAATACATTATGAGTGACTGAAAATATGCATTGTGGGTAGAGCTGTAAATTCATACAACCAGCATGGAATACAATTTGGAATTATGCAAAGTGACTAAAATGTCCACAATCATTGGTTTTGCGATTCTGTTAGGGACATACTCCCAGATTGTCACTGACAAAAAATTTAAAAATTTTTAAAGGCTGCAAATAAACTAAAATATTTATAGCAGCACTCTTCCTGGTAACAAAAAACTGGAAACAAAATAGATGCTCACTGATTAAAGAACAAGTAAACAAAATGTGGTATATTAATATAATGGAATATTACTATGCTAAAAGAAAACAGAGAAATGTGGGAAAATTTACATAAACTTATGTAAAGGGAAGTAAGCAAAGTCAGGAAAACAATATATACAATGACTAGAACGATAAAGAACAACATCTACAAAACAAGAAAAACTGAATGGTGAGAAAGTATGAAAACCACATTTGGCCCCAAATAAGAACTATGAGAAGACACATACACCTGCACCTTTGCAGAGTTTGGGGAAGGACCAAGAATTTGGAACACTGCACATACAAACAATTTTTTTCAACACTATTGGCTCTGCTTAATATTTTTTTTGCTTCCTCCAAAAAATAAAATAAAATTCTTTGTAATAAAGGATGGCTCACTGTGAAGGAAGAGAGATAGGAGGCTGGTCTATGCAATCTAAGAACAAAAGATATCAGTAGAAATACCTTATTTAAAAAGAGTGGTAACAGACAAACAGCTCAAATATTTTACTGGAATCCAGTGATGACTAAAAGAACTAGAACAAGATTTCTAACAAATTGGTCAGATCTTCTTTGGAAGACTTAAGAAAATGCATGTATAAAAACTGCATAGGATCAGAAGACTGGATGAAACTGTGATTTATAACACTGGACAGTGCCAACAAGAGACAAAATCATGTGATTCCAAGTACTTATCAGCTTATCAGCTATTCGGCGTTCAATGTCTCTAAGGGAAAAGACTCACAGCATAATAAAATTTTACATTTGAGAACTGTTGTAGTATAGCAAATAGAATCCTTAGGTAATTACTATAAATTGTCAAGATATAAATTTAGACGTCATATGAGGAAAAACACAATAAGAAATGAATCAGCCCTTTGATCCAGCAGTGTTTCTACTGGTCTTATATCCCAAAGAGATCTTAAAGGAAGGAAAGGGACCCCTTTGATCCAGCAGTGTTTCTACTGGTCTTATATCCCAAAGAGATCTTAAAGGAAGGAAAGGGACCCAAGTGTGCAAAAATGTTTGTGGCAGCCCTTTTTGTAGAGAAAGTGGAAACTGAATGGATGCCCATCAATTGGAGAGTAGCTGAATATGTTATGTTATATGAATGTTATGGAATATTATTGTTCTGTAAGAAACGACCAGCAGGATGATTTCAGAAAGGCTTGGAGAGACTTACATGAACTGATACTAAGTGAAATGAGCAGAACCAGGAGATCATTATATACAGCAACAAGATTATACGATGATCAATTCTGATGGACGTGGCTCTTTTCAACAATGAGATGATTCAAACAGTTCCAATTGTTCAGTAAAGAGAATCAGCTACAGCCAGAGAGAGAACTATGGGAAATGAATGTGGACCACAATGTAGCATTTCCACTCTTTGTTATTGTTTGCTTGCATTTTTGTTTTCCTTCTCAGGTTTTGTTTTGTTTTTTTCTTTCTTTCTAGACCTGATTTTTCTGGTGCAGCAAGATAACTGTATAAATATGTACACATATATGGATTTAACATATACTTTAACATATTTAACATGTGTTGGATTCCTGCCATCTAGGGGAGGGGATGGGGGGATGGAGGGGAAAAGTTAGAACAGAAGGTTTTACAAGGGCCAATGTTGAAAAATTACCTATACATATGTTTTGTAAATAAAAAGCTATAATAATAATTTTTAAAAAAGGAAATAGACGAACAAAAAGAAAAAAAGAAATTAAATGCGAATTTGGGGGGAGTTTTGTAGAAGCCACAGATGACATGTAAAAACCAACAGATGGCACAGAAAAAAGTTTAAAAACTCAGACATGTAAAATATATGTATAGTATTGTATAATATTAACATATTTTATCTTTTAATAACATACATACATCCAAATTTTATAATAAAGTATTGTAAACACTCCATAAAAGAAAAACTGAACCAGTCCAATAGTACAGATTGCTTAAGAAGATAGTGATTTCCCCCTTCTATTTATGATTAAGCCAAGGCTAAAATATCACTTGTCAAATATAGTGAAAAAAGAATCTTTTTTCAGATACAGGATAGATTGTGGATTCCTTCCAACTCTGAAATTCTGTGATTCTCTATTCTTGTGCCTGACACAGAATATACACTAAATAAATGCTTGTTGATTTGATTCTTCTATATTTGAAAATTTTACTTTTAAAAGCACCAAGACTTCTTATTGTAATTATGTTATAGAATTATCTCTAAAATCTCCTACTCAATTCAACAACAAACATAAAAAATAAATTCTTTAAACCAGAAAAGAAAAATTTCTAACCTGGAAAAACACAAAAATAAATCTAATAAAAGGAGAAATTTATATGTAAGTATAAGTATTAACAGGAAAATGAAAACAAAGTATAAATGAAATACAATATAATTTTTTCCAATTCGTTTCCTAGATTTTTTTCCCTCATAACAGGTTGATCCTATGTCCTTGAATCACTTGTATAGAACAAACTTTGTTACTTCAGTCTATAGAAGATTTCAATAGTTGTTAGAAAAGGAATATCTTTTCTACATGGAAAAAAATTAATAACCTCATTCTAAGAGCTAAAACTTTTGAGGAATAATAAAAGTAGATTTTTTTTTACTACAATAGGAAAACCAAATGATGCCAGATAAAATATTAAATAATAAAGATAATCCTGAAGTCCTTAAATAGAACAATTAAGTAATTGTACCAAAAAGTGTTACAAGTTTCTCAAAAGAGCAATAAATGTATAGCTATAGGACACTTTAATTTAACTCATCAGATATTTCTGAATCATATCTATAAAATATAAAATTTTAGGAAAGAAATAGCTAAAGTTAAAGCACTAAAGTAAAAAATTGCATTTACCTGCTGAGTAGCTCGAGTCCAGCAGAAAACTTTGGCGAATATTGAACAGTCCTGTCAAAATAAACTTTTTATTAAAAAGACTGCATTTTCTCATATATGTTATAACTACAAATATAAGAATTTTTCCACCTATGAAATTAAAATTTTAAAATCAATAATTGCAACTTCACTAAATTTTAAGAGGAATAAATCATAGTTTGTTTTTCTGTTAATATAATGTATTCAAATCACTAACTCCCAAAGACATTGTTTTTGACATCTAATAAACACTTCAATAGAATTGTAATTACCAAAAAGAAAATCTGCATGATTAAAATGTTTCTTCTTTAGGCTGGAAATGAAATCCAGACACATACTTTATTTTATGTTGAAAATGAAAAACAACAAAATCAACAGTGATATATTTTCATGCGATGTTTCCAAAGATATTTACTTGCTAAGATTTTTGTTATTAATGTGTTTTTTTGCTCTTTTTGTTCTTAATTGTAAAATGAAAACTATGATAAATAATTATCAGATAATATTCATTAAGGTTCTCTGAAATTCAAGTGGAGAAAAAACTACCAAAATAAATCTATGAAAACTAATCATTTAGATTTGTTTCTATTTCATCATAATTTTAGGAGATTACAGGATAAATTTTAAAACGACTAAGTTGTATTTACCCAATATAAATCTCCCACATCCATTTAAATATAAAATCCGTTGTATAACTCAGAGTGAATATCAAACTCAATGGCAAAACTCAGGAGTGCAGACTCAATCAGATTAAGACATAACTGGGAAACAAAATAAATAAAAATTCAGCATAATGCTGATTTATCATTTTTAAAGAAAATTTGTTGTCAATAGAAACTAATTTATACTTGCATTTGACACTATTGATATAATTTATTACTAATGTAACAAAACATAAAAATTTAAGTTGGTTGAAAGAAAATTAGTGTAGTATTATGTAAAAATAAACTTAAAACTCATGGAAGGATTCTTTGAAAATAAATTGTAGCACAGTCATACCTTTGTTTGCTTTTTACTTTTGCTTCTCTTGACTTGTCACTTAAAGACTTGAGCCTATAATTGAGTATAAAATTGTATTATTTTATTTTTGTATTACTCATAAAGACAAGAAATAAGCTTTTAAATTAGATATTTCACAATATTGTAACTTTACTGCCTGACAAGCAAAATTTAGTTTTTAATTTAAAAAACTTACATCTGTTTATAAAATAGCAAACCACTCTTTTATTTTTTACAGAAAAAAATTCTTCTATTTTTCTCTCAAATTGACCATAATCCTGTTTTTAATTTAAATTCAATTTTATTTTATTTTCAGTTCCAAATCCTCCCCCTTCCAATAATGAGAAAGCAAGAAAAACAAAATCTGTTTCAAACGTACACAATCAAGTAAAACCAAATTCCCACATTAGTCATTTCAACAAAATTTTTAAAAAATCTTTTTAGTTTGTATTCTGAGTATACCATCTCTCTAACTGGAGGTGGACAGCATGTTTTACTATGAGTCTTCTAGAATTATTATTGGTCATTGTGCTGATTAGTTTACTAAATTTTTCAAAGTTTTTTGTCTTTATAATATTATCATATACAATCAATTTTCAACATTTGCAAGGATAATGTTCTGAAAAAACAATGCAAAAGTAAAAAAGCATGAATTCGAATACATTGAACCTAAGGAAAAGACATGGTTAGGTTCCTGGGACCACTAAAAACTAATTTTTTGCTAAAGAGATAACTGAAAATAAACTTTCTGCATATAATTTTTATAACAAAACATTAATTCTGATAACATGCATTTTTCTTAACACAGTAATCATAATATAACCCATAAAATACAGGGAAGAGGAGAGACCACGCCTGACAGGATCAGAAGGGAACGGTGATGTCAGAAGAATCTCAAAATAAAAAACAGATGGGACAACCTGCCGTCTCTAATTTCCCTTTCGCCTCTGTGCTTGAATTCTTCCTGATGAAAAGCACATGCCTCAGGGTGAGTCCCTAGCCCTGGTCAGAGTTCAAAACTCCTGCCCAGGGAGGCTTGGGGCCCAGCCTGGTGCAGCTCTCTGAGGAGCCCGATGGCACAGGCAGTAGTAGAGGAGGCAGGATGCTTTCGAGTGCCAGCCAGAGGGCAGGAGTGATACCATTGCATCTGACCACAGACTTAGTTGCTTTTCCATTTTTTCAGTTCCCTCATTGTGCACTTAAGTGAAGTTATGTTAGCACTTTCTGGAGTGCATTCATGAAGACTTTTATAAATACTTTGCTTCTTTTGTGAATATAAGCTTGCATTCACTGTACCTCTCATTTTTTTTTTAATAGTTCATAGCCATGAGGGTGTGTGGTTGCCAATATAAAAGGAAAAATGAGGTTAGTAATAAAATCACACTTGAAGTCACAAAAATTAAAACTGAACTATGGAGGATTGATTTGTAAATTGTTCTACATGATCTGTTTATTCTGCTTTGCATCAATCAATTCATACTATTTTATCCATGTTGTTCTAAAGCCATCTCTTTCATCATTTCTTATAGCACAACAGTGTTCCATCACATTCATATAACATAATCAGGTTATCAACTATTCCCCAAATGATGGGCAACTCCTCAATTTCTAATTCTTTGCCGCCACAAAAAGAGCTGTTACAAATATTTGTTTAAGAGTCCTTTACTTTTTTTGATTTTTTTTTTTGGGGGGGGGGAGTGGTAAAGATCTAATAGCAGTATCACTGGATCAGAGGATATGTACAATTTAATAGTTTTTTGGGAACAGTTGCAAATTTCTTTACAGAATGACGATACCAGATCCCAGCTCACCCATGTACCTTTTTTCCCGTAACTCCACCAGCATGTCCCACCAAGAACCTGCTTTTCATTTTTGGTCAACTTTGCCAATACAACTGATATAAGGTATTTTCTCAAATTTGTTTCAATCTGAATTTCTCTAGTTATTAGAGTTTTAGATTATTTTTTCATGTGGCTATTGACAGCTTGGATTTCCTATCCCTACCTCCTCTCCAAATTGCCTATTCTTCGCGGAGATCTATCTTTTTTTTTTTTTCCCTATAATTATAACTTTTTATTTACAGAACCCATGCCTGGGTAATTTTTTTACAACATTATCCCTTGCACTCACTTCTGTTTCGACTTTTTCCCTCCCTCCATTTACCCCCTCCCCCAGATGGCAAGCAGTCCTATACATGTTAAATACATCACAGTATATCCTAGATACAATATATGTGTGCAGAACCAAACAGTTCTGTTGCACAGGAAGAATTGGATTCAGAAAGTAAAAATAACCCAGGAAGAAAAACAAAAATGCAAACAGTTTACATTCATTTCCCAGTGTTTGTTCTTTAGGTGTCGCTGCCCATCATTGATCAACTGAAACTGAGTTAGATCTCCTTGTAGAAGAAATCCACTTCCATCAGAATACATCCTCATACAGTAATCGCTGTTGAAGTATATAATGGCGTAGATCTATCTTTAATTGTATCAAGAGTGTTTTGGAATTGTATCCAAGTAATTCCTATATATGTCTTAGCAGATAGTCCTCAAGTACTTTATATTGTGTGTACTTTTTTAAAAATGGAATTTTCTTTCTGTATCTTCCTGTTGATTTTGTTGGCAATACACAGTAATGCTGATGATGCTGTGACTTTAGTTTATGTCCTACAACTGGGCTGAAGCTGTTGTTTCAATTAGTTTTTTATTGACTCTTTAGGACAGTGGTTGGCAAACTATGACCCAATACCTGTTTTTATATGGCCTACAATTGAATGGTTTCTATATTTTAAAATAAAGTTTTAGATTTATTTTGTTTTGTATTTTAAAATGTTAAAAGAAAATCTCTTGCAGGCTGTACAAAAACAGGCAACAGTACAGATATGACGCAAAGATCTTGGTTTGCCAACCTCTAGTTCTCTAAATAAATTATCCTATCGAATGCAAAAAGTGATCATTTGGTTTCTTTACCTATATCTATTCTCTTGATTTTTTTCTTTTCTTATTGCTTTAATTAGCATTTCTAGTACTATATTGAATAGTAATGATGACAATCTATAGTCTTGTTTTACTCTGACATTAGTGGAAAAGCATTTAATTTATACCTATTAAAGAAAATAGATATAAAGTATAAAAATTTATACTTATTTAAGTATATACTGCTTTTTTTTTCAATTAAGAAAAGCTCTACAGGGCAGCTAGGTGGTGCAGTGAATAGAGCACCAGCCCTGAAGTCAAGGACCTGAGTTCAAATCTGGTCTCAGACAATTTAACACTTTCTGGCTGTGTGACCCTGAACCTAATCCCAATTGCCACAACAACAACAACAACAAAAATCAGTAATGGATGTGTATCTTCTTAAAAACTTTTTCTGCATTTACTGGCATAATTGTATGATTCTGCTGTTAATATGGTCAATTAGGCTTATAGTTTCTTTAATATTTAATAAACCCTGCCTTTCTAGCATTAATCTATTAATCTGGTCTGACCATATTATATAAACATTGTAATATTTTGTTGACGTCTCCTTCCTAATATTTTAATTTACATTTTTTGCATCATTATTCATTAAAGATGTTGGTTTATTTTTTTTTTTTCTGTTTTGACTCTGATTTAGTTATTAAGGGCATATTTGTGTTAAAAAAAGATTTGATGGGACTTTCTTTTCCTAACTTTTCAAAGAGTTGATGTAATATTGGAATGAATCATTCTTTAAATCATAAAACTTGCTTGCAAATCCAAGTATTCTAATTTCCTGTTCTAATAATATGGGCAATTTATAATTTCGTAAATATCTATCCACTTCACTTAGATTGTCAGTTATATTCACACATGAGTGACAAAAGAGTAGTTAATCACTCATTGCTTCTATTTCTTCTTCACTGGCTGTAAATTCACTGTTCTTTCATTTTTGATAATGGGATTTGATTTTTTGTTCTTTAATCAAGTCAGTCAGTGGCTTATTGATTTTCTTGGTTTTTTCTCCTTCAAATAAGAATTAGTTTGCACTTTCATTTATTAATTTTTTGCTTTTAATTTTGTTAATCTTTCCTTTGATTTTCAGGATTTTTATTTTGGTATTTGAAAGTATTTATTTTGTTGGTTTTTCAGTTTTGCTTTTTGTTTTTTAGGCATGTCTAATTCATTTATCTACTTTCTCTCTCTTTTACTGATCAAAGTATTTAGATGTATAACTTTCCTAATAATAATAAACGATTAGATTGCCTTCTAAAATTGTGACATTGTTTCATTGTTGTCATTATTTTTAATGAAATTACTGTTTCTATGATTTCTTTTTTGAGATTAAGTTATTTAATTTCCAATTAATTTTAAAATTTTTTCTTCAAAGGCCTCTTTTTATTAAACATAATATTTATTGCCTTATGATTAAAAAAAAGATGCATTTGATATTCTGGCTTTCCTGCATTTGTTGGTGAGGCTTTTTTTTTAAACTCTAAAATAGTCAATTTTTGTGAAAGTGCTATGCATAGTTGAAATATAGGTAAACTCCTTTCCACCTTGATTAGAGGTCTATTATATCTAAATTTTTCTAAAACTCTATTGAGATCTTTCATTTTTGCTTACTTTTTTGTTTTAAATTACTGTTTGATTTATCTGAGAGCAGGTAAACTGGGACATCATTATAGTTTTCCTGTCTTTTTTTCCCCTCTAAATAATTTAACTTTTAGTTTAAGAATTTAAATGCTATGTCTCAGTTGTATTTATGTTTAATATAGATATCCATCGGGGGCACCTCTCAACAAAAAGTAATTTGTTTATTTCTTTAATTAGTTCTATTTTTGCTGTTTCTTTGTCTGACATGATTGTTAGCTCTGCCTATTAAAATTTAAGGTGAAATGTAATAGATTCTGCTCCAGTTCCTTATTTTAACTGTGTGTATCTTTTTGTTTGTTTGTTTCAAGTGTATTTCTTTATAAACAACATCATTGGATAAACAATATTATTGGATTTTGGTATCTAATCCATTCTGTCTCTTCCAGTGTGTAGACATCCCATTCATAGGCACAGAAGTGTTAAATATAATTTCTCATCATCCTATTCTCTTAATTTTTTTTCTTTTTTGTTTTCTAGTCCCACTTTAAATAATTTGTTTTGCTTGTGAGTAATCCATTCCTTAATCTTAGGTAGCACCTACCTCCAAGGTTATTGTGAGGATCAATAATTATAAGATAACAATTGTAAAACACTTAGCACAGTGCCTGACAACACAGTAAATGCTATAGAAATGTTAGCTATTACAATAATGATTTTATTAATATACTCTCTCTCTACTTCTACCTCTACTATTCCCTTAATAACTCTTTTTCTTTACTATTTTCCCATCAGACAAATTATATTTCTGTAACCAAAACGTATGTGCATGCTTCCTTCTTTTGATGAGTTCAAATGACAGTGATATGCAAATATCACTCCCTCCTCCCACCCTTTACTCTTTGATGTTACAGACTTCTATTATACACCTCAATTTTGGGATAAATTTTCCCATTCTTCCTTTCCCTTCTCCTCCACCTAGTATCTTCTTGCTATCTCTCTACATTATTCTTCTAAGATTAAAAATAATAGAATTATTCCTATGCCTCTAATTAATTAGATTCTTTCCATGACTTCTGATTATGATGGATACATATAACATCTCGTGTTGCATATAAAAATGTAACTCTCTCTCCTTAAACTGACCTAGATTGAAAAAATTACTCAAAAAGGCTTTTTCTTGGATTTTTCAATCAGAATTTGGTCTGACACATTTTCTAGATCTTTGTACTCTATCCGTTTTGACTATGTTTTATGACTTTAACAGATGACAACCCAAGCAGAATTCTACCTCTTTTATCTGTTCTCTTTTCACAACCTGGCACCATCTTTTCTTTCTAACATTATCACATATTTCAAATGTTTAACAAATTTTACTCAATGCCTTATATAACCTAGGTAAAATAGTTTTTAAAAAATCTACAGATAAACAAAACTGCAAGGATAATTGACTTGCTAGTAAGGAGACAAAAATATCAACAAGCTAGAATGATGGGCTTAACTAATTAATAAGGAAGATGTCTATTTTGTAGACTTTTGTCTTTAAAGTAGACAAGTCTTTATTAGTTTCAAAAATACCGTTTCACAAGTATAAGAAGAAGAGCCATGGCTTAGTGAGAATGTCATTTTAAAGAGGAGGGAAATTAATAGAGTTCAAGCTCAATATAAAACAATGGTGATACAGCAACCAATAATTACATCATTCTTGGTGAAACTAAAAGAGGTATAGGTTCTGAATAAGGGAAGTGACAGTCCTGTACTGTCTGACTTGGATAGACCACAGATACATTTGCAGTTCTGGGTACACGTTTTTAGAAGGACATTGATAAACCACAGAATGTCCAGAAAAGAGTGGCTTGGAGGACCTTAGGATCCCACTGTACAAAAATTACTTGAGGGATCTGAGGATATTTAACTTGAAAAAGCACATAGATGGGAAGATATACTAATAATCTTAAATGCACATGTTCCATTTGGCTGCCAAGGATAAAATCAGGTACAATAGGGGAGTTTCAGAGAAGCATATTTTGATCAACTTAAGAAAAAATTTCCCAATAATTAGAAGTATATAAGAGTTTCAGAAAGCAGTGGGCTCACTCTCTATAGAGATAGTCAAAGTGGAAAAATGTCATACAGTCTCAGAACTAAAAATTGGCAGAGATTTTCTAGCTCATTCTGTACCTGACTCCAAATACCTTTTAGAATATCTCAAATACCAAAAATAGTCATCCTGTGATTACTGTCTATGATATTCTTCTACTTTGATTGCTCTTTGCCACCCTGGACTACACGCTGTATCCTTATCCCTCCCTGCCCTTGTTCTGGCCATTCTCAGGGCCAGGAATCAATTCCCTTTTCGATCTTTGCTTCCTTTAGAATTCAACTTATAAACTACCTTCTATAAAAATCTTCTTCCAAAAGCTGTCTTTCTCACATTTTGCTAAGGCCTTTCTTCTTCAAATCTCATGTGACATTTTGTTTTGTATTTTTCCAACACAATTATTATGATCCTCACCTTAATATAAAATACTACTTAATATTTCAGGTATCTCTGTTGGTGTGTAAACACAGTATTAGAACACAGATTTTTGAGGACAAGGCCTATTTCTCATTTAAACTTTGTTCTTCTCCTAGTATCTGGTGTGGTGCACAGGGGATGCTAAATAAATAATTTAGAAAGATACCTATAAAGTGGCTAATGAGTCTAAATATTTTACATGTATCCTTGGCTTTCTTATCAGGGCTGAGAAGTTTCAAGATCATTATTATAAGTCAACCCAGAGAGTTGTGTATAGTTTTCCCACACTATGTGGCTCCATATTTCTATGCTTTTAAAATTGGGTCTGACTTTTTATAGTTTGGGGTCCCCCCCCAAGTTTTGTTGCTTTTGGTACCACAGAGTACCAAATCTCCTGTCCTGGAGTCAATAAGATCTGAGTTCAAATCTGTCCTTAGACACTAGCTGTGTAACTAACCTTAAGCAAGGCACTTAATCCTGTTTACCTCATTTCCCTCATCCATAAAATGAGCTGCAGAAGGAAATGGCAAACCATTATAGTATCTTTGCCAAGAAAATCTGGGATCACAAAGATCTGGACACAACTGAAATAACAATTGTTATTTCATACTGCTATTAACGTTTCTGTCAGCCCTCCTCCTCTCCTCCTCATTTGTTATTTATAACATTTATAATCAGTTATGAGCTTAATTCCTCCCCTCCAAATATGTTTGTGAGAATAGTGCACAAAATTAATAAGTAGATCTTGATTAAGGGCTCTCAAGTCTATAAGCTTTTTGTAGTCAGACTTTGTGTAATCTATTTTTTGGAAGCCTACAGGCCTTTTCTTGTTTGTTTCCCAGTTCTTGCTTTTGTTCCAATATTCACTTTGCTGGATAAGTTTTCAGGTTGATGGATTATTGAATGTTACTTATCTAACTATTTCTGCTAAACTGGAAAGCTAGATCTACCAAAATATACTTGAGACTCATGAATACAATTACAAAACACTATAGAGCTAAAGAAAAATAAGTGAGATATTATTCAGTCACGGTTGGGCCATGCCAATATAATAGAAATTAAGATACTACACCTCAATCAACTTACAGATTCACTGTCATATTAATGAAATAAAAAATTTTTTAAAGTAGACAAAATATGAACAAAATTCATCTGGAAAAAAAATTTAAAAAAAGACAAAAATTTCTAGGGAAATAATGGAATAAAAGGAATAAAAGAAATCTAGTAGTATTAGGCCCCAAACCATATTGTAAAGTAATAATTATCAAAACTATTTAGTATTGGTTAAAAAATAAAATAATCAGTGTAACAGATTAGTTAAGAAAGACCCAAAAACAACTGAAAATACTAGAATAGAATTCAATAAACCCATGGATCCTACTGGGGTAAAGACAACATAGTGGGGTATATGACAAAATTGCTAGGAAAACAGGAAAGCAATAAAGCAGAAATTAGGCTTAGGGACTTTACATAATATACTATTCTCAAATGCCTAACACACCTGATGTGAATCAAAACCAAAAAAAATTTACTACCATATTACATTTGTTTTGCATTTTATATTTTTGAAAGTGCTTTGATATATAGTATCTCACTGGATCCTTACAGACCCTTGGGAGATAGGCAGGACAGGGATTTTATAGATGAAGAATATGAGGCAGAGTGCTCAGATCATTAGTCAACAACTCACTATTAGAGATTAGACCACAACACAAAATTTCTGAGTATACTGTTCTTTATACCTTACCATGTGTCACTTTGTAAAGCCAGATTACCTGTGCTCTTCTATTAATTAGTCAATAAGCATCTCTTAGTGTATGTTAGGCACAGTGCTAAATACTCAGAATACAAAGAAAACAAAAAACTAGCTTCTACTTTTATAAATTTTCAGTCCAAGTAAAGGAATTGGAATTAATCATTTGCATTTTAATGTAAATTAAGAAAGAAATCATATTTTATTAATATTTAGTGTAGAGACTGTCCCAGATGTCCTAACTGGATTCATACAGCAAACTATGACCATATAATGCATGACACAGAAAGTTATCTGAAGGAAAAGCAACAGGACTTGACAGGGGCACACTCATTTGTTTATTTGTGACATAAATGCAATTCATGTGTACCTGACTGAATGGAGCTCTAGAGTATGTAATCTAGTTTTAACTAAATTAACCCACAAAATGAATAAGAGGTTCTAAAAGACTCATACAAAGAAATAGTGGATTTAAAAAAAAAGTTAAGCATGAAGGACTAATAAGAAAATAGCAGAAATTATGCTAATCAGATCTGACATGTCAGCCAAATTATTCAAAATTAGCAAGATTATTTGAAGTATGGATTTATGTCCACTGTCATTAAAGATGAATCTCATCATAAATGTATATTCTGCCTTGAGATATTGGCTAATAATAGCATGAAGACATCATGACTAAAAACTAAACATCTACATCATAAAAACAAATTTCTCCAATTTTTAAAAATCTATGACATCTAATCAAATACCTAACAAAAATTCACTATGCTTAATGGCATGCTCACAAATAACAAAGTTACACTGGAGATGGAAAAGATGTTCAGTTGGGAAGGATAGAAACCAATCCTTGAATCTAACTATGTGGTTTACTGATAATATGCCATCATCCCAGTAATACACACACATACCCACAATCTGATGACAATCATCTTTGACAACCACACAGTTTCTCAGAAAATAGGACACTTGAAAGGCAAAACAGCATACTTGGTAGTTCCTGTCTAGAAACTGAGGTTTGTCCAAGTGGTCATAGTTAGGACAACTAACACTGTTTTATGCTTAGAAGGACAAAAGGAATTAATTAAAACTTTTTTCAAATGCACACATCTATAAAATGAGTAGGTTCAAATGAGTTAATATAAAGCATTATGAAAACTTTTAACCTAAATAAATGTTAGGTATTTTACTGCATTAAAAGTGTCATATTATATTATTGGGGAGATGCTAACCAAGATGCCAAAAGGTTAAAAAAAAATTATGCACCTACATTATCTGTACTAGGATGGAATAAAGTTCACTAACTTAAAAAACCAATGTAGATTACTTTGATTCAACCATCATTTTATTAAGCCCTGTGCAGGCATTGCTAAACTCTGGATACAACAAAGAAATCAGTGCACTCAAATCATTTTTACTTTTTATTGGGGGGAAATGTATGCAAATAAAAACAAAAGAAATAAAAAGTAAATTTTGGGGAGATAGGAGCACAAACATGGGGCAATAAGGAAAGAAAGCAGCCCAAGCCAAATCAAAGAGGGAACTACAGATTCCAAGAAGTAGAGATGAGAAGGGGGAACATAATAGGCATGGAAACACAGAAACAGATTGTCGAGTATCTCAAGTGGCAAACAGGAAAATCTGTATATGAAAAATAATATAGTAAGTCTTGAAAGACATGATGAGATAACATTATGAAAGGTTTTAAATATTAGATTTTGTATCTTATAAAAACAATGAAAGCCACTGAAACTTCTTATGCATGGGAGCGACATAATCAGATCTGTGGTTTAATAATAACAATTTTTTTTTAGCTCTGTAGAGAATGGACTAGAAAAAAAAGCAGAGTCTAGGGGAAGGGAATAAGTTGAGCAATGTATGGCAAGAAGTAAAGAGTCTGAATAAGGATTAGGATCAAAAGAATGAAGGCAAATGCCTCTAAGGAGACTAAGGTCTCTATGTGGTTTTTAACATTGGGTACGTGAATTTTTAAAAAATACTGTGTTAACTACTCTGATATAATTCCTTTTTTTAAAAATGCTATATATTTTTCAAAATATGTTCAAAAGTGTCATTCTGAGAAAGGAACTCTAGAGACTTCACCACACTTCCAAAGGTGTCCATGTCACAAAGAAAGTTTTTGTAACATCAGAAAAAATAAATAAATGGTTGCTAAGAAGATATTATTATAAAGTCTAATGCACACTTTGGTTTGATGAAGATGAAGAAAACTAAAGCACTTTGTTAACATCTGCTCCCTTTAAAATCGTATAGCCTATAAGACAGATGGCATCTATCAGCTTACTTTGGATTATGATTTGCTGAACAAGGTCACTATGCTCATCACTACAATAGTTCTTGACATCATCACTTTTGCAGAATAAGAGCCCGGGCTCAAGATGAATAGTATGAATTTATGACACTTAACCATTGCTATTTTTCCTCTCTTCTTATGGCTAAGATTAGTCAGAAATAATTCCCTTTCACCTGGAAAAAAGAGTCCTGTATATTTTCACTGTTCTTCCCCTAGGCAACTACTCATATTGCCATATTCTAGTCCTAAAGGCACTGATGTACTCCATTTTGAGAACATCACGTTATCTGGGAGAGATGAAGCCATAATTACTGAAGACCTACATTTGGACATGGCACATTTAAAGGGCAGAGGATGGAAAAGCAAACTTAAGAAAATCTAGGTTCTAACATATTCAGACAAATTTTGGGGAGCACTGTCAGTAGGGAAATCCCAGAGCATTCTGGAATAATATAGAATAAATTGATACCCACTTTCCCACAATTTAAAGTATCCGAAAGGCTTACTGGACACATTAAGATCTGAAGAACCCCCATTCTCCATCTGGATATCCTAATGATTCCCATTTATTGAGTCAGCTGTAAGTCCATCTCTTTCAAATGGAGCATAGACTTTAAACTCAGAATATCTAAAACAAGTTATCCAACAGTCTCTCCCCTGGAAACCTTATGACCTTGATTGGCCCATGTTTCGGAAGATCTCTGCCCACATAGAGGAGATTGTGTGAAGCCTTTGGCAGTCACCAAGGGGTGGCCAGTATATCATTAGGCTTCTTGGAGCTACAAGTTTTACAAAGTGGCTTTTCACTAGGACATTTCTGAAAAATGGATGTTCACTTGTTACTGGGCCCTAGCTGCTACTAAACAGATGCAGAATTATCTTTTGTTCAGAATTGAATAAAGGTTGGGTGATAGGATAGCTCTCTGACAAGACAGGTAAAGGAGAAGGTTTCTATTGTTTAATAGAAGTCATATACTAAAAATCTTACCTTCCTGGCTCATTCCAGTTAGTATCCTTTACAAAAAGTTAAGACTAAAGATGTTCAGTCCAGGTCTGAAATCCTGCCACTTCCACTAGCCCAACAGGCCTCTACCTATAATCCTGAGGAACAAATTTCATCTAATTTACTGATGACTGATCTATTACAAAGGAGCTATGCAAATCTAGACTTCAAATCTATTACTTCCAGTAATAGGAATGGAGGTTCTAGCAAGTCCTTACAGCGGCTAAGGTCCACATTGCATTTGAAGGATGGGACAACGAACATCATCATCTACATGATTCTTAGGTAATAGTGGTCATGAAGCTGGCCATGTTGCCTGGAGCCTGATGAAAACAGGTATGGCTCTTTGGGATGAGGACTGATGAAGTAATTTTGCTAATATCAAAACTGCAATTATTTGTGGGGCATGTCAGAAAAAACATGTTCTCCACTCGCAGGCATCATTATAAACAGCAAAGGTTAGGACACATGGGTTCATTGCTACTCTAGACTTTGGAGTAGTGATGTCATGTTATGCTGGGCATAGAATCGTGGCTTTTTCCTACGTGTGACACAACTATTCATGCTCAGTTGGACTACTTGTGCCAATTAGAGGTTTGCTCCAGGCAATCAACAGCTACATCATCAGCACCTCCTAAAGGATAGTGTACACCCCGGAGAATTAGCTCGGAGCCCACTCAATTGGAAGGCTTACTTTCTTCTGAGATGGTTCAGATAACTCCTTTTCAGAAAGGGATTGGAGGCCAAGACGTGCTATTATTTAGAAATGTCTTGCTTTTTAACAGTACAGGAGAAGATAAATTGCTACTATGTAACTATGGTAAATGTCTTTACTTGGAAGAAGGGGATCCCTTACTTAAAAAGCAAAATTTCATCTATCTCAATAGCAGTTTTCAGTCTTTGGATGATGTTGAGGAAGAATCTTTTGAAACCTCCATAGAAGAAATAGGCAGCTCTTCAGCTAAGGCTTCTAAGAAGGTGAAGATTTGGGGTCATCCTCATAATATGGCTCTCAGGAGGAAATTTTGGTAGAAGAGTCAGGGAGTACTGAATGAGTGGTTACTAAGTACTAGGAAAATGATTTCCATTTACTAGGTATTAGATACTAGAAAAGCTTAGATCTTAAGACAGATTTTATGGATCATAATCTTTTAGGCACTTTACTATAAATAATGATGAGGTATGATGAAGAGGAATCTATGACTTTGATGGAGCTGTAGTCATTTATTTTGTTATGGTCCCAGTGTTCCTAGTATTGCTAATGTGGAAATGTTTACCATGATGGTGCATGTACAGCCTATATCTGATTGTTTGCCGTCTTGGGGAGAAAGGAGGGAAAAGAAAGAGGGAGAAAAATTTAGAATTCAAAATCTTACAAAGATAAAAGTGAAAATTATCTTCACATGTAATTGAAAAAAAAAATACAAATATTACCTCATTGATAAGTATTATATCATCTCTCCAGGAAAAGCATTTGTGTGATTGTGCCAGGGATATTCTAGGTTTAATATTTCTGGTACTGCTCCTACTCATTGTCACTGTCTTACATCTGTAGATCTGCTATAAACTTCAAATTTGATCCATCCCCACAGCACTCACAGATAGTAGCAAGTATTAACAATAAGAGACAGATATATAATGCCACAGGGAACTTTAGAATCAATTCTGTAGATGTAAACAGTTAAACATAAAAAAGCTAATATGTGTTTTATACTGGTAAAATGCATCAAAAAATGTTTCACCCAAGTCTGTTCATATCAGCCATGATTTAAGGTGAAAAAAGTACCAAACTTAAGTAATAGGACTTGATTCAAATTCTGATTCTATCAATTATTACTTCTGCAATGTTGGTCAAGTCACACACAGCCTTTCTGGGCCTCAGTTTCCTCATCTGTAAAATAGAACTACTAAAACTAAAAATGTTCTACTGGACAACTTCTCAGATTCCTTTGAGTTTTAAGAACCTATGAATTTTTCTTTCCTATTTCTATTTTATCAACTTTCAAAGTCTAGCAAACAGATCTACAACAGTAAGTGCCTATCTCCTATATCCCCTGCTAGATAACTTATGTTACATGTTACATGAGATGTAAATCACTAGCAAAAGTTCATCTATATCAGCAGTAGGATTAGTGATTGTCATTTTCTGTGAAGAGCGAGTCAGCACCCTGGATGCCTTAGAATCAGCAGGAGTCATAAGCAAAAGTCCTTGGTCTTTATTGTTGGTCTTTAGGGGGAGAAGTGAAGTGGATGGACGCAAGCTCTCCACAACCTCCCTTCTCCTCTACCACCAAAGTGACTCTGGCTCCTCTCCCTCCATCCCCTAATCCCTCCTACAATTCTCTATATACACCAAATCCAACCAGCACAGAATAGTGGGAAGGGCCATTTTCCAAGCATATGCTAATAGAGTATTGTCCAATAAGTAATTAGCCTTAAGTGCTCAATTGTCTGATTCCAATGCATCTATTTAGAGTTTCAGCCCTTTACAATTTCCCCTCCCACACCTTACTATCTCTAGCACTTAACTGACAACAGAAATTCTACACAGATTTCCTTCCTTTAGGCTTTGCCTGTAATTATTTAAGCTTTATAAATCATTTACAATTTAATGTGAATATATTTAGCAAATATTATTCAGATAAGGAAAGGTTCTTAGAACTTGGGTAAGTAGGAGGCTGGTGAAGAAAGATGCTAGTCATAGGGCAAAAGCTTTCCTGTTCTGAAGTTGTGCTAAGGTCCAGCCTACCTGGGAAGTTAACAAGCTTTATTTATATAACAAACTTTAAGAACTGAAGGTAGTATACACAGGAAGCACCTGTTCATCACACTGGTTAACACTCTGAAATGGAGCCATAATTAGACTGCTGGGTTTCCCCTCACTTACATGCTTTAAGTCTAGGCAGCTTGAGTTTACCTTAGAATTGCCTCAGGGGTATGGATCAAGATGAGAATTGCTACAGGGTACACACTTCAGTTTACAACTGCTATTTGAAGATCATGTCCACCTTAAAGAGGACCTCCAGGCTAGTTCCAAAATTTTTCATCATCTCTAAAGGGTAGATGTGCATCATGAAGAATTAAGATCAAACTAAAACTTTCCACAGTGGGTATGAAACATGAAGATAGCCCAAAATTAATTCACTCCCATCTTGATCCAAGACCCAGTCTGATCCAAAAAGAAAAGTGTAGGATTCAGGCTCTTTCCAGTACCGATCCACCTATAGTATACTTCTCCAATACTATAGTGACTCTGACTTCATCAATGTAGTTATTACCTTCCTATCAGGATCACTGTATATTAAAAAGATGTATTAGAATGAAATTCAAGAATCAGACTGGGGAAGCATAGGGAGACCAACAGATATGAAACCATTAGATATATATTGGAGCTCTCAAATTCTTGACAAAAATCAGACAGCTAATAATTTCATAATTCATCTTTATATCATCCATTAAAAGGGGGGAGGGAACCAAATCCACAAGGGAAACTTATTCTAGATAGATTCTTAACTAAAAAAGAAGAATAGGCTGATAAGCAGAAATATATAGGAATCTTGGGAGGTAAGTGGCCCCTCTGAGAATTTGAGGAGTAGAGTAGAAAGTTCAGCATGGTCTGGTATTCACCCTAGATCTGGGTGAAAATAGATTCCAAAGACTCCAGGGAATTAAAAAAAAAAAAAGAAGAAGAAGAAGATAAAAATTCTATAAGGAAAAATCAATATAAAAGGAATGGAAAGAACCCAAGAATTAAACTGTGAAGTAACCAAAAGAAACCTAATACTGAAAAGGAAGAAAAGGAGGCATACAGACATAAAACTAAAATTAATTTTTAAAAATTTTATTTTTCAAATGTTGAACATAAATATCAAACAAAATGAATGTTTCCATATATTCTGTAGAACAGTTTTGCATAATAACCTGTGATTCTCTTATGTAGATTCCTTTTCTTTAATTATATGATAAATTCAACATGTAACTTTCAAAGCCATTTTGCTTGTATGGTGGTCTTTCTGACTTATTTTTAATCGTGTATTTTAAAAAATATTTCACTGATCTTTCTTTTTTTCTTTGAAAGTGGGGGAATGCTACCATATCTATAACTTCTTATTCACATGCACACACACATTTTTCTATTGGAAAAAATAAAAACCCTTTTTTATAAATACTTTTAATCAAGCACAAAAAATTTCCATTGCCCAAGTTAAAAATGTATGGTTTTTTTCTATCATAAAGTGAGTTGTATGCTTCATCAAAAGATCTCTGGAATCATGGTTGGTCACTGCACTGATGAGAAATACTAAGATTTTTTTTAAAGGTACAAAGAGAAGAAGAAAACAAGGATAAATAGTGGCAGAAAGTATAAAAGTATATAGCATGGTCCTATAATGATACTGTAAGAAATCTAAAATGAAGTGAAATTGACAAAGAAAATTAAGAAAAGAACAGGTTTTTATTCAGAGCAAAAAAAGAAGGATCAGAGAGGAGGTAGAATTATAGACTGGGTTGTAAAGGGTGAAAATAATAGACTTTCCAAAAGATGACAGCTGGTATTCAAAGAATTGATGAATGGAACTGCAATACCAATTTAATGATTTTTGAATAATCATGAACAATGAGAGAGCTGTCAAAGAAGCCAAAGAAGCACAAGTATTCTAAAAAAAATTTTAATTGGGAGAAAATGTAGCCTCTTTAGGTGAGTGTATTAGTTTTTGATTTCTGGAAAAGTTGTAGAATATTTTGTTAAAATAGATAGTGAATATGTAAGAAATGATGATGCCAAGATTACTGAGTTGGCATTGGTTTTATCAACAATAAGGTTAAGAAGAAGTCTAACTATACCTGTTTCCTAGCACCTCTCCCTTCTCCCCCCCTTTTGCCATAGGACTGCTAAATTAGTAAGTCAGAAAAATGTTTTAGGTAAAGTTTTTCTAATTCAAGCAAGTCATCTGGAAAAGTATCTTAGGCTGTGCTTGTGGACAAAGTGAAGAGACAAGAGTTAGATTAAGGTAATCTACTTAGAATTAATTGAATGAACAAAACCAAATAGGAATCAATGATGACTCAATGTTTTGTGTGGGGGAAAAAAGGTGAAGGACTTACAGATTAAACATATATTGATCAGGGACTGTTAGCTAAAGCCTTAAAGGCCTCAGTTTAGGAAGCATGTGATTTTAGATAAGGCCTGGACTATATTCTATTGTCCAAAAGAGGATCGATGGTGAGGAAGTATGTAATTTTAGATAAGACCTGGACTATATTCTATTGTTCAAAGAAGGACACTGGTGAGAAAGCTATACATCTACTGCATTCCACTGACCAAATAGAGGAATAGACTTATGTGACCAATCACACCATATAGAAGGTGGGATTTTGCGGGTCCTTTGTCCAAAATGTATAAATACTGTGAACATTTTCAAGGGAGTGGCTCTGTCCTGCTGTGAATTCAGTTCACAGACCAGGATAGGGTCCACTTCTCAAAATTCTAATAAATAATTCTGCTTTCTATGAGTGATCTCTGTAGTAGTCACTTTGGGTAGGTCTTTTTGTCCCACACAGTTTGAAGGAGTCTCTTGGAAGACTTTCCCAGGAATCTGTAGTTGGCATTTGGATAAAATCATTGTTAAGTATATTTATCAAATCTGCAATGACACACAAACTAAACAGGACAATTGATATTTTAAATCAGGAGTGGGGGAACGACCGTAAAATCATTTGATCCTATCTTGTCAAGGTAACCTCGGGTGACAATCACCTCCCACTGTTTGAGTTCTTTAAGCTGATAATTTTGTATGGACCATGAATGATGTTATAAATATTCAAATGACTCTAGACAGAAAAAAAAGTTTCCCACCCCTACATTAGATGATTAAGTTAGAATCCCAAAAAGCTATCAAGAAATCCAAACTTTGGATGGATTCTAGTAAAATTTATTTTATTTTTTTTACTGAGGCAATTGGGATTAAGTGACTGGCTCAGGGTCACATAGTTAGGAAGTGTTAAGTGGTTGAGGCCAAATTTGAATTCAGGTCCTCCTGACTTCAGGGCTGGTGCTCTATTCACTATACCACCTAGCTGCCCCGATTCAAATAAAATTTAAAAGGATATATGTACTCCACTTAGGTTCAAAAAACCAGCTTCATAAGCAAAAGATGAGAGAAAAGTTATAACTGTATAGGATAGCAGAAAAGACAATCAAGAGGCTCTGTGTTCAAATACAAACAGTGTCACTTATCATCTATATAAAATTGAGCATGCCATAACTTTTCTCGACTTGAAGTCTATCTTTTCCTCTTTCTTGGATCTTCTCAAGCTCTCCTTCAATGCTTTCACTGGCTGCATTAAGAAAAACAAAGTGCGCAGGACTAATGAGGAGAAGGACCATCAAATCTTGGTCAGATCACAACTGTACCATCATGCTCTGTTTTGATTACCAGTTTTAGAAGAATACTGATAAGCAGGAAAGTATCAAAAGAAGATAAAGAAGATGCAAAAATGCTTCAAAATTGTGTCACATGAAGATTAGTTGAAGTCATTAGGATGTTAGGTTAAAGAAGAAAGAAGGGGAATGATAACAATCTTTTACTTACTTGAAACCAGCTATGCACAAGTAGAATTAGATTTGTTCAGTTGGGTGCAGAGCGTAGAGCTAAGACCAATGGATCGAAGCTGCAGAGACTGATTGTGGGGGGAGAGAGGGAAAGAATTCCTAGCAATCAGAACCATCCAAAAATGGAATGGTTTGCCTTAGAAGGAAGGAGGATGTCCCTCAATAGGGAGCTGGGTGACCATTCTCTGGGTAGGATTAGAAGGCTTCTGAGGGCCCATCCAATTTAGACTCTTGCCACCTGCATTAAAGATTTTATATAGCAGAAGAGCTTTTCTTGAAGGCTATATTTTACTGTGAGCTAAATTATTTTATTATAATCAAAAAACCAATAACAAAACAAAAGGTTCTTGTGTAATATGTGATATTTAGTCAAATGTATAACTAAGAAAATATGTTCTACTAAAAAGAATTATTTGCAAAGCCTGTTTCCCTCTAATGTTTTCATCAATAATAACCTTCATATATGCAAAGCTCATTCTTATAAAAAGGAGAATGTAGACATCTGGTTCAATAGATAATAATATTAATAATAACAACAGCTAACATTTATATAGCATTTACTATGTGCCAGGCATTGTGCTAAGCATTGAACAATTATCCTCACAATAACGTTACCAGGCAGGTGCTATTATTATCTTTATTTTATAGATGAGGAAACTGAGATAAACAGATGTTAAGTGATTTTCCCAGGAGTCACACAGCTAAAGTATCTGAGGATAGATTTTAACTCGGGTCTTTCTGACTCCAGATTCAAAGTTCTATCCATTGCATCGCCTATTTATTAATGCTTTCTTAATCACTCCTTTGGGACAATAATGTTTTATGATTTTTTTCTATTTTCTTAGTACATTCTCCTTAAATATCTTTTAAAAGTATTATTTAAATCTTTCAAAATTGTGTCATCTCTTTCCATTTTTAACATGCTAAGATTTCCTTACTTTGTGGCTCCATCACAGATAATGAAAAAATTACAGAAATGTAAATTAGATACTTATTTGCTGTCTTCCTACTGATTATATCCATAAATGTTCTTGGGATGATATGACTCAGTTGAGTCTTAGGGCACATTTTCTGAAAACTTGTTTTCATGGCACTGCTCTTCCTTGTTTTATGAATTGAAATAGTTTACAATCTTTTACCAACCTTCTCCATAAAGTTTTGTAAAAAAATTTATATTTGGAACTGGAGCTGCCTTTACTTGCTTTGCTTGCCATGTCAACCCACTTCTCAAAGAGAGCAATTATCTTCTGACTAAAATGATTGAGTGCTTTTGGCCTTCTTATTATGGCTATTTACACTGACTAAGGCAAAGTTTTTTTGCTGGAAATGGCGATAATCCAAATTTAAGTAGTTGTCTTTTTTACATTTCTTTTTTTTGGAGGGCTAAATAGTCCATTTCAATAGGGCAGGTTAATTAGACTATTAGTGACATATTTATCCTTTCTTCAAATTTGATGTTAATTTTTACCTTTTATCTAACTAGTTGGACTAATTATAGACTACAGCTAATTATTATACTGTAAATAGCTGTTTCTTGTTATTTTTTTTTTGAAAGGTAGTTTGGTGTTCACTGGATCCATTCCTTTCCAACTTATCACTCATGGTATGTGGATGTGATGTTTCTGAGTAATCCATGAGTTTTTGCTTCTTTCTCTTCTCAAAGTTGAGTTATATTTTTCACCTTTGTGTCCATGAAGTTAACAAGTTTTAAAGTAAAAGATGATTTAATCAGAAATTACACAGAATCAAAAATCTTTATGACAAATTCTGTCACCAAAAACATCCTCAAGTCTCTTTACTTTGATGTATTCTCTATGTCACACAAAATGATTTACATTAAGTGCAGATCTGACCACATTAAGCAGTCAATAAAATTCAGTGGCTTCCTATTTCCACTAGAATCAAACATAACCTCCTCTATTTGGCTTTCAAAGTCCTTCACAACTTTGCCCCTTCTTATCATTATATCTCTTTCTCACTCGATTTTTTTCTCATGCAATCAGAATGACCTTTTTTGTTTCTCAAGTGATACTCCATCTCCAATTTCTCTGCCTTTGCACTGGCTGCCCCCCATGCTCAAAACACACACCCTCTTTATTTCCATCTGAAGGAATAACACTCTTCCTTCAAAATACAACTCAAGCACAACCTTCTACATGAAACTTTTCCTGATCAATTCAACTACTAGTTGTCTCAAACTACCTTGTATTTATCTACTCTTTGTTTACATTTATTTGCTATATTTATAAATTTCTCTCCCCAACTAGGATGTAAGCTCTTTATAAGGAGTCGCTATTTCATTTTATCTGTATCCCCAGTATATGGAATAGAGCCTGACAAAATGTCATCTCCAGCAGGAAGAATTTTCTTTCTTACTTTATATTTGATCTAGTCTGGTCCAGCCACCACCAGCTAAGTTTTAAATACCATTGTTTATACACTGAATATTGGCATGATATAATACATTAGTTCCCTCTCTGGCTTCAAATATGTGCCACCTGTAAGTTAATAGGCTGGAAGTGTCTCATAGTTTGTCAACTGACTGGAAATGTGTAAAACAAACCAAAGGACAGGGGTATGAATCCAGTCTGAAGTGATCACCTTGAACTAGCCTCAGTTTAGTTAAACCCTAAATTGAAATATTAAGTTTTCAAAATTATTCCCAAGAAGTTTCTACATATATAAAATGTTAATTGTTATTAATCTTCCTTGTGCCAAATTCCCATAGTGCCACCCAGATGTGGCACTTGCTGATTATGTACTAAATACCCTTCAATATGCTCTCATGAGAAAAGACAGGAAATCCATCATTTTCCGCTTCAGGGAAAAGATGAAGTTATCATAGGCAGTTTAACCCCAACTCTCTTAGTTCAGGTTCTGTTTTGGGACAAAATCAAGTACTTGTAAATCATTTTTAAAATCAACAAAAGTAAGTATACTCTGTCCTAACATAGGAAAGATATGTAACAAACCTATCATGGCACTTAAGTTTCCTGATGTGGCAGGGCAAGGCAGAGCAGGATAGGATATGGTGAAGGACATGGCAACTTACCTGGTTTACAGAAATCCACCAAGTACAATGGGCCCTGACTGCCCACACTGCCCACAGTTCGAACTATTTATGCTTTTAGATTACCAATGAAAAACAGTTTTTGTTTGTTTGTTTTTGTTTTTATAAACAATAAGGCTCACCAAATGTTCCTATTGTCATTCCACCTCTCCTTCTGCCTGACAACCAAAAACCTGTTCTTTGTCTCATCATGACCTCCAAACTCTCAACCCATTAGGTTTTGAAGGCAGGGACAGTCTTTTGAATCCATAGTGCTAAAACACAGTACTTACCATCTAGTACACATTTAATAAATGTTTATAGATTGAATGAATCCCTTAGTTCTTTGTGAGACTATCAGCCCCTGGGGTGGCTAGTATTCTTCTCTTGAATCTCTTGCCCTTTTATTCTATCATGGATCTTGTTCTGCCAAACCTGGGCTTCAGTCATGCATCTATGAAATGATGGAGTTGGAATGGCTCGGGTTTTGTGGATGGAGGACCTGTGATCTTGGAGAGGAAAAATTTCACCTTACTGTTTTCTTTTGTAAACTTATTTTGTTTTATTCATTTAAAAATATTCTGAAAGGGTAGTCCATCCATAATATTCACCAGCCTGGCAAAGGAGTCTATGATGCACAAAGTTTCAAAATGCCTGGAATAAGTAGATGGTTACTGAGGTCACTTCCAGCTGCAAATCCAAAATCCTAAATATCTATTATATAAGAAGATAGATCTGAAAAATCGGAAGTGACTTATCTTCTATTTTCTAGAGCCAAGAGAAGTGACTGACATCTTCTATTTTCCATATATAAAACAGCACAATGGCGTTCTACTTTGAAAGATCCACACAATCCTTTTTTCAAACATAACTCGCACCATTTTAAAGTGGTGCACAACCAAAAAGAATAATAAGCATTAAAAGTTTCTTCTAATTTTTTGAAACTTCCAGAAGAAATCACATTAATCTCTCTATTCTTCCATGAAGAGTTTACTGAGAGCACACTTTAAGACACGTCTGGGAAGCGAAGACCAAAACAGCCAAAGCGTTGTGCCAAAGCCACGGAGGTAAGGCGAGTGTCAAACTTGGCACGGGCAGACAAAGGCATCATTCTGGGCAAGGAGGGCGAGTTTTCAGGCTGATGTTAGCTTTGGGGGGGATGAGGAGCGGGCAGAGACGGAAGGATAAGAAAAAGCGATCGTGTTTCGGGGAGAGCGGTCCAGGCTCTAGGCTTCCCCCTCTCAGAGATGACGGATTACGGCCCCTCTTCGGAGCTAGCGCAGGAGAAGCCCATCACGTTAAAAGCATGAAGAAGTCCCCGGGGGGCGTGGCCTTACTGCGGCGGGATGCTCCCCCTGAGAGCAGAGGAGGAGGGCTGCGGGATACGGGAGAGCGGCAGCACCGGCTCCGCGCTCTGCCGCAGCGCGGCTACGGCTAGGGGGAGGCGCGCTCCCGAGGGGAAGGCGGGGGAGGCGCGCTCCCGAGGGGAAGGCGGGGGAGGCGCGCTCCCGAGGGGAGGAGGGAGGAGGGAGGAAGAAGGAGGGAGGAGGGAGGCGGGAGGAGGGAGGGGCGGAGGGGCAGGGCTAAGGTTAGGACAAGTTCCTCCAGCCTCGAGGACCCGCACAAAGTTGGTGACTCTCGGCCTAGCGGGACGCAAGACTTGGGAGCAGAAGGAACGAATTCGGGGTGAAGGCTCCGGCAGCGTGGCTTCCCCCTCCCCTTGCCCCCGGCCCCTGAGACCCAGCAGCTCGCGATCCACTTCCTCCCCCTCGCCCGCGCATTACCCACCCGGAGGTGAAATCCTGCTGCACACTCAGCAGCCTCTCTTTCAGGGTCTCCAGCATTTTCGCCGCCGCCGCCGCCGGCGCCGGGGGTCTCTTCCTGCTCTCCCTGCCTTCCGTCTGCAGGCCTCCTACCCTACAACTGTCACCCGCGTACACATCCCCCCCGGCCCCGGCTCCCCTCAAGCGGCCCCGTACTCCCAGCGCACCGCCCGCCGCTATCGGACAGCAGCCGCAGCCCCCGCCTTCCGCATTCTCCGCCCCCTCCCCCTCTGGTAGCCACGCCCCCGCTCCGGCGCAGCCGTAGTAGCTCCGGCCTTGGCTCAAAATTCGCTGAAGCTGCAGGAGCCGCTCCAGAACCTTGGAAAGCCAGAGAAGGCTGCACCACGCGTGCGCGCCTCTGCCTCGTCCCGCGCCTGGGGGGAGGGGGGTTGTGAAAGTCGGCGTCCGGAGTTCAGCCGCGGGCTCCTCGCTTCCTTTCCCTTTCCCCTCATGGAAGTGATCAACTCCTCGGAAACTGTTCTTGGTGATAAACAGCAGCTGGGTGGCTCCGTGCATAAAGCGCCGGGCCTGGAGTCGGGGAGACCTCGGACGTATTAACTGTGTGACCCTGGGTCCGTCCCTTAACCCTGCCTCAGTTTCCTTATCTGTACAACGAGCTGGAGAAAAAAATGGCAAAGCCATTCCAGTACCTTTACCAAAAATACCTCAAAGTGAGGAAATCTAAAAACGGTGATAAACCTGACCATGGCTTCCCCCTTAGAGATACGGCCACCGTAGAGATGGAGAAACTGATCATGGGGAGCATGACCTGTCCATGAATATCAGTTATTATGTAAATTCATGGCTTTCGAAATCAAGTCCGTTGCTCTTTCCACAACGTATGTGTGTGTACGTAGTAGCGCACACAGACGCACTCTTTGGAAAGCCCTTTGTATATATCATCTCAATTGATCCTCACAAAATTCTGGAAGATGTTGTTCTTCCCAATTCAAAAAATGAGGAAACAGACTCATTTTTTAAAAATTTATTTGTTTGTTTATTTTATATTTTTCATTGACAGAACCCATGCCAGGGTAGTTTTTTACAACATTATCCCTTGCACTCACTTCTGTTCCGATTTTTTCCCTCCCTCCCTTTACCCCCTCCCCCAGATGGCAAGCAGTCCTATACATGTTAAATAGGTTACAGTATATCCTAGATACAATATATCTGTGCAGAACCGAATAGTTCTCTTGTTGCACAGGGAGAATCAGACTCGTTTTTAATCTGTGCTCCCTGCGGGAGGGTGGTGGTGGTAGTGGTGGCAGAAAATTGCAATATAGGAAGGAAACTACATCAAGACTTGGAACACAAAAGCCAAAAACTGATCTAATTAAAAGAGATAAAGAAGGAAACTGTATCTTGCTGAAAGGTACCATAAACAATGAAGTCATAGCAGTACTAAACATATGGGCACCAAATGGCATAATCTAAATTTTTGAAGAAGCTGGATGAATAACAGGAAGAAATAGGTAATAGAATTATTCTAGTGGAAGATAGATAAAGCTAACTAAAAATTAAAGTTAAGGAGGTGAATAACATTCTGGAAAAGTTAGATATGATAGATCTCTGGAGAAAACTGAAGGAATAGATAGGAATGTACTTTTTCTCAGTAGTATGCAGCACCTACATGAAAATTGGTCACATGCCAGGAGATCATTATATACTTCAACAACAATACTATATGATCACCAGTTCTGATGGACGAGGCCATCCTCAGCAACGAGATCAACCAAATCATTTCCAATGGAGCAGTAATGAACTGAACCAGCTATGCCCAGAGAAAGAACTCTGGGAGATGACTAAAAACCATTACATTGAATTCCCAATCCCTATATTTATGCACACCTGCATTTTTTATTTCCTTCACAAGCTAATTGTATAATATTTCAGAGTCTGATTCTTTTTGTACAGCAAAATAACGTTTTGGTCATGTATACTTATTGTGTATCTAATTTATATTTTAATGTATTTAACATCTAGTGGTCATCCTGCCATCTAGGGGAGGGGGTGGGGGGTAAGAGGTGAAAAATTGGAACAAGAGGTTTGGCAATTGTTAATGCTGTAAAGTTACCCATGCATATAACCTGTAAATAAAAGGCTATTAAATTAAAAAAAAAATTGGTCACATGTTAGGAAATAAAAATCTCAAAACCAAATGTAGAAAAGCAGAAATAGTAAATATATCCATTTCAGATCATAATGCAATAAAATTACTTTCAATAATGAACAATGGAAAGAGATTGATTTAATCCTTAAAAAAAAAAAAGTGGGTCCAAGAACAAATCATAGAAACAATAACTTCGTTAAAGAAAAGGACAATGAGACAAAATACTAAAATTTGTGGGATGCAGCCAATGTGGTACTTAGGGGAAAATTTATATCTCCAATTGTTTATGTCAGTAAAATAGAGAAAAAAAGCAGATCAAGGAATTGGACATGTAATTTTTAAAACTAGGAAAAGAACAAATTAGAAACCCTCAATTAAACATCAAATTTGAAATCCAGAAAATCAAAGAAGAGACTAATAAAACTGAAAGTAATAAAGGAATGCATAAATAAAACCAAAGGTAAAAAAAACAATAAAATAGATAAACCATTGTTTAATTTGATTTAAAAAAAGAAAAGAAGAAAACCAAATTACTAGTAATGAAAAGGGTAAACTCACCACCAATGAAAAGGAAATTAAAGCAATAATTAAGAGCTATTTTGCTCAATTAAATGACAATAAATTTGATAATCAAAATGAAATGGATGAATATCTACAAAAATATAAATTACTTAGATTAACAAGAGAAGAAATAAAATGCTTAACCCTATCTGAAAAAAGAAATTAATAAGCCATCAATGAAGTTCCTATGAAAAAATTCCCAGGTCCATGTGAATTCACATGCAAATTCTACCAAAGATTTTTTTTTAAAAGCCTCAATACTATAAAAACTATTTGGGAATAGGTGAAGTAGAAGAATTCTTTTATGACACAAATATTGTACTAATGACTAAATCAGGAAGAGCAAAAACAGAGAAAGAAAAATATAGACCAATTTCTCTAATGAATATTGATGCAAAAATTTTAAGTAAAATAATAGCAAAAAGATTACAGTAATATATCACAAGAATCATACACTATGACCAAGTTGGATCTATACCAGCAATGCAAGGCTAGTTCAATATTAGGAAAAGTATCAGCATAATTGACCATATCGATAGCAAAACCAACAGAAATCATATGATTATCTCAATTGATACAGAAAAAGCCTTTAACAATATACAGCACCCATTTCTATTAAAAATATTATAGAGTATAGGAATAAATGGAGCTTACCTTAAAATGATAATATTTATCTAAAAACATCAGCAAGTATTTTCTGTACTGAGAATAAGCTAGAAGCCTTCTCAAAACAATTAAGGATGAAACAAAAATGTCC
Organism: Sarcophilus harrisii; assembly: GCF_902635505.1. Lineage (NCBI taxonomy): Eukaryota > Metazoa > Chordata > Mammalia > Dasyuromorphia > Dasyuridae > Sarcophilus > Sarcophilus harrisii. The sequence continues at coordinate 546,127,687 of NC_045426.1, read as the reverse complement.
ATTATCATCTCTATTATTTCATATTATACTAGAAATGTTAGCTATATCATTAAAAGAAAAAGAAATTAAAGGAATTAGGATAGACAACGAGGAAACAAAACTAACACTCTCTGCAGATGATATGATGGTATATTTAGAGAAACCTAGATAATCAAGTAAAGAATTACTTGAAATTATTAACAACTTGAGCAAAATTACAGGATAAAATAAATGCACATAAAATCATCAGCATTTCTATGTATTGCCAGCAAAATCCATCAGCAAGAGGCAGAGAAATTCCATTCAAAATAATTGTACACAATTTAAAATAATTGGGAGTCTATGAGCCAAGACAAACCTAAGAACTATATGAACTATATAACACTTCACACAAATGAAGTTAGATCTAAACAATTGGGAAAATATTAATTGTTCCTGGGTAGGCTGACCTTTTAAAATAAAAATGAAAATCCTCCCCAAATTAATCTTTTTATTCAGTGACATATCAACAAAGTATCAAAAAATATTTTATAAAACTAGAAAAAATAATACAATTAATCTGAACAACAAAAGATCACACATATCAAAAGAATCGATGACAAAAATGCAAAAGAAAATAGTCTAGCTCTACCAGATTTCAAACTGTATTATAAAGTGTTGATTATGAAAGCAATATGGTACTAAGAAATAGAGTGGTAAATCAGTGGAGTGGATTAGGTACAAATTACATTATAGTAAATGATAATGGTAACCTAGTATATAATATACCCAAAGAGCCAAGCTTTTGGACAAAAAACTCATCATTTGACAAAAACTAATGGGAATACTGGAAAAGAGTTTGGCAGAAACTAGAAATAGACCAACATCTCAAACCATAAACCAGGATAAGATTAAAATGAGTACATAAATTTACATGTAAAAGGGTGAATCCACAAGCAAATTAAGAAAGCATTGAATATCTGCTAGATTTATGGATAAGAGAAAAATTTAGAATTATTAAGGTATAATATTAAGGATTAAAGATTTTTAAGATATAGAGATATACATAAGATGTAGAGAGCATTACAAAATAGATACCTTTGATTATGTAAAATTTAAAATGTTTTGCACAAATATAACCAATGTGACCAATATTAGAAGAAAAGCAGAAACAGGGGTGGGGGAGGCGGGGAATTTGCAATAAGTATCTCTGATAAAAGCCTCATTTCTCAGATATATAGAGAACTGAATCAAATTTACAAGAATACAAATCATTTCCCAATTGATAAATAAATCCAAAGATATGAGCAGGCTGTATTCAGACGAAATCAAAGCTACTTATAGTCATATAAAAAAAAATGCTCTACATCACTATTGATTTGAGAAATGTAAATTAAAACAACTCTGAAGTACCACCTCACACCTATCAAAGAGGCTATAAGAGAAAAGAAGAAAAAGAAAGAGGAGGAGGAAGAGGAGGAAGAGAAGGAGGAGGAAAAGGAGGAAGATGAGAAGGAGGAAAAAGAGGAGGAAGAGGAAGAGGAGGAGAAAGAAAAGGAGAAGAAAAGAAGAAGGAAAATGCTGTATGTTGGAGGGAATGTGAGAAAACTGAAAGACTAATGCACTTTTGGTAGAGTTGCAAACTGATCCAATCATTCTGGAAAACAATTTAGAACTATGCCCCAAAGGGCATAAAACTGTCCATACCCTTTGATCCAGCAATACCACTATGATGTTTTCATCACAAGATATCCAAAAGAAAAGGAAAAGGACTTATTTGTTCAAAATTATTTATAGCAGCTCTTTTTGTGGTGACTAAAAATTGTAAATTGAAGGGTTGCCCATTAATTGGAGAATGGCTAAACAAGCTGTGATTGTTTAGAAAGCAGGATGATTTCAGAAAAATCTGGAGTTATATGAACATCATGATATATAGTGTAATGAACACAAACAGAACATTATATACAGTAGCAAGCAATATTGTTCAATAAAGAATTGTAAATGACAGCTGTTTCCAGTAATAAATGATCCAAGACAATCCCAAAGCACTCATGATAAAGCATATTGTTTATCTTTAGAGAAAGAACTAATATTGGCTGAATACAGATGGAAGCATGCTATTTTTCACTTTCATTTTTTACTGTTATATGAGACTTCTGATTCAAATGACTAAGATGGAAATGTTTTATATAATTGCATATGTATTACCTATATTTGACTGTTTATCATCTTAAGGTTGATGGGTAAGGGGAAGGAGAGAATTTGGAACTAAAACTTTAAATCAAAAGTTTTTTAAAAATCTAAAAAATGAAAAGAAAAAAGAGAACTTGAAATAACTTGAATTTGCATGTGTGTACACACACATGTACAAATATATTATACCTATGTGAGCTTGCACACTAATAAAATATTGCAATATATGTATTTATCTATTTACAAATCAATATAAACATAAATGTGCTTCATATATATGCATGTACATGCCTGTGTGCATGTATACATGAAACCAGATTTATATACATACATTTGTATGTATATATTCAAGATGTTCCAAAAAGTCTTAACATAATTTTAAATTTAGCTTTAGTTCTGGTTGTGGTTGGTTGTCCTTTGTTTTTGAAAAGGACCAAAATTACATCACTATATTAGAATCAAATTAGTGTATTTTCTCATATAGCACAGCATCTTCCCTGATGAGGGCAGTTCCTATGCCAGTGTCTTACATGTCATATAATCAATTTTAAAGTTCTTAAAAGAGACCTTGAGAGTATCTTTGTATTGCTTTTTCTGACCACATTATGAGCACTTGCTCTGTGTAAATTCTCCATAAAATAGTGTTTTTGGCAAGCATACATTGGGCATTCAAACAATGTGGCCAGCCTAACAAAGTTGTGTTCTCTGTAGTATAATTTGAATGCTTGATAGTTTAGTTTGAGAAAGGACCTCAATGTCTGGTATTGGATTCCTGCCAGGTGACCTTCAGAATCTTCCTAAAACAATTTAAATAGAAGCAATTCAAATTCCTGGCATAGCACTTGTATACTGTCCAGATTTCACAGGCATACAACAATGAAGTCAGCACAACAGCTCTGTAGATCACCAATTTGGTAGTCAGTCTAATATGTCTCCTCCCATGTTTTTCCTTCAGAGCCTCCCAAACACTGAACTTATTCTGGCAATAAGTGTGTCAACCTCATTATCCACATCCCTGGAAAGTATACTGCCAAGATAAATGAACTTATTCACAGTATTCAAAACTTCTCCATTTGCTGTTGCACGTATCAGTGGTGTACTACCGGTTGATGGAATACCTGTGTTTTCTGGTTTTTAATTGTTAGACCAAAATTGGCACAAGAAGAAAAGAATGGATCCATACTTTGTTGCATCTCAGCTTCAAGGACTGCACTGAGTACCCAAACATCTGCAAATAAAATATCATCCACCAACACTCCCTCCACTTTAGTTTTGGTTTTAGCCTTTTCAAGTTGAAGAGCTTCCCATCAGTATGGTATGTGACTTTAATGTCATGTTTGTCCTCATTGAAGGTATTTGATAATATGGCTGAAAACACCATACTATTTACTAATTATCACAAGTCCAAGGGGTTCCACTTGTATATCAATTGCTGGGTATCCTAGGTGACATGAGATGTTACATCCATCATGATTTTCACATTGCATTCTTTTTCTGATCTGCTTTATAGAACTAAGAGACAATGCTATCATTTTAACCTTTATGAGAAAGATTAAAGGACTAAGGACTACGCCTAAGGACTTCAAAGAGTTCATCAAAAGAAAACCTCTATGACTTAATTTCTGAATGAATCTAAAGAATGATACAAAAATTTTAGAACCCTCATCCCTTCTTGTTTGGGAAATTTCCTCTTCTCTGTTGTCATTCTACTTCTAATGATTCACAGGAAAGCAATTTTCTGTGGCTACATGGTTCATTAAATTTATTAATAAAGTTTTTTTTTTATTTGTAAAGAAAATGTTAACCATCTACAAACCTCCTTCATATCCTCATGCATTTTTAGGGTCCTTGTGGAACAGTTCTGTGTCATCTGATGCTATGGATCAAGGAAGGAACTAAGAAAGGGGCTTATAGTCTAGGGTATGTCTACCCTAAGCAGGAATCAAAGATACTGGAATACAAGAGAAATGAGAGAATAAAAGCTACAATTTGGGGACAATCATGCAGTTTTTGGAAGCTGTCCTTATTCTCTGACTGGTCCAGACTTGATTTTACATGCTAGTTTTTAATTGATCATTTTGGCTTCAGGTTTGACTTGCTCTCCCACTACACATCTCTTAGTGATTACTGGCATAAAAGAAAGTCTTACCAATAATGCTTTCTGAGGTCTTCACCAAGATAAATGGGAGCATGGGAAGAGTAGGATATCTTAGTTGGGGTGGGTGGAAAAAAGAGGAATATAGTAATCTCCAGATATATTCTACAGTATATTCCTTGTCTCCATCAAATACTGCTCTGTATAGTTCAGAACAGACAGTAAGACTTGAGGGTTGTGTCATGGTCATGGATTGCAAATATAAAACAGGATTAAATCATTTCTTTTTTGGTGTAAAAATGCAATGGTGTTAGATTGGTAGAAGCTCAGTTACATTTCAGAAACAATGGAACAATCTTCTAAGAAAGAGAATTCCAATAGGAAGAGGAAAGTTATATTAACTTGAGCCTAGCCTGTGACTAGTAATCTCTGAAGAAATAGAATCATAGACTTTCAGACCTAGAAAGAAAGTGAGAAATATCTAGTCTCTTTTTTTTTTTAGCAGATAAGAAAACAAACCCAGAGAAATTAAATGATTTATTCAAAGTTTCATAGCCAGGAAATAGCTAATTTGTCTGATTCTAAATCCAGTATTCTTTTTAATATATCAGCCAACATAAGATGAGCTACAGATCTGTCTAGTATAATTTACATAATCTACCTTAAAAATCTATATAAATGTAAGTTACTATTAGTACTTAGAAACTATTTAGTACTAGAGCTATCTAGTCCTAAGAGGCTTGGGAATTGTTGCTTCATTCATTTCCTCAATATAGATTTAGGATCAAAGGATTAGAACTAAAATAAGTCTAAAACATTTAATCCAGTTTCTTTGTTTTTTAAATTAAGAAACTGAGACATAGAGAGAAATAACTTTTCCCAAGGTTACACAGGAAATAAGTAGCAAAACTAGAATTTAAATCCAGGTTCTCTATCTGGATTTCAAATCAAATGCATTTCCACAGAGCTATGCATCTACTCTGTGATCTCTTAGTACTATGGACAGCACCACATGCTACTTTTCCTTTCACAGACTACAATTTGAGTTTTCCTTATGTTCACAGAATTTAACTAGCTTGGCAAAGGGACAATCTAGTACTAGGAACTTGGAAAGTATTCATCACCCTTATTGCTCAGGGCTCTAAAAATAAAACAAAAACCCTCTTGACCATAAAAACTATTAGGTTTCTGGCCTGAGACAGGAATTTTTTTAATCCTTTCCTTTTGGCATGAAAAATGCAGTGGGGTTCAGAATGGGAAGGAGTTATTTGATAATAGTTTTCAAGTATGTGGTATAATAAAAATGTTTATTTTGAAAAGTTGGTAGTGGGGAAAATGATAAAGAAACTTCTTGATCAAATGATTCACACACCTCTTCCCCTAGTTCACTTTATAAACAGAAAGCAACGGGTAGTTAGAAAATATAATGAGAAGTTAACATGTTAAGTGCAAAAATTGGAATGATTTGTTATGGGAGGAATTTGGAAAGGCAGTCCCTAGTGGTTGAAACTCTTTTTTTTCCTCCTATCTTAAAAAGAGAGAGGCATCACTTTTTCAACTATCTGCTTTAAAGCACTTTTCCTACAAATTAGAATATTCATGCAATGGGCTCACATACATTCCTCTAGGAAGAATAGTTCAGAGAATCTTTTCCAAGGTGGGATAATACCCTGTCCTAACATTATTAGGGATACAGTTTTGGAAACATGCCCACTACCTACAACTATATCGAGTCATCAGGGCAAAAGACATATTGCATCTTCTGCTCATTTCTTCTAACTTTCCCTCTGAAGCCTAGTAACATAACTCTAATTCCTCTTTCACATGATAGTTCTTCAAATACTAGAAGACAACTGTATGAAACTGAAGTTAAAGAAAGGAATTCCTTTAAAAAATTACTTCTGGCTGGGGCATCATTCAGGGAACAGTTTGTGAAACCTTAAAGAACATGTCAAAATTCGACTAGTGTGATAGAGTGGAGAGAGAATATTCTAAAAAGTAAAGAATATATTTGAGGAGAATTGAATAATGGAGTTTTGTAGGATATAGGATGTGTGAAGGACAGAAGTAGGAATAAGACCAAATTGGGCCTAGAAGTGGCAGTAACAGTAGTACTTCAAAAATTTTGGGTCACTGCCACTGATAGCACAGAGTGGTATGTGTGGACTTCAACAAATTATATAACTCTGTTCCTGCTGCATCCTTATAACTACTCTGTCTGTACCCCTTCAAGAATTCAAACATATGCCATTAAAGTTGCCTATTGAGAAAAATATAACCAAAATGAACCCATGTTAAGTAGTATAAGATTTTAAACACTCTAGTTGAGAGCACTGTCCTCAAAGTTTTTTTTCAAAATTATCCAACAAAAATATAGTAGAACAAATACTAATTATAGATTTTCTGCCAACAAAACCATACAACTTAGTTCATTAAGTCTTCCCAGAAATATAGGATACAATGATTTGTACCAAGCATATCAAATGAAAGAAAACTTTAATCTTCCAAAATTATATGTATATATAATATATATCACAACCTTTTTATTTTCCCCTACAAAATTGAAATTTGTAACACATTTAAAACATTTATTCAAAAAGAATTTAAAAAAAAGAAATCTCCCCAAACACATTCATCCACATACATATATACACACATACAGAGAGTGACATGCATATATATTTACATATACTCAGACACATATATATATTATCCTTGCTAACTTTTCTACTTTAATTTTGCTCTTTAATTTGCCTTGCTATTTTTTATATAGACAATTTTTCCATGTTAAATTGTTTGAAATTAATCTTTGATATTGGCTCTTATATGTTAAATTTTTTATTGAGTTAAGCTTGGTTAAAAGAAAGAACTGAAAATTTTTGACTACAGGCCTGGTTCTTTTGATTGCCAGTATATATAATTCCTAGGACCTGTGTGCTGTCTTTTATTGTGGCTGTTGCTAATCTTGTATTCTAATTGTAGCTCCAGTATATTAAATTGTATTTTTCTTGTTTGTTGCAATTTTTTTTTTTGATCTGGGGGTTTTGAAATTTGGCAATAATATTTTATGTGTTTTCCACAAAGGATCTCTTTGAGGTAGTGATAGATGGATTTTTTCCATTTCTACTTTCCTCTCATGTTCTATTACTCCAAAACAATTTTCTTAAATTATTTCTTACATTATTGTGTCAAGGTTCTTTTTTTGGTCACAACTTTCAGGTAGACAATTATTCTTAAGTTTTCTCTTCTTGATCTGTTCTCCAGATCTGCTGTTTTTTCTTATAAGATGTTTTACATTCTTTTCTATTTTTTCATTCTTTATATTTTGTTTTGTGATTTCTTGGTCTCTTATAGTTTCATGGCTCTCCCTTGTCCAGTTCTAATTTTCAGAGTTATTTTCATTTATAAGACTCTGCTTCTCCTTTTCTAGTTGGGCAATTTTTTTTCAAACTCTTCTTGTTTTTTTGTATGGTTTTTATTTTTTATATTTTATATATAGAGATTTTATTATATTTTATATATATTTATGTTTATATATATAAATATTTCATATTTATATAGAGAGTATATCAATGTCTTTCATTTGATTTTTGAATTCTTTTTGGAGTTTTTCTATATATTCTCTTTGATCAGGGAGCCATTTAACATTGCTCCTTAAGCTAAAAGTTTTTTTTTTTTTTTGTTTTTTTTTACTTCAGTGTTCTCCTCTGAAGTTGAACCCCAGTCTTCCGTAGTCACATAGTAAGTTTCCGGGGTTGGGTTCATTCTTCTTTGCCTTTTAATTTTTTTTAAAATGAGAAGTATTAATGTAAACATCTCTAACTGTGGGGTGTGGGGGTGCCTCTAGCTTCACTTCAGCTCTCCCCTCTGACCAGGAATCCCAAACCCAAAGCTTCCCCCTCCTGCAAGTGCCAGCATCCAGCAGTGTCCCTGCACTCTGCTTCTGCACTCACCAAGTATACAGATTCCTTCTTACCCAGAGCCACAGGATTCTGCATCACAGGTGAGTCTGATATTCCTTTTTTTTTTTTTAAATAATTTTTTTCATTATAGCTTTTTATTTACTAGATATATGTATGCATGGGTAATTTTTCAGCATTGACAATTGCAAAACCTTAAGTCTGATATTCCTAATCAGCTAAGATTTCCTCTGTCTTCTCTGACTCAGACCCCTAGTTCCACAGCTATCTGGGAGGTGAAAATTTTTGTAATTCCTGCTGAGGCTCCAGTCAAATCCAGCTTACCCCAGGGGTCCCCCACTTGGTGTTTCAGTGGAGCTAGCCTGGAGGTGTGTGCACTTCATATTGGTTAATCCCCAGCCTGGGGTCTTTAAATCTTTTTTGGATTATACCAAGAGGATTCCTGTTCTGCCTCAAATCTTCTTGATTTTTAACAGTCTATGTTCTTCCTGAGGTGCAATTTTTTTTTCTGTTTGGGTGGGATATCTGGAGAGTTTGAAGTTTACTGACGTACTCTGCCATCTTCCCAGAATCCTCCTCCAAATGCTAGCTATGTATAGTTATTGTACTTTTCTTAGCTACTCTTAGCTTCAATCAGTTAACTAATCCCCAATAAATCAAAACTACTCCCAATCAATCAATCATCAACAATAAGCATTAATTAAACAACCATATCCTATGTTTCAGGTACTATGCTAGGAACTGAGCATAGAAATATTAAAATTGAAATAATTTCTTCTCTCAAGGAGTTTATAGTATCTCTTTTTAACTTTTTCCTATTTCATTTATTTTTTATTATTTTTAATAAAGCTTTTTATTTTCGAAATATGTGCATAGATAATTTGACAACATTGACCCTTGAATAGCCTCGCATTTCAGATTTTCTCCTCCTTCCCCTCACCCCCTCCCCTAGATGGCAAACAATCCAATATATGTTAAACATGTTAAAATATTTGTTAAATCCAATAGTCTCTCTTTTTTAAAAAATTCTCTATTTAATATTTTTTATTTTCCCCAGTTCCATGTAAAACAAGTTTTTACATTTTTTTTTCAAACTTTAAATTCCAGATTCTTTCCCTTCCTTCCCATCTATTCCCATTGAAAAGGCACATGTGAAGTTATGAAAAACATTTCCATAAAAGTCATGTAGCAAAAGCAAACACAGATCTTCCCCCTAAACACCCCCCCAAAAAAAAACCTTAAAGAAAAATAAAGCTTAGAAAAAGTATGCTTCAGTCTCTATTCAAACACAATCAGTTCTTTCTCCGAGTATGGATATCATTTTTCATCACAAGTCCTTCAAAGTAGTCTTGGATCATTGTGTGTGGAGTGGAGATAAAGTGAAGAACTTCCAGGAATGTTTAAATTCCTTCTCTATATTTTATTTTTCATCATTTCTATGTCTCTGTGGCCTGCATAAGTATGTTGAGTATTAGCCAATATTTACTTAAACTTAAATATGTTTACTTAACCTAAATTGATGACATTTATCATTGTTTAATGTTATCAATATTTAGACTATTAGTTAAATGCTGTAAGCTTGGTAATCTGAATTTGTAGGTCTGATGTATGGTTCCTCTCTGAACCAGGGAATCTGAAAGCATTCACTTCTAATCTGTTTTTTACACCATTGTCTAACATTCAGTTAAGAGGAGAGGGCACCTATTTCTTAATGCTTCCCAACCTATGATGTAATCCTTTGTAACCAAACCTATAAAAACTGTATATATCTTTCCTAATTCTTCTACCATAACTTTCTCTCTTTCCCTCCTCACGGTGGAATTGCTCATTCTCATGAGACTCTATTAATAAACAACAACTTTTCTGCTTTTTACTTCGAGAAGTCTCTGAGTAGTCATTTTTGGATAGGAGTTCTATCCCTCACAATTGTATAGCAGAGAATGGCAACATCATGCACAATGATCATTCTACAGCATTGTTACACAGTATATCTCACTTTGCTTGAGTTCATGGAGGATTTTCCAGGTTTTTCTGACAACATCCTCCTCATCATTTCCCTCAGAACAATAATATTTCATCATAATCAATCACAAACTATAGTTTATTCGTTTATTCAGCCATTTCTTAATAGATGGATATTCCCTCAATTTCCAATTCTTTGCCCTGAGAAAAGAGCTGCTAATAATATTTTTGTATTTATAGATCCTTTTTCTTTTAAAGAATCTCTTTGGGGATTCATGCCTATTGGTAATATTGTTAGGTTAAAGGATATGCATGATTTTGTAGCCCTTATATGGCATATCTTTTGATCATTTATCAATTGGGAATGACTCTTTTTTTAAAGAAAAATAAATTTGACTCAGTTCCCTATACATTTGAGAAATGAAATCTTAATGAGAGAAATCTGCTTCAAAGTTATTTTCCCAATACTATTGTCAATTGCAATTCCCCCTATTTATTCTATTTTTTCTCTCCTCAGCCTTGACCTACCAAAAGTGTTTTGTTACTGACCTGCCCATCTCCCACTATGCCTTCTCTTCTATTACCTTCCTCCTCTCTTATATCCTTTTTCCTTCATACTTTCTCACAGGGTAAGATATAAACATTTCTATACCCATATATATGGGTATAGAAATGTTTATGTTATTTCCTCTTTGAGTCCATTTTGATGAGAGTAAGGTTCATTTGCTTTCCTCTTCTTCCCCTTTTCCTATTCACTATAAAAGCTTTTTCTTGCTTCTTTTATGGCAGATCATTTATGCCACTCCGCCTCTCCTTTTCCCCTACTTCCAGCACATTCTTCTCTTACCCTTTAATTTTATTTTTTAAATATTATCCCTTCATATTCAATTCATGCCTGTGTCCTCTGTCTATATATACTCCTTCTAACTGCCATAATAATGAGAAAGTTTGAATGAGTTACTATTATCTCTCTTCCATATAGGAATGTAAACACAAACCTTAATAAGTCCCTTATGGTATTCCTTTTCTGATTATCTCCTTATACTTCTCCTGAGTTCTGTATTTGAAAATCAAAATTTCTATCCAGTTCTTGTCTTTTCATCATAGATGCTTGAAATTCCTCTACTCCATTGAATATCCACCTTTTTCCTCTGAAGTATTTTCCTCAGTTTTACTGAGTAAGTAATTATTGGTTGAAATCTTAGCTCCATTGCTCTCTGGAATATCATATTCCAAACCCTTCAGTCCCTTAATATAAATCTTGTGTTATTCTGACTGAGACTCTATTATATTTGGATTGCTACTTTCTGGATGCTTGAAATATTTTCTCCCTGTCTAGGGAGTTTCAGGGTTTGACTATAATATTCCTGGGAGTTTTAATCTTAGGATCTCTTTCAAAAGGTGATCAGTGGATTCTTTCAATTTTTATTTTACCTTTGATTCTAGAATATTTTCCCTTGATGATTTCTTGAAAGATTATTTTTAAGCTCTTTTTGTGATCATGGTTTTTAGGTAGATCCCAATAATTTAAAAATTATTTTTCCTGGATCTATTTTACATATCAGTTGTTTTTACAACGAGATATTTCACATTGTTTTCTAATTTTTCATTCTTTCAGATTTGTTTTATTGTTTCTTGATTTCTCATAAAGTCATTAGCTTCCATTTGCTCATTGCTAATTTTTAAGGAATTATTTTCCCTGCTTTTTTTACTTTCTTTCCCATTTGGCCGATTTTGCTTTTTAAGTTATTAATTTCCTCATTAGCTTTTTGAAGTTTTCTTTTGCACCACTCTCAATTCTTTTCCCAACTTTTCCTTTATCTCTCTTACCTGATTTTCAAAATTCCTTTTGAGTTCTTCAGTGGGTTGAGATCAATTCTTATTTTTCTTGGGGACTCTGGATGTAGGATCTTGACTTTGTTACCTTTTTCTGAGTGTGTTTTGATCTTCTTTGTCCCCATTGTAATTTTCTATGGTCACAAACTTTTTTCTGTTGTCTGTTCATTTCCTCAGCCTATTACTTAGCTTTTAACTCTTTAAAGTAAGTTAAAATTAAAGACTCTGTTTCCAGGGTGGAGGGTGCATTGTCCCAAGATGTTTTCAGAGATTCTCCTAGAGACTTGATCACAAGCACTCTTTTCTACCCCAGAAATGTGAGGAATGTCTCTGCTTCTCTGTGGCTGTAAGTTCTAGCATGATAAATCAACAGAGTCCTTCTTCAGTGCTAGTAAAGAGACTTCCTGTGAACTGAGACCTCTAGAAGTTGTCACAGTCAGTGCTGCCCACATTCACTCCTGGTTGGCTGTTTACCCAGGCTCTCTCACCCTAGGGACAGACCTTCCCTGATGCTCTTTTAAGTTTTCTTGTCCTTTTGTAACACTCTAAAATTTGTGTAGAGTCATAATTTAAAGAAATTTGGAGCGGTTTGGGGGAGAGCTCAGCAAGTTCCTGCCTTTATTCCTCCACCTTGCTCAGCCTCTTATTTGAGGTTTTGCTTGACAAAGATACTGAAGTGGTTTGCTATTTCCATCTTCAGCTCATTTTAAAAAGAGGCAAACAGGATTAAGTGATTTGCCCAGGGTCATATAACTAGTAAGTTTCTGAAGCCAGATTTAAAACTCAGGTGTTCCTGACTCCAGACTAGCTCATTATTCACTGTGCTATCTAGTTGTTTGTTGACTTCATACTCATCATTGAAAACCTGTTTAATTGCTTTATCCATAGAAAAGATTTTTTGACTCCTGTCAACAACTTTCTTCTTCAGACCTAATAATGTATTTTATTTAGCATCTTGCTTCTGTATTTATAATATGTTGTTATATATTATACTTATTTGTATTTGTGTATACCCTTACTAAACTGTAAGCTCCATGAGGTGGCTCATTTAAACTCTTGTATCTCCTCCAGGCTTAATATACAAAGGCTTACCATACAAAGTACAAAGTAAGTTAATAAATGTCTATTGAATGAATGAATTTAATGATGAAATAAATTGTACTTGGGGAGAGGGAAGGATGTTACATGATGTGAAGATCGCGTATTTTTTAAATCAGCAGGAGTCAGGAATTCAGGTTAGGGGAAAATCGTCAGTCTTTATTCTCAGTGAAGAAGGATCAGAGGTGGAAGAGAATCGGCGATAGCAATGTGTGTAGCTGAGTCAAGAAGCTAGCTAGACCAGCAGCCACACGACCAGCAGCCAGGAGTATCAAACCCAGGCCCAATCTCTCCCAGCTTCTCTTCCTGTCTCTCTCTGCCTCCACCCACCAACATCGTCATTTCCTATACAACACATCAGGACTTGCACGGAGAGTGGGCAGGGACCATTCTTTATCCAATCATGTATATTAATAGAGTATAGCCCAATTACTATTTAGCCTCATGTATTTGGGACCTCGGTGCATCAACTCAAACCTCAGCCCATTACAACATGACTTGCTTAATGTTATATTCTTAGCAAAAGACAGAGATAGGATTTGAATCCAGGTTTTTTGTTCTTTCTGCTACATTTTACTGCAGCCCTTGGGATTTCTTCAAAGAAGTTAAGGAGACTTTTAACAATCTTGATAAAAGCAAGATCAGTAACCAGCAGGCTTGCTAGTTCCAGCACTGTTCAGGGACCATCATAAATCCTAATGTTGCCATGTTAAATGTGAGATCTTGACTCTGATATATCAGTTTTGAGGGCTTGGCCACAATCATTTGGGGAAAATTGATTGTTTAGAATGTGATTAGCTCTTGTCAAGACCAAAATTATTTCAAACCCTCGAGCAATCTTCCAGCCCACCTATTAGAACCCATTCACCAGATGCAGGATAGCAGTGGAGGATGAGTAAGCCAGTGCAGCTCAGGGGTGACATTATCAATTCCATCTCTGCTCCCAAATTCAAACAAAACTAAGAGTAGTCTTCTTGCTATTAAAAGTGAGTGAGGTGGACTGACGAAATCTAACTTTCATGTTTCCTTAATTTAATGGCCAGCCCCTACTATTATGGATCCCAGAAATACATACTTAGGGGTCTTTGCAAACTTCATGGACAAGATTAGAATTCAGAGTGAGTACCCCAGAAATCCCATGTGATAATTGAAATAATAGATCAACATCCTATTTGGTCCAGACCATTGATCCTAAAGATCAAACCCTGTGGGACTAAGTGCATTTACTTTTTTCTCTCATTTTTTTCAAAGGTGTTGGTAGTGAGAATAAGAGAAAATATATTTCCATTAACTAAAAAAATAAAGGTTGGTGGTGCTGCAGATGTGGAATGTTGCATGCATTTTTACAAGTGCTCACTGTTTAAAAATTTTACTTAATTATTTTACTTCGTTACAACAGATCTTTTATGGAGTGAGAGTTATCTGTAAATGTCTTTGGTTTTATATTACAAAATAAATTTTTTTACAAAAAAAATTACTAAAATATTAAAACATTACATATGACTTTTCTTTTATAGAGGTATTTTTAAAATCATCACTGCCATCTTCATGATGAATATAATAGAAGTGAATAAAAGTAAAAATGTAATTGTAGACCTCACTAAGAAGTGGAAGAAAAAGTATGCCTTGGATTTGCAACAACAGAGAAGAGAATAAGCATTTATTGAGCACCTACTGTATGCCAAATACTGTACCAGGTGCTTTACAAACATTATCTCATTTGATCCTCATATCAATTCTGGAAAGTAAATGCTATTACTATAATATATATATATATATATACCTGATGTTAATTAGTAGTGTGTTAAATAAGTCATTTAACTTATCATAGGCTCAATTTTCTTATATTTAAAATAAAGAGATTGAGCTAGTTGATCTCTGAGATTGCTTCTAGCCCTAAGAGAAGCTCTATACTGAGCTTTGTGTCTTACCTCGCTTCTTTCTTTTGCTTCCCATTCTCTTCCTCTCTTCCTGTTTTTGCCTCCCCCTTCCCTTTCTCTTCCTCCCTCCCCCATTTTCTCTTCTCTGTTCCCCTTTCCTATCTTTTCATCCCTTTTCTCTTCTTTTCTATGTCATATGCCATGTTTGAACATATGCTATGTTATACTATGCCATTCCATCCTATGGTATATTATGCCTTCATAATTAGTCATTCCAGGTCAAGGATTACATAAGAAATCATAGGCCCTATTCTTTAAAGCTCCTGTTGCTACAACATTGGATTCCTAGTACATCAGATTCCACCGTCATTGTGCTATGTAGCATTGAGTTAATAGGTACAGTAACTATAGGTATTTATATAATAGGTAAAGTAAAATTTATTTACTAAGACTGTAGTTTAGGACAAAACTGATGAGGTCTAGATATGAGGTACCTAAATGAAATTAGGGTTTAATTGAAGTCTAGTGGCAAGTTCCGGTACAGGGAGTTAAATAGAGCTCCCCTACAACCCTATTGGATTCGGCGCCAGGATACTGAGTTAAATGAAGTCTAGAAGCAGCCTGAGAGTTCTCAATAAAGGATTTTATTGGCCCAAAAGTTAGATTGATAAAAGAGGTTTATTATGGGGTTTGGAAGTAAGGTTAAAGTATAGTTAAGGAAATAGGTGAAGGTAGAGATAAGAAGGGCACCGGAAACAGGAAAATATGAACACAATAGAGAGAGTCTATCACAGAAGAAAAAAATTACATAAAATCTCCTCCTCTTCTTCTTCCTCCTCCTCCTCCTCCTCTTTCCTCTGTCTCTCTATGTCCTTCCCTCCTCCTCCTCCTCCTCCTCCTCCTCCTCCTCCTCCTCCTTCTCTTTTTCCTCTTCCTCCTCTTTCTCTCTGTCTTTCAGGAAAGGTTACATAAAGACTTTCCTTGCAAAAGAAAGCCATTTAGGCACTATTTTCTTGACCACCAGGTTAATCCAATCCTTTCTTTAATATCTGAATCTTTTAATTACCAGTACACAACTCTCTGTTTAGATACAGATGCATTGTGTCTGAGTATTTGATGAGAGGATCAAAGTAAATAACATACAGAGTAAATAAAAGAAAGATATTAAAATCACTAGTGTGTGACAGAAGGGCTCAATCAAATTATATGGAATTGAGCTAAACATTTGTATTTATTATGGCATTACTCATCCCAGAACCCTCAAAATAAAAGCAACATATAAAATTCTTAATTATAAACATTTTAATATAATTAGTGCCTCGCTTGTGAACATTGTGTCTCCAAAATTACATTTCTAAGTAGTTTATTTGAAATTTGGAATACTGTTTCTCTTAAAAATAATGTGATGCAAAGTGGTTAGATTTGTACAGAAAGGAATTTATTTCACCAATGAGGAAGTTGAATTACAGGGCTAATAGTAGCAACCTGAGTTCTAGATCATGTGGTGCAGGAGAAAGAAGGATAGAAAGAGAAGAAGGAAAAGAATTTCTATCTCTTTTTGTGCTGACCTAAGGAAAAATTTTGAAAGTTTTCTCTTGGCATGCTCACATTTGCCTTTTTATTTAGATAGTTCTCAATTTACATAAGTAGATCATTTGCAGATTTCTACTTAGAGCAGTTTTTAAAAATGCAAATTTGCCCAGGGTCTGAGGAAAGGGGGGGAGACAGGAAATGGGTTGTTTGTCTATGGTGGTAGTCTCTCTTCCCATCAATTCTTCTGCTTTCACTTGGAGGGTTTTTTGTTTTTGTTTATGAGGATTGGAAAGTCACTGAGTACGAAGCCTAGGGGCAGAAGGGTGGAAAGGGAGAAGAAAAGGGAGAGTGAGAGAGGAGAGGGGAGAGGGAGAAAGGAGAGTGGGAGAACAGAGAGGAGAGGAGAGAGGGAAATGAGAGAGCAGAAGGGAGAGGAAAGAAGGGAGAGGGAGAGAGAGAGAGGAGAGAGGGAGAGGGAGAGGGAGAGGAAGAAGAAGAGGGAGAGGGAGAGGAAAGAGAAAGATGGAGAGGAGAGGGGGGAGAGAGACAGAGAAAAAACGGAGAAGGAGGAGGGAGGGAAGGACACAGAGAGAGAGAGAGAGACAGAGACAGAGACAGAGGAAGAAGAAGAAAGAATAGGAGGAGGAGGAAGAAGAAGAAGAGGAGGAAAAGGGAGGAGGAGAAGAGGAGAAGGAGAGGAAGAGGAGGGAGGGAGAGAGAGAATATAGTCTCATAAAGTTAAGATGGGTGAAATTTTTTTTTGGAGGGAGGGAGGGTATGCAGATTTCTTTTAGAATTCTTTATATAAAGTAAAATTTACCTATTTATATGTTTACATAAAGTAAGTACTGTTTGCACTAACCTATCATTTCACATTTTCTTTCTTTGTAGGTTTCCAGGTATCATATTCTCATGTTTTCCTAAGTGCCCTCTTCCCCATCCCCACAAAAACGTTACTTCTTAAAGTTTCCATACTAAAAACTTACCTACTGTATTTATTCTCAATAAAAATTCTCATTTCCTTAATGCAGCTGTTTTAGCTAAGTGTTAAGAGGAAGTAATACAATTGAATTTCTATTAATAGATATTATGACAACTTATTCTTCTTAAAGCTCTTTTTTTCAAACAAAGATTTTCATTAACTTAAATTATTCTTGAATTCATAGAATTATGGGAAAAATAACATTCAGTTCAATCTCTTCATTTCACAATTGAAGAAACTGAGACCATAGACATATATTGAATTGCTTAGATAAGGGCACCAGTGTAGTAAATGGCAGAGGCAGGATCATGCACACATATACCTTTATGAAATATGAGTGCATTAGAATCCTACTTTCATTCTTCATTGTGTAGAGATAACCCAGGGTTCTTTAAAGTTATATGTAAATTTTAGCAGGTCTTAAGAAACTGAAAATGTTTTGGGTATGGCCTAGTGGTTGAATTGCAAGTCTAGTATCTCTTATTAAATCTGGAAAAGTGCTCCACACTGAGGTAACCACAGGCTCTTAGCTTATTTTTTTCTGTACTTGAAGATACAGAACATAGCTGGACATAAAGAAACATATGAACAAAAGAAGATAGAATCAAAGTCCTGGGCTAAATTTTAGATTCTACCAGAAGCCCATGAATGACCTTATCCTTTTCATGTATCAAATAACACAGCAGTGGAATTTCAATAACAATCTGTACTTTTAATCTATCTCATAGGGATGTTGTAAATATTGTGTGGAACAGATGCAAAACTCCCTTTCCCAAATTAACTAATCACAGACATCTTCAGGTACAAAGAGAAAACATTTATTTAATCCCTGCAGGGATTAAATCCCAGATACACCTGGGAGCCATCCCAACTCCGCCATGTGCTCCTAGAACCTAGCCAGCTTCCAGCTTATCTGGGATTTAAAAGCAAAAGACTAGTCTAAAAGGACGTAACCATCCTTGACCAATGGTCACCAATATTGTCTGCTTCCCATGGGTCACATCCCTTCCTGTAACTTCACTAACTTCCTGCATCCCAGGATTCAAGGCTGTGATGAGGTCAGAGAACCAAATGATGAGGTGCAAATGATAAGGTTAGTGGTCATTGTGAGGAGGTGCGAGAATTGTCGGGGTGGGGGAAATCCCTCTGGTCGGAGCTGCAGGTCCTATGAGAAAGAATTCGCAAACCATACTGATACTGATACTGATAGTGTCTGCAGCTGGATTTGAACTCAGGTTTTCCTGGCTTCAGGCCTAGTTTTCTATTTACTACTCTACTTAGCTTATGGAAATGATGGGGGGAACCCTGAAGCTGTCCTCTGACTGGGGGAATGTTTGAGAAATTCTCCTTCAATCCTAGGGAATCAAGATAAAGTGGTTCACAGGATGAAAATGGTGGAAAATAGAGCTGCCAAAGAGTGAGCTTGGGGGGAATCTAAGCAATCTTTCTAGTCCTGCCTGGGCAGCAGGAGTAGAATGGATAAATGACCTACCCTGTCTAGTCTGGGAGCCTGGTGGGAGAGCAACCACTCTATCCAATTTGCACTTAACTGCCTCACTTCCATTGTAATTTAACAATTTCCACTCTCCCACATAGAGAGACTATGTCTGTTTTTGGGAGATTTAGTCATAGCTTTTGGAGGTAATGCTTTGAGATAGGGAAGGAGGAACACAAAAGGTAAATTCTTAGGGTAGTCTACCTGTGACATATAGATTGTAATTTGGATTCATTATTAGGTAGTTAGAGTGTAATCTTAAAAGTGCAGCACAAAGAAAACAACATTCATACTCTTTAGAAACCTTAATTTATTTTTTCATTTGGAGGTTTGTTAGGTTTAATTTATAATATGACATCTTGTATAGTGCAGTTTTTTTTCCCCCATTTGATTTATTTTTAATGACTATAAAATCCAAGATACTTAGTATGTAGGTAGAAACTATTGGGATATGGAGTAATAAAAATAAAATATGAATACAGTTATCAAGGGAAAGCAGAAGCATAGGAGCTTATGTATCAAGCACTATGCTAAAACAATTCTAGCTAATTGAAGTTGAGAAAGTGTTATAAAATAGCTGTAGAGTTTGAAAATTAAAAAGAAAAAGGAACCAGGCCATTGTTACATCACTGTCTAACTATATTGAAACGAGATATTCTGTGGGGAAATTAAGCTGTTTTCTGGGGAAATGAGATGTGTTTTAATTACTCAAATAGAAAGTTGCATTCTTCTTCGGAGAATTAGGAAAAACATTATCTAAAGTTTATAAGGACAATCTCTAGAGAAAAAATTCCTTAGGGTTTGAGGTCAGTGTAACTTGAGGGAGAGCATGGAAATGGATCAAGAATAGGTAGGGAATGCCAAGATATCCTAGATTTCCAGAGGGAACTGCAGAGATCACCTGATCTATTATTGTTGATGTTCAGCTATGACAAATTCTTCATGACCCTATTTGATGTTTTCTTGGCAAAGATACTGGAATGGTTTGCCATTTCCTTCTCTACCTAAATTTGCGCCTAGGCAAGTCACTTAACCCAATTTGCTTCAGTTTCTCTATCTGTAAAATGAGGTAGAGAATGACACTGGATTTGAACTCAAGAAAAGGAATCTTCCTGAATCCAGACCTGACACTCTATCATGTACCATCTAACTGATTTCATAAGATGAGACAAAGCAGAGAAAAGTAAAATCAGTAAGGACCCATATTTAGCAGATATCAGAACCAGATTCTGATACCTGTCCTCGTTTTTTTCAGTTCAATACTACACTATGCTTCCTCTAGTCCAGGTTAACCCCAAACAAATACTGTGACTTGTAATCATTTAATCACTTTACCAATACTTAGCATTAAACAAATGATTATTGAGTAAATGATTGGGCCTTCCTATACTCTCACCTATACAGTTATTTAAAAAAAAAAAAATAGCTTTTTTTGCAAAAAAAAATTAGCTTTCTATTTTTTCAAAATACATGCAAAGGTAAGAAATAAATAATTAAATTAAATTAAATTAAATAAATATTAATAAGCATTTGAAGCCCTTAACTGTAATGCCGGAGAAACTGAGGCAAGATAGAGATTAGAGAGTATTTAATAATTTATTTAAAAGGGAGAGATTTACGGGGACTAAATGGATCCATGATTTGGTCCTAGGGCTGAATGAGACTATTGTCTCCAAGAATCCAGCAAACAATGTGAGTTCTCAATGACATATATACATGTGGCTCAGACTCAGGAAGTAGATCGAGGCAGGGGGGGAGTCTGGGTTCTGAGAGCGGAATGGGAAGGGCGAGCCACCGGAGATGGGATGACATAATGAAGGGAGGTACCCTGGAGATGGGGAGAGGCATCTTGATAACAAGGTATCTGATATTCTGATACTTAGGAAGGGGAGAGGCATTCTGATATTCTAAAACATTAGATCTTTTATCCTTATCAAATATTCTGATCAAGAGAAAGGGGTGGTTTTGCAGGACTGAGCAGGACAATTATAAACTGAGGCAGAACAATTAGGGAAACTGAGTCAGGATAATCAGGGAAAGTTAATCAGGACAATAAAAGAGAACTGTGGCATAACAAACTACTTGTACCTAAACTACTTTTCCTGCCTTCTTCCACTGAACTGCTCTTCATATGTTTTATGGTTAAGTCAAACTTAACCCTTATTTAGCATTCTATTATTTGTCTCCATTCCCTTGAGGTGAACACATCCTCTCCTCTCCCTGCCTCTTAAAATCTCTAGTTACGTCAAGACTCAGCTCAAGTGTCATCTCCTACATAAAAACTTTCTCATCTTCCTCTAAAAGCTAGAGCCTTCCTCCCATTACTTTATATTTTAAAAAAATCTAGTTGGTACATACCTATATATGTACATGCTTTCTCCCTTGATAGAATACAAATCTCAGAAAATGACTTCATTTTAACTATAGGAAATACCTAGTTATCCATGTTCAATCAGTTGCTTGCACTAATCAAAATCAAAATCAAATTAGAAGAAGGAATAAATATAAAAAGAAGATTAAAGGATGCAATGAACATAGCTCCAAACTAAAGCTCATGTAGATTTCTTTATTGTATGGATAGACAAATAACTCAAGTCATCCTACCCTGCTTTTAGAGAGAAAAGAAAACTTCTTGATCTAATCTGATTATAGGGTTGTAGAGCTGCAATAAATTTTAGAGATCATCAAATTCAGCCTTCTAAGTTTACAAGTGAGGGAACTGATAGTTATCAAGTTTATCAATTCTTGATTCATCCCTAAGTAACTAACTCTCCAAAGAAGATATACATTTTAATTTCATGTGAAATATAGTTAGATCAGTATTATCAAAGAGAATGAACTTAAGCTGATTTAATAACTCTGTCATCAAGAGGCCCATAGAAGACAAGACTAGGGAAAGCTAGACACCTAAATATATTTAAATCTATACAAAGCCATCTCTGACTGTGTATTAGGCAGAAATTTTAGGAATGGCAAATCATTGTTGCTACCCTGAATTCCTTTTCTCACAATACAAAATGTCCAAATATATGCAAAAATCCAATTATTTGAATATTGCTACATATCCTGAAATTTGTTATTCAGTCTGCTTAATGAGTCTCATGTATACAAACATCCTACTGTCAATCAGTCAATGAGAGCTTTTAATTTTTTAAACAATATCCCTCCCCAATTACATGTAAAAACAATTTTTAACTTCTTTTTAAGTTTTGAGTTTCAATTTCTATTTCTCCCTTCTTTCTCTCCTCTTTCCCTAGGATGTTAAGTAATCAAATATGAATTATGTATGTGCAATTATGCAAAACATATTTCCATATTAGTTTTTTGTATAAGAAGATTTGAACCAAGGGAGAAAGGAAGACAGAAGGAAAGAGAGAAAAAAATGAAAAATAATATGCTTCAGTCTATATTCACACAGCACTAGTTCTTTCCCTAGAGGTTGATAGCATTTTTTAAAATCATGAATCTTTTGAGATTATCTTAGATCATTATTTAGCTGAGAATAGCTAAGTCATTCACAGTTTTTTTTGTTTTTTTTTTTTATATTTTATTGCTGTTACTGTGCATAATGTTCTCTTGGTTTTGCTCATTTCACTTTACATCAATTCATGTAAACTTTTCCAGGCTTTTCTGAAATCATCCTGCTCAACAAGCATTTAAAAAAATATCTGCTATGAGCCAGACACCAAGTTAAATTCTGAAGAAACAAATTCTGAGGAAAGAAAAGTAAAAAAACAGTTCTTATCCTCAAAGAGTTTACATTTTAAAGGGAGAGAAAATATGTAAATAATTTGGTATACCTACACACATATATATAGTAGATAGAAGGTAATCTAGCTGTAGAGGAGGAGACTAAAAAAGATGTTTTATAGAAGGTAAGACTTCTGAGTCTTGAAGGAAGTCAGGAAAACTAAGGCATAGATTTGAAAGGCAGACATTCCAGGCATGCTAGGACAGTGAATAATCACAGAGATGAGACATTGAGAATTATGCTGGAAAAATTGCAGGTTGGCCCATTTGGCTAAATTGTAGTGTGTATACATGGTAATTAAGTGTAGTAGTTAAGACTAGAAAGATCAGAAGGGCCCAGCTTGTAAAAGTTTTTGTATCCAATATCAAATAGGAGCCAACTACTCAATCTCAGAAAGATTAAAAGAGAAGAAATTGGATGGCACTTAGAAATTCAGATAACACAATTCCAAAACTCGCATGTAACATCTAGAACAGCTTAAAGAGTAAAAACAGAGATGGTAACTTATTTCAGTAAGAGCTTGCATCTGCTTTGCTGGTAATACTAAGAATAAATATATAGAGTATTTAATAACTATATTCATAAACCAAGAAAAAAGTGTCTAGTCAACTGTTGTTGTTTGTTCTTTGTTTTCAGAGGATGAGTAACATCACAGGTGATGTCTTGTTTCATGCATGAATTTATAGGAGTGAAGCAGAGTTGCACAAAGTCATCAGCTTCCCTTTTTCTTTCAGAGCTATCAAAGTCCAGTGGTAGGACAAAAGTCAAGAGGATTGGATGACCTAGAATACAGTATATGACCTGGGCATCTTTGCCATCTCACTAAGCTCTAAGTACTCCACGGTACCAACTTCAGCCTTTTTCATGGCTTTTGGAACAAATTTTTCTCATCTGCCCATTTTACAAAGGGAAGTTTTCACATGCTTGGTGTAGACATCCCCTTAATTCACCAGCAGGTTTGAGGCCCATCAGTTACTTTCAGTCTGTTTTAGTCCATCTATCAATCAGTTGCCCAGGGTTTGACCACTGTGAACGCTATAGCTTCTTGGAGCCACAGGTGAAAAGTTAAGTGCCAGGTAGACATCAAAGGTAGATGAGCAGTCCTGAAAAGGGCTTGGTAAACCTCATACCAGAGATGTTCCTTGAACACTCTTTATGTCCCAAACAACCCCAATTTCTTTAGCCAGCTAGAAAAGTGTTTACAACTTCCAGTAGTTATAGTTTGGGAGAATATGAGACCTAGAAAATGGGTATTCCCCATCCTCATCTCTCCCATCCCTTCCCAATTTACTCCTTTATAAGAAGACTGTCATTTTAACTATTGCAACTGTGTGAATCAAAGATAACCAGGAGACGAGGAAATAAAGGCATTTTTCTTTTTTAGTTCTTGTTTCTATTTGGTTGTGTAATATAAGTTTGATAAATGCTCAGATCATCTAATTTGGAATCATTTATGTGTGAGATGCTAGGGACCTGTTCCCAAGAAATAGGAGAACTGGTATGCATGCAAGGAAATCTATGTTTGCCTTCTAAGTAGTTGGAAGCAACCTTTTTCTATTGGCATAGCATGGCCATAACTGTTGATCTTTAAATTTTTAATTTTTACTCTTTGAAAATTTTAAACCTCTAAATCTACTTGAAAAGTACAGCCCTCCTTTTGGGCTTTCTTTTCAGCATTTATGTTTAGAGATTTTGATTTATTCACACACAGCAGGTCTGTGTAAGAAGAGAGAGCCTAAGGCCCACCTTCTCCATCCTTTCCCTTTCTTAAACCATGTTGTTTTGAAGAAATTTTGGTCTTGTTTTGTTTGTCTTTTAGAGTTCTAAATGCAGGTAGCAGAGAACCTGACCTAGCAGGTTAGGTTATGGAAGATTTGGAGCCCAGAATTCCAAGCTGGATGTTACTCTACATATATTCTAGTAAATACCATTAAAAACTTTGAGGATATTTAATTGCTTTAGCTAGTGGATTGAACCTGAGAATTCAACTGCTGTCCTTAGCACTTATTTCTTAATATATCTCTATCTCTTATTTATCAAACATGATATAAGAAGTAAGGAAGAGTTCAGGCTTCCAGATGTCATACTCGTTACTACAAGTGATTTTAAGCTCATAATGTTGTACAAAAAAGTATCAGAAACAATTAATAAAGTCAAATACTTAAGAGGATTTTTCTTGACTGATAAATCAATTAGCAAGAAATTATTAATCACCTTCAAGTCCACTGTTGTGCTAGTCCACTGCCAGATTCTCAAATATGTATATCCTCTAAAGCATCCTGGGCTAAGTGAATTAAATACTAGCACCATACTGCTGGGCCTTTTATTGCTTATTCTTTTGGCCAGTAGCAGTTTTTTAAGAAAGGGTAAGTGCTTGAAGTCTTAAATACTTTGAACATTAGCAATCAGAACTTCTATAGGTGTGAGTTAGACCAGCCTCCTTAAACAAAAAAAGGGGAATTGCTAACCCAATTGTTAAGGACCATGCCTACGTGAAGGGACAGGTCAATTCTCTGAGAGCTTCCATAACAATGAATAATAAACTTGAAGGAGTTGCAAAGCAGCCTTTGCAGATATTCCTTGTGGATTGGGTATGAAATAAATTGGAGGGAAGAGGGGAGAGGTCAGACAACGCAACTGCCTCTGTCTCCTTATGTCATCACATCTCTCACATGAAGAGATCCATTCTACAGATCTGTTAGACCTTTAGCAGCCATTGGCTCCTGTATCACAACAAGAACTGACCTTTTTAGTTCTCCAGTCACTGAACATTTTTTCCTAGCTTTGATTTTTTTCATAATGTTATTATTTCCCAATCCCCACTTTTCTAGATAAAATTATCCCTCATAATAAAAAAGTATTGGTAAGCAAAACAAACCAATACATTTACTGTGGCTGACAATGTAGGTCTTATCTTTTCATTGTCTCAGTAATTAGGACAACCCACCTGAGCCAAAATGAATTAATTGTTTTGGAACTGCCCTTAGTAGATGGATTTCACTAATGAGTCTGCCCCCAAGATTAGCTCTAGATCTATCACCTCATAATCCTATGAACCCATTAATTTGTTGGCTCCAACTATTATGGGTAATAATAGTGGGAAGAAACAACCCTTTGAGTTTCCTACAAAGAGGAGTTGACAAACTGGCTGATGCCCTTTTCCTTTACCTTCTATTTTTCTTTTGGAGAGATTCTGAGGGTATAGCAGGTTTAAATAGAGGAGAGAGAATGTCCCCACTACATCACTCCTCTGTTAATTATGATCTTGAGTAGACTTACATCAGAACTCCAATTGCTTTGCCTAATGGGCCCAGAACAGAATTCCTGAGCAAGACCAAATTCTTGACTCCAAGCTTTGGGGGAAGCTGTGTTATCATCTCTCAACTACATGGCAACTATAAAGAAGTGAACCATATGACCAAATAGTGAGGAATTGCTCTGCTAGCAGCCCCAAGTTTGAGAATCCCAGGATCTGTTCTTCTAGGCAGAGAAGACAGATTTCCTTTAATTCTTGTTTGTTTCTAAAGCTCATGCTCTTCTAATCTGTTTCTCCTAATTTTTAAGACATTTGTCTATATAGAATTTTTTTTTTTTTTGATATATTGTGGAAACCTTTGGTCTATACCTTGTTTCTACCAGAGCTGTTTCAAATGTTCCCACTGGTTTTTGTTGAAGAGTGAGTTTTTATCCCAGAAGCCTGTAATATGATTAATTAAACATTATCAAATACTAGGCTACTAAGTTTGTTAGCTTCTCTGTGTTAAATACCCAAAGTGTTCCCACTGGTCAACTTGACCATTTTTTAACCAGTATTATATGGTTTCAGATCTGGCACTGCTGGTCCCTTCCTTTCCTTCTTTTTCCTCAGTATTTCCCCCTTGTTTTTTTTTTTTTTTTTTTTTTGACATTTTGTTCTTCCAGATGATTTTCATTATTTTTTTCTAGTTCTATAAAGTTATCCTTTGGTAGGTTAATATGGCATTGAGTATTCATACATATATATGTAGTATTTCCATTTTATTATATTGGTTTGTCTCTCCCAAGAAGAATTAATATTTTCCTAATTCTTTAGATCTATCTTTATTTCTAAAATGATTTTGCATAGTCATATTTCAATAGTTCCTGCTTGTGATCTGGTAGGTAGACTTTTACATTCTATAATGATTTTAAATGGAATTTCTCTATTTCTTACTGTTGAATATTGTTAGTAATATATAGGAATTCTGAGGATTTTGTAGATTTATTTTGTTTCTTGCAAATTGGTTAAAATTTTGCATGTTTCAATTATTTTTTAGTTTATTCTCTAAGATTCATTAAGTATTTCTAAATATAAGTAAGATGACCATATCATCAAAAAAACCCCAACAATTTTGATTCTTCTTTGCCTATTTTTATTCTCATTTTTTTTATCTCATTGACATAATTAACATTTCTAGTACTATATATTAAGTAATACTGGAAAGAATGGACCTCCTTACTTTCTCCCTGATTTTATTGGAAAAGACATTTATTTCCATTATACCTAAGTCTGGCTTTTGGTATTAGAAATATGTCAGGGGCATCTAGGTGGCACAGAGTATAGAGCACCAGCCCTGAAGTCAGGAGAACCTGAGTTTTCAAATCTGACCTCAGACACTTAACACTTCCTAGCTGTTAGGAAGCTAGTCTGGGAAAGTCACTTAATCCCAATTGCCTTAATCAAAAAAAAAAAAAAGAAAAGAAAAGAAAAGAAAAAAGAAAAGAAATATACCATTTACTATATTAAGGAAGGATTCATTTATTTATTTGTGTGTGTGTGGGTTATGTATGTTTGTATTTTAAATAGAATTTGTATTGTTCATTGTCAAAAGTTCTTTTTTTTTTGATACTCAATGATATAATCATTTTTTTTTATTAACATGGTCAAGTATATTTTTTTATTTTTCTAATATTTAACCTTTATTCCTAGTATAAAATGTTCCTGATTATGGATGGTTTCTTGAAATATGGTATACAGGCTTAAAAAAAAAATCTTTGTTTTTAGGGTATCCACTGGAGTAATTCTCTTGTAGCCAGTAGTCAGCCCCAGTTCTGTCAGTTAGTGAAAAGCTAAGCAAGTTCAGAATAACTAAACTGCTGATCTCCTGTTCTGGGCTAAAAGCTGGGAGTGCAGGCCTAACCTTTTACGTATCTCTTGAAGTTGAGTTCTAAATCTGGTCCCTCTCTATTTTCTTGTATGAGTACAGAGCCGAGCTTGGGATCCTCTCTGGGAAATCACCCATTGATAGCTTAGCTCTGTTTTCTGGGTTGTCTCGCTCTCTTTAGCATAACTGTGTTGAGTGACCCTGGATGTGGGCATCTGGCTCTGTTCATTATCCAGGACTGAGCCTTCTATCTGATCTGGTTCACTCTTCCCTATTACCTACTTGCACACCGAATCAGGGATCCGGCTCTCTGGGCTTCACAGTTCTTGCCCTGGCTACTTCCTTGAGCTTTGAATTTGTGATCTTGGGCTGTAAAAATGAGTCACTGCAATTTACCCAATCACCACTTAGTTTAGTGTTTGTCTGAGATCTTAGGGCAAAAGAGGAAGTACTACAACCCAATTCCTACAACTATTCCAGCAAAGATTTCAGACAAGCCTGATTAGGAAATTAAACTAACTCACTCTTTCTCTCTCTGTGTCTTTCTCTCTCTCTCTCTCTCTCTCTCTCACACACACACACACACACACACACACACACACACACACATCTTTTTTCTCCTTGTGCTCAATAGTGATATATGGTCAAAAGGTATGGACAGTTTAGTGATTTTTCTAGTATCTCCTCCTCCTTCACCTCTTCTTCCTTTTCTTCCTCCTCCTTCTCCTTCTTTTTCTTTTTTTTTTCTTCTTTTCCTTTACAATTGTGGTTAAGTATCTTCTCCAGGATAACACAGCTAGTAAGTGTCCGAGAAGCTGGATTTGAATTCAGGGCTTCCTGATTCTAACTCTACCATGTTAGCAGCTTTTAAAATACTTATGAAATATACAAATATAATCTGAATAAACCAGGGTAAAGGCTAATAATGGAAAAATTCCACCGGTT
This sequence comes from Sarcophilus harrisii, assembly GCF_902635505.1. Classification (NCBI taxonomy): domain Eukaryota; kingdom Metazoa; phylum Chordata; class Mammalia; order Dasyuromorphia; family Dasyuridae; genus Sarcophilus; species Sarcophilus harrisii. The sequence goes on along the minus strand of NC_045426.1, from coordinate 546,098,916 downwards.
TTGTCAAATGTTACTGAAGAGACTGAGTTCCTGACAGATCTTATGAAATGACTAAGATATAAGAATGAAATCAAAAGGCCTTCAATGAGCAACATCCACATGAACTCGGCCAATGAAATAATCATGGGGTTAAGTGACTGAGTTGTATACATTTAAAAATGTTTAACAACCAGTTCTCCTTTTTTTTTTTTTTTTTTATTTAATAGCCTTTAATTTACAGGATATATACATGGGTAACTTTACAGCATTAACAATTGCCAAACCTCTTGTTCCAATTTTTCACCTCTTACCCCCCCCCACCCCCTCCCCTAAATGGCAGGATGACCAGTAGATGTTAAATATATTAAAATATAACTTAGATACACAATAAGTATACATGACCAAAACATTATTTTGCTGTACAAAAAGAATCAGACTCTGAATTATTGTACAATTAGCTTGTGAAGGAAATCAAAAATGCAGGTGTGCATAAATATAGGGATTGGGAATTCAATGTAATGGTTTTTAGTCATCTCCCAGAGTTCTTTTTCTGGGTATAGCTAGTTCAGTTCATTACTGCTCCATTAGAAATGATTTGGTTGATCTCGTTGCTGAGGATGGCCTGATCCATCAGAACTGGTCATCATCTAGTATTGTTGTTGAAGTATATAATGATCTCCTGGTCCTGCTCATTTCACTCAGCTATCAGTTCGTGTAAGTCTCTCCAGGCCTTTCTGAAATCATCCTGTTGGTCATTTCTTACAGAACAGTAATATTCCATAATTTTCATATACCACAATTTATTCAGCCATTCTCCAACTGATGGACATCCATTCAGTTTCCAGTTTCTAGCCACTACAAAAAGGGCTGCCACAAACATTCGTGCACATACAGGTCCCTTTCCCTTCTTTATAATCTCTTTGGGATATAATCCCAGTAGTAACACTGCTGGATCAAAGGGTATGCACAGTTTGATAACTTTTTGAGCATAGTTCCAAACTACTCTCCAAAATGAACAACCAGTTCTCCTTAAAAAAAATACCCATGACATATGTTTAGGTTTCATCTAAATTATTAGTATTCTATCACTTTTTATATCTAGACAACAGAACAATAAATCAAGTCATGGTTTATAGCATTTGTCAACCTCACTGAAAATGTAACAATCATCTCCCAGGAGCCCATATGAGTTAATTTCTTAAGTCCAGGGTTATACTGAATCTAAAACCATGCAGAGATAAGATGGAGTATATACCATACCTGCCATCCTATGTGATACTGGAGTTGTCTCAAAGATTCCTTTAGTAAGTTTAAACAAGATGAGCTTGCATCCCATTATTGTTACTCAATCACAAAAGTAAATGTTTTCTCTATTCAATAGTTTATGGAATATGAAATAAAAAGGGACAATCACAAGATAACTTGTCCCAGCCCTGCTTCTATCAGGATTCCATCAAATATAAGAGGAATGGGGTTAATTATAATAATATACTGTAGGTTAAATTATAATAACAATCTGCTCTAATTCCTTCAAATAGTTTTTATGTACCATAGATCTGAGACCATTTATCATCCTGGCAAACCTATCATTCTGGAAAGAAAAGAATATAGTGTCGTCATCCATTAGAATGTAACTAGGCTTAATTCATCTCCTGAATTTTGAAGACTCTTATTTGGGCTGTTTTCCAGTTTTCCTCTTGTTAGTTGATCTTTTTACCTTGGGTTACTTAGATGTTATTGTAGAAAAGAAAACCTAGCTCAGAAAAGCTTTTTGTCACAATGAGCAATGTCTTTCCAAGAGGCAAATTGGTTGTATCTGTAACCACTAGAGGTCAGACCTCAGCCTGAAAATAACCAGTATAAGCTTGCTATAATAATCCCCTTTACTTTCTCTGGGAGTCTCAAGGGAGCTACTTTTCTCCACAGGCATGCACTAGCCTATTGATTTGTCCTGCAAGCTCCCTAGCTTTCTGCAAATTGGTTCTTGTGTGAGCTGGGAATGAAATAAGTCTACATTGATTAAGAAGAAACATTAGGGAAGAATTTCAAGGAACACCTTGTGCTCACAGAAAGAAACAGGCATACAGCCATGTGATTAAAAAACCCAGAAGATTCTCTTCCTTGGGATTTTAGCATCTGTAATTTACAAAAAGGTGTGAATCACCATTATTATCAGCAAAAAATATTCACTAAATGTATGTATGATCACTGCTCTGGACACTGTACTGGAAATTTTAAACAGATGTTATCCTTGCTTGATTGGTATTGACTTTTTCAGGAGCAACCAGGGAAATGACTATTTTGCCATTAGACATTTACCAGAAACAGCAGGATACTACTACTTCTCATGTAGCTTTTATAAGCTCAGGGACGCTTATTTCAACTCCTACTCACATCAATTTATCAGGTTCCCCCATGGCAAGGATAAATCTTACCCTCAGGATTTGGGGGGTACCCCTAAGAAAGTATCTTTCTAATGTCATCAACTCAGTTCTCTATTTTGGGGTTATTCTCTCTCATATCAATCACTAATTATAGTTAAGCTCTCTCTTATATCAGCAATATTTTCCAATTATGAATGCTTCAGTTTCATGTATCCAATTAATTTCAATTAGATTTTTAAAAAGGATATTTACCAAAATATATAGCAAAACCTGAGAGCAAATTATTTTCCCCAACAGCTGAACACATATGCTTCTCTGTACTACTCTGTACTAGAATCAGGAGACTTAAATTTAAAGTAGTTGCTAAAAACAATAGCCCCAGCCAGTTAATTTCCAAATGTGTCATAACTGGTAGATAAAGACTCTCTAGAAAGCAGCATTTTGGCTTCTTACTCCTATTTGCTGTTGGGGTAGTATCAATTTCAGAATGTCTTTAGTGCTTTCACTTGATCTTGGATTCTCTGACCTTTCAAATCTCTAAAGGTTATATAGTCTATGTGCCCAAAGGGCTATCCAATTGTGCATATCCTTTGATCCAGCAGTATCTCTACCGGGTCTTTATCCCAAAGAGATCATAAAAAAGGGGGAAAAGACCCACATGTGCAAAAATGTTTATGGCAAGAAACTGGAAACTGAGTGGATGCCCATCAATTGGAGAATGGAGAATAACTGGATGAGTTATGATATATGAATGTTATAGAATATAATTGTTATAAGAAATGATCAGCAGGGAGAGTTTTAAAAAGTCTGGAGAGACTTATGTGAACTGATGCTAAATGAAGTGAGTAGAACTAAGAGAACATTGTACACAGTTTATGTGATTATGTGATGGTCAACTCTGATGGATATTGTTCTTTTCAACAATGAAGTGATTCAAGCCAGTTCTATTAGACTTGTGATGGAGAGAGCCATCCGCTTCCAGAAAGAGAACTGTGGGGACTGAATATGGATCACAACATAGTATTTCTATCTTTTTTGATTGTCATTTGCTTGCTTTTTTTTTTCCTTTCTCATTTTTTTCCTTTTTGATCTGATTTTTCTTGTGTAGCATGATAAACGTGGAGATATGTATAGAAGAATTGAATATATTTAACATATATTGGATTACTTGCTATCTAGAGGAGAGAGTGGGGAGAAAGGAGGGAGAAAAATCTGGAACATAAGATTTTGCAAAGGTGAATGTTGAAAACTATCTTTGCATATATTTTGAAAATAAAGAGCTATTATTTAAAAACAAGCAACCAAAAAACCTTAATTAAAAAGGTTATATAGCCTAGTCTGTTCTGTCTCCAATTCTCCATCACGAAAAAGGAGGAAAGAATAGACAAAACAGACAGACAATGGCAAGGGTATGCATTCACTAAGGGGCCACAAGCAATAGCATGGCTATGCAACCAGTGGCCACACGATGGCAGCTTGGGTGGAGAAATAAAGTCCTAAAGCCTTTCTCCTTATCTAGAAGCTTACAGCATTGCTTGCTTACGCACAGGGGCTGGCAGAAGCCCCCAGTTAATGCCTTTTGTAAGTGTTTCCAGTTCTGGTCATTTCAAATGTTCTTCTTTTTGACATAGTAATCACACTAGAAACAATACCTGCAAATACCAAAGTCCACATGGAGATTGAATTAATTAGGCAAAGCACACTGTTCATGCTTAGTAAAGACTGGAATATTCTTGAGCAGTCCCAGACTTCTATCAAATGCATTGAAAGAGGCACAAAATAAGTTATTCATTAGACTACAGAGCAAATTCTAAATTGTCTCCTGGGGACTAGTTATTGAATCTTGGAACTTGAAGGGTTCTTATCTCTCCATTTTACAGATGAATAAACTAAAATTCTAAGAGGTGAATGATTTTCATCGGCACACAAGTAGCATGTGTCCAAGAAGAGAATTTAGGTCTCTTATCCAAGCCCCTCAATGACTCCCTTAACTATGCTGTCTCTTTTACCTTAGGTCTTTTCTTCTAAGGGAACCATTTAGAGTCTTATCAAGAATGTCAATGGGATACAGCATTTAGTCCTTCATGCTTTTTAAAAATCATATTTTTTCTCTAGTCCTAAATCTATAGAACTGGATATAAAGATGCCTTTGTAAAGCCACTGTCTTGGAAGTATTAGAAACATATCATTCTTAATTGTTAATTTTAAAAAATCAGGCTTCCTATACTGGAGGCTGCTTTTTTAAGCAACAGAATTATTCTCCTGGTTTGCATTATTTTTGTTTTTGAAAAAATATATTTTAGCTCTTTAGGCAGAGGAATGGATTAAACTTTATGGAGTTTATTTTTTCTCTATCACAGTATGAATAATGATTATTGTACTCAAAATTCAAAAAGATTTTAGGTTGCATTATTTATTCTTGGTTTTTTACTCTTTTGAACTTTGCTTTTTTTTCTTTATTATCTTTGCTATTTGCTATATTATTATCTTTGCTAATTTTTGAGGTTTTACAAAAGGCTCAAAATAATCTCCCCTCCCTATTTCTACTTTTGACTCATGTGTCAGGAAAGACTTTGACATTTAAAAAAAATCCTGCTAATCTTTCCTAGAAAGATTCCTATCTTCTTTGCTACAGATTCCATCTGATACTATGAGATACAAATTCTAAGGCCCTGCCAAGGAAAAATGTTGCATGCAGCTATGTTGCTATTTTATGGGGCAAAACAAGGACAGGTGTGAGTTCCCTTCTAGTGCATGTTGGGTCTTTATATTATCCAAGTCTGTTCTCTTGGAACATGTCTCCTTTGAGAAAAGAGGTAGTAATGGTCTTTGGAAAATCTGGTCTGGCCATCTGTATCCACAGAAACTCATACCTCTGACCAAAATGATCTTCAAAGGATATGGAAAATGAGTTTAATCTTTCTCTTATGTAAAGTTTATCTTTCCTCTATGAATTTAAATTTGTTAGTCTAGATCTACAAAGTCAATTTCCTCCTACATACCAGGCATATAATTTAGGTTGTTGCCACTATGGAGAAAATTGTTACTGAAATATGGTTTCATTTTTCAGAATAGCCAGATTACTAGTAGATGGATTTAACTGAGTCTTGGATTATAGGATGCATTTCCATTCTTACTATTTTTTCTACAAAACATTAGTCTTTATTAAAATATCACATTTAAATTGTAGTTACTTTGATGTTTTAATGAATCTGTGATCTTACTCCCTCTAATAATGCAGATTGCTACTCAACTCTTCTTGTCTATCTTATGTAAGTTTTATACCTATCTTTTTATCATTTGGCCATTGTGAAGATTGCGTATTTTAAAATCAGCAGGAGTCAGGAATTCAGGTTAGGGAGAAATTGTCAGTCTTTATTCTCAGGGAAGAAGGATCAGAGGTGGAAGATAATCCGCGATAGCAATGTGTGCAGCTGAGTCAAGAAGCTAGCTAGATCAGCAGCCATACGACCAGCAGCTAGGAGAATGGAACCAAGGTCAATCTCCCCCAGCTTCCCTTCCTGTCTCTCTGTCTCCACCCACCAAAATCGTCATTTCCTATACAACACATCATTGCACAGAGAGTGGGCAGGGACCATTCTTTATCCAATCATGTATATTAATAGAGTATAGTCCAATTACTATTTAGCCTCATGTTACTTGGGACCTCAGTGCATCAACTCAAACCTCAGCCCATTACATCTCCTGCTTTCTTTTATTTTAGAACACAGGTGGTCATGCCATCCCTGACTCCTCAGGGAGGTCAGAGCCTCCAAGGGGAGGTGATCACACCCTCCCTAACTTCTCAGGGAAGGAGGTAAAAGCGCCGAAAAGGAGGTGATCACAGCCTCCCTGACTTCTCAGGAAAGGCGGTGAAAGCACTAAAAAGGAGATGATCACGCCCTCCCTGACATCTCAGGAAGGGAGATGAAAAGCACAAAAGGGAAGTGGGGGTTGCTAGCAGGTTTCTGGGCTGAAGGGTCTTATTATGCACAAACCCATCAGCATGGGAGGTATTACACAAGCACATAGCAATAACGCAGAGGCTATTAGGGATGACTCTCCCCACAGTCAGTGCAGGCTCCATGTGGTGTAACAAACATGAATTGTACACGCAAGTAGCCGAATAGCAAACAATATAAATCAACATGGTGTTGGAAAAGATCACTAGAAGTCCTAGAAGGAGGGTATGTAAACAACAGTCACACATACACCTTCTTCAGCATCCAAGAGATAGTCCAAAACCAATCTATTGTCCATTGCTTCACATGTCAGGGAATCCAATGATCCCCCTGAGTTTTTGAAGTCCTGCAAGTTAATAGTATAAAGGGTTAGATTTAGAAGTTCTCTAGGGTTACCTGTGGCTCCCCCTTTCTTTTGTTTTTGGAGGAGTGTCCTAATATCTCTGTTTCTCCTCTCTATTACTGCTTGTCCTTGAGGATTAAAAGGTATGTCAGTGGTGTGTAAAATCTTATACTGTGCACAAAAGTGTGCAAAATGTTTTGAAGTATAAGCAGGACCATTGTCTGTTTTTATTGCTTGTGGCACACCCATAGTGGCAAATGCTTGTATGAGGAATTCAGTGACCACTTGGGCTGTCTCTTTTGCTGCTGGTATTGCAAAAGTGAATCCTGAAAAGGTGTCTACCACAACGTGGATGAAAGACAGACGACCAGCAGCTAGGAGAATGGAACCAAGGTCAATCTCTCTCAGCTTCTCTTCCTGTCTCTCTGTCTCCACCCACCAAAATCATCATTTCCTATACAACACATCAGGACTTGCACAGAGAGTGGGCAGAGACTATTCTTTATCCAATCATGTATATTAATATAGTCCAATTACTATTTAGCCTCATGTACTTGGGACCTCAGTGCATCAACTCAAACCTCAGCCCATTACAGGCCATAGGACATACAAACATGTTATAGGTCTTCCTCAAGATCTTCTGACCATTGTGTGGATACCAATTTAATATATGAACTTATAATCACTTAACCATCCCTCTTATTATATGTCTAGTTTGTTTTTCCCCTGTTGGTAATATATCTCTTTGACAATGTACTATATACTCCTTCTTTGGGGCAATTTCTAAATTATAATATCTTGTAATATACTGAAGATTTTAAAAGTCCTCCAGAATGAGGACTGATTTTTTTTTTAAATTAGCAATAAGAATCCCTAGATACTACAACATATTTTTCTTCTTTTTTTAATTATAGCTTTTTATTTACAAGATATATGCATGGTAATTTTTCAGCATTGACAACTGCAAAACCTTTTGTTCCAATTTTTTCCCTCCTTCCTTCCCCCCCCTCCCCCAAATGGCAGGTTGACCAATACATGTTAAATATATACAACATGTTTTTTATTTCCCCAGAAAACTCCTAAGACATTGGCTTTCCAAAGACTGTTCTATATCTAGTTTTTCTCATGCCCACCATTGGGCATTGACCTTTGGATGATCCTCTACTTTATTTCTTTGGAGATTGTGGTATTTGATTACTTATAGCCCTACATTATTATTGGAAGAATATTTGTGTTAAAAGACTGTCCTTTGTTTCAGAAAGCATGGAATAGTTTAAAGAACTCAGCCATTTCCCAAAGGTAGCCCAGTCCACTTTCCCCCATCTGTTTAGTTTTATTCATTTTGCAGATCTATCCAAGACATATTTCCTAGTAGATGGACTCTGGATTGTCTGTTCAACTATATCAAAATCTAGACAATAGGCACTTTTCATCCACTTGCTTTTTCCTGCATACATTGGTAGATTGAACTCTTTTTGCCATGATTATGGATTTTACTTAAGAGGATGTACAATGTTTCAGGGCCTGATTCCATCAACATATCTACAAAGAAGAGCATCTGGAGGATCTCAAATTCTATAAAAAATATTTCTTCCATTTGAACTTTTCATTGGACATCTTCCATAACAATGGCAAACAAATTTATTGACAAATAAATTTCTCCTTGTTTAATGCTTCACTTGATATTAAATAGGCTGAGAGTCACCTAAGCTTCATGATTTTGATATATGCAAAGAAGACACCCTATTAAAAAAAAAAAGCCTTTAAGATACTATCTTGTTCTATCAGGAGGCAATTGAATGGCACAGTGGTTAGAATCCTGGGCCTGGAGTCAGGAAGACCTAAGTTGAAATGTGACTTCAGGCACTTTCTAGCTATGTGACCTTAGGTAACCTTTTGCTGCTTCAGTTTCCTCAACTGTAAAATGGGGGCTAATAATAGTACCTATCTACTAAGGTAATTATGAAGATCAAATGTGATAATATTTGTTAAAAATTTAAAGTAGCAGCTAGGATAGAATATCAGCTCTAGAGTCACAAGGATCTGAGTTCAAATCATTCTTGGACACTTGATACTTATTGGCTGTGTGAACCTGAGCAAGTCACTTAAGTTCTATTGCTTTGTCAAAAAAAATACACCTAGTTACAAGTGCCTGGCACATAATAAGTGGTTAATAAATGTTTGTTTTTTATCAATTAAAATACTTTTTATAGGTATCATTTTAATTTTCTTGTGCATCGCATAACTGTGAGGTCAGAGTCCAAATGTAGTATCCCTTAGTCCTTGATAATTAAAACACTTTCTCACAGAAATATTTACAGATCTGTCCCCTTTTCATTTGTTTGCCTTCTTTCTTCTTGTTTCATTCTTACATGTCCTTTGGGATGACGTTGCTTATTGAGTCTCTTGCCAAGCTTTCTCTAAACTTGGGTTTCTTGTGTGTGTGTGTGTGTGTGTGTGTGTGTGTGTGTGTGTGTGTCTGTGCACATGTGTTGGTTTTGTTTTGTTTTTTCCTTCTCTCTACTGCTTCTCTCTATTTCAATGAGGAAAACAATACCTGCATTATCTACATTGCCATTATGAGGAAAGTATTATATAAATGTAAAGTGCCACTCTATATTCCTCTCAGAACCTCAGATTCCTTGTTTGTATAGACCTGACCTTTTTGCTATGAAAAATGCTTATAAATCAAAATGCTTGCCTCAACTTCAGCTACTTGCACATTTGTGGGGACTTTGCTCTTGTACTTTCAACCAAGGTCAGAATGAAAGAGTGAAGTTTTTTGGATTTCTCTCTGTAGTTCTTTATTAAAATATCAGTGCATTTATAACTCATAAGAATGAGTCACTTACTCTTCAATTGAAGAGCTTTGCTTTAGGCCATGATTCCATGTGAAACAAATAGTGCCTTTTTCATATTTTATAAAAACACCAAATTAAGGAGGACAATCATATGCAATTATAATAAAAATTATTCAGAAGTACCAAAGACAGGCTGAACCATGACAGTTTAGTTTTGGGTGGAGGAGAATAGTTGTATTATTGGCCAACTCCATATATATGTTAATCATGTAATTATACCTTGTATTTTTACTTTTACGCTCAAATTTCTATTTTTTAAAGCTTCATTTTGGGTTTTGTAGATCCCTCTTAGAGATAAGGTAAATTAGGGCCCTTATGTATGCAAAAGTCTCTCTCAGCCCTGTACCTTATACTAGTTTATCCAAAAGATCAGTCACAAAGATATGGCCATTTTTTCCATCCAGGCCATCCCTGAGGAAGGATATAAACCTGATGAGCACTGGGATAGGGCTTTGCACACACGTTCTATAACAGTGGAGCCTCTAGTATGCCTTGGAGAACAGGAAGCTGAGGGCTGGGGCTGGCAACGCTGCTGTAATGGGGCTACCACTTCAGGGTTAGTAAGAATGGATCCTGTTGTGGTGAATTTCCACCTGATCCTGTGGGTCTCTCAATCTGGACTACAAGCTTGGTAACTAAAAGTCTTTCCTATAGTAATTTTTGGCACATGATAGAAATCACAAATATGCATTGGCTATCTGTCAGAGATAAGTACTCCCCTACATTTGTTGTTTTTATGGGAAACCCCACCCCAACATGCTCAACAGACTGAGTTAAAATGTCCCAATTATAGGGAGAGAAAAGAAATGGAAACAGTGACTTGCTTTCATATGAGATTAAAACACAATGTCTTTGAAGCTTCCCTCATGTGGAACAAAATCACCTAGTGACATGACTCTGAAACCCCAGGTATTTTCATTCCCCACTGATAAGTCTTCAAATGAAAGTGTCAGAAAGACAGTGAGCAGCTTGTATCCCTATTAAATCATATAGCTCCATGATATTTAGAGAGTTACTGGGGCTTGGATGAAATAAAATCATGTTTTCACCACTGGCATGCTAAACTCTACCAGTTTCTACTCTCTAGGGGAAACACAATTTGTGATGCCTGTTATTTTTTCTGTTATCAAATTCATCTCTCTGAATAAGATCTGTAATTATTAAGCAGAAATGCAAAATAAGATTGGATGATTGCAAAAGAAAATGAAGCCAAATGTTCTAAATTCTTTTGCTGATGCTCCCTAGTGATGGCCATTGATACAGTGCGTTATTTACAAATAATTTGATTGAAAAAGGAATGTGTTTAGGAGAGATTCAGTGATATAGTAAGAATTCTCAAATTCATTTATTTTCTTTATCTTAATTGTCTAGTGGGGAGTGAGGATGGGAGAGAAATCTTTTTCCTACCATAGAATCACAAAACAACAGAATTTTATAGCTCTGTGATGCCTCAGAAGTCACCTGGTTCAATCTCTTCATTTTACAGAAGAAGAAATGGGGCTCGAGAGGAGTCCAGGTCCTCTTAATACTGAAAGAAATCTGGAAAAGATCCATCTTTCCATTTTATTATTGTGAGATTGAAAATTCTATTTAAGGTATTATGATTAGTCATGGTTTGCATAGAGAAACTTCCATTTCAAAACTAATGAAGTAGCAGAGAGGCCTTTGACCAGACTGCATTGACACATGTGAAGAAATGAAGAAAGGAAGATGAGTTTAAATCCCTCCCCAGATATTTACTAGACATGGGGCTCTCAACAAGTCACAACCTCTCTGGGCATCTGTTTCCTGAACAATTAATTAAGGAGACTAGATTCTATAACTTTTAAGTCCCCTCCCAGCCTTAAATCTATTAGCCTATTTGGCACCTTTTTCAGGATATACTCACTCTAATAATGCAATTTTTCAAATTGAATGTCTTCAATTATTAGCCCACTGTCTATGCTATCATCTCATGGCTCTTTTGCTACCTCTTTTTGCCTCCTTATGTATCCAGATTTAAAGTGCTAGAAAATGACTATTTGATCATTTGATCATTTGTTTCAATTTAAACAATTTCTTTTCATCACAACAAAAATTCAGTTCTCGGAAGTGATGAAAGATGGAAGCATCCCTCAAGACAGGAGACCTTGAATGGGAAAATGAATACTCTTTCCCTTTCAGAGTTCAGAGATGCATGTAGAAAAGACAGTATATGTAGAAAAGACAGCAAGTTTTGTTTCAGAGCCATCAAGGGATTTATTATGAACAATCAACCAACAAATACCAATTGGACACCAACCATGTGCAAAGCACTGACATAGCCAACAGAGTGGGATGCTTTTGTCTTCAACAATTTTAGCAAAACATTTCAGGAAAACCTGGGAATCTATCCATTGAAGGATTAACTAAAATATGTAACAATACTTATTCTTACTTCCTTTTCTAAAACGAGTTCTAAGTGTTTTCTAGATACTTTCTCATTGCTCCTTATCCTTATCTTGTGAACCCTACATGCAAAGATGATGACTGATTTTATGCTTTATATAATACCTAGCATACTGCTCATAAATCACTTTATTTCACTAAGAAATAAAGATACAGAAGGTAATTGTGTTCTCTCCATAGGTTTTCTCTGACCAGCAGTTTTGTAGAGAACCACCTCTACATCCACTGGACTTCACATCCTTTCAGTGGATTCTGTGAAAACCCAATGAAAATTTTCTGAGGATCTAGTTTCTCTTGCTGATCCTTTGGCATACCAGGAGATCTTTGAACTTGCCAGAATGTAGATTTTCTCATTGAGATTCTTCTCACCTAGATCTAGTCTTAACTCTTTTCTAATCTGGTCAGGGTAGTTCTAGAAAGAGTAAAGAGCTGGTCCAAATAGCTGTCCCCATAATTCTCACATCCCTTTCCAGGTCAAGTGACCTGAACTCACTTGGTAGGTTAATGGCCTTTATTTATACCGCTATCCTCACTAGATTGTCCTAATCTACTTAAAAACACACTTGAGATCATACCTTTAGGAAGACTTCCCTCATTCTACTTTAATATAGGTAACATTTATATAGCATTTACTATGGGTCTACTTTTACAATTATTTGTTCAGTCAAGATCATGATCTTACAACTATCTGGGAGATAGTTACTATATTATGCCCATTTTATAGATGAGGAAATTGAGGTCAATGGAAGCGAAGTATCTTGACTAGGGTCACACACCTACTAAGTGTCTGAGGCAGGATTGGAACTTGGATCATGCTAACTCCTCTAGCTACCTCTATTTGGTTTATGCTAATTTGGATTATAAGGCCTTTGAGGTCAATAATCATACCTATTTCTTATGTATCACCCATAGTACTCAGCCAATTCTCTGAATACTGTAAATACTAATAAAGTGTTGTTGACCAACAACCTCAGTGTTCTATCTCCTGTTTCTAAGGAAATATCCTATACTCTTTATAATGAGTACATCTGTTTTAAAAATTTCTCATCATCTAAAAGGGTTTTTTTTTTAATTGTTTCTGCCTTTTAGCTTAGATTTCTATGGCCAAACTTCTTTCTGTCACTGAATTAACTTTTTTCCTTTTCATACTCAACTATAATTACAGAGCTATACTTCCCTACATTGTTAATAGAATACAACTATGTGCTCAAATAGGCAATGTGTTCTTTCCTTTAAATGCCTACAAGTTCTGGGAAGATCGTCTGAATGACCTTATGTACTTGAAGATGACAGAAATTTATTTGATAATATTAAATATATCTCTGGCTCATTTGCCAGACTGACACTCATCCTTTCTCTAAGTGTATTTCCATCCTCTTTCTATACTTGATTCTGTCAGGCTTTGTTTGTGAACCCTACATGCAGAGATCATGGCTGATTTTATGCTTTATATAATACCTCGCATACTGCTCATAAATCACTAAATAAAAATACAGTAAGAAATATTTACAGCATCCCATCTATATGTCCTCTCCTCAAATAGCTTTCAAACTCATTCATTTTAAAAGTCAATGAAGGCATTAAAATCTTTTCAAGTACCTGAAATATTTTTGTAGACTTGGCAAAACTGACATGAACCGAGACCTATTTTATGCTGAGATTAGCATTTTATTTCCCCCGTAAGTAATGTTGACATATGCATACTCTCTTGTTCACTGACTGTTGCCAAGGTTTCTATCTTATCTCACTGTCAAGGTTCTGTGACCTCTGACACAGGGAAAGAGCTCAGCAAGTATTGCCAAGGACATAGCTATCACTGCCTCGGTAACAGAAGCATCATTTCCTATTCCCTTATGTGTTCTCTATGATCCAAGATCTCAGGGTTTCTTCTCACCATGCAGGCTGGTGCCTGACTTCCCTAAGGACAAGGGGGAATATAGAGATACAAAGGGAAAACCACTCAAGAACAATGGATCTTTGAGGCTACATTACTCTCTCTCACAGGACTCACAATTTCTCTCTCCCATTCTCCTTTGGAGGCAAGCATTTCTACAACTGTACCATAGGGGCCAGCCCAGATTCCTGAATCTCCACACTCTTTTTTATGGCTTCCAGAGATCGAGGGAGTGGGGGAGAGAAGGTGGTCTCATTATATGCCTTATGTTCCCAGAAGTATTACTTAGTTGGTCTTGGTCCTGGGGCAGGCAGTACCAGAAGTACCATCAAATCAACTTTTTAAGACAAATTCAATTGCAAGGAGAGCACTTAGACCTTAGGAAGATCTTTATGAGGGAGACATTCTGGAAGGAGTTCTTGGAACTGAGAATGGATATCCTGGATTACAGTGAAATCTTGGTCAGTAGGGAAGGGGTTAGGGAAGGACCAGGCTAGAGATGAGTTCACTTGGGATGCAGCTATGGATGACTGATAGCTGTCACCTAATAATTTTTTAAACTAAATTATCACTGCTAATTATATATCAAACTCATTTGCTCAATAAGGTATAATTCCAATAGACTTGTGATGTAAAGCGCCATCTGCATCCAGAGAAAGAATTATGGAGATCAAATATGGATCAAAGTACAATATTTTTATCTTTTTATTGTTGTTTGCTTGTTTTTTTTTTCCTTGTGTTTTTTTCCCTTTGATTTGATTTTTCTTGTACAGCATGATGAATATGGAAATATGTTTAAAAGAACTGAACATATTTCACCTATATTAGATTGCTTACTATCTAGGGAAGGGAACAGGAAGGGAAGGAGGGAAAAAAATTGGAACACAAGGTTTTCCAATGGTAAATGTTGAAAACTATCTTTGCATGTATTCGGAAAAATAAAAAAAAAATTATTATAAGAAAAAAGGAAATCAGTTTTTTTTCCTACCTCCTTCTAAGACTTACCACAATTGTGGATTCTATGCCCTGCCCCTATCTCACACACAGATCAAATGTTTTGCTGATCTAACAGTTTTGACTAGGCTACCAATGAGCATAAGCCTTACAACATTCTTACTCCCTCCCTCCCTTTTTTTTCTTCCTTCCTTTTTTCCTCCTTCCCTCCCTCTTTTTTCCTTCCCTCCTTCCTTCCTCCCTCTTTCTTTTTCTTCCTCTCTCCCTCCCTTCCTCTTTCTTTTTCTTCCTCTCTCCATCTTTCTTTCTTCCTTCCTTCCTTCCTTCCTTCCTTCCTTTCTTTCTTTCTTTTCTTTCTTTTCTTTCTTTTCTTTCTTTCTTTTCTTTCTTTTCTTTTCTTTATTTCTTTCTTTTCTTTCTTCCTGTCTGCCTACTACAATCACAGGATCATATGAATGATAGACTTAGAGCTTGAAGAGACCTTTAAGGTAGCCAGAATATAGGTATTTAGCTGTATTTAGCAAGGCAGGTTCTTAGAAAACTGACTCAGTCTATTTCCAGGGCTGCACTCAAAAACTTTCTAATATGGCAGAACCTTCCAGAGCAGGCATTCTGATATAAGAGCTTTTGCAAAAGTCATGTTTCACCTCCAGGCCATAATGAGTGCTAAGAGTATCAAAAATGATACAAAATAAACATAACATGCATTTTGGTGCTTATACCAAAAATTAGCTTTTCAATTTCACTACTTAAAAAATCACTTTATTAGGCATTTGACGAAAGGCATGCTTTTTTATTTATTTACCTTTAGGAAGAAAAAAATGCTGACATTCCTAGATAACAAAGAAAATGTCTATTCAAACCTCCTGGAACTCTATTTATAGTTGAGTTGATCAAACCACTATTGGCATAGTTAGCTAGTTAAAGGTTTGAGTCTTTGTTCATTCCATGGCTCTAACAAAGAATAGGAGGGGCTACATTCTTTCTTTCAAACATTCCAGAAAAGACTCATTACATATAATTATCATCGCCATGTTTTTCCTTTAAAAAATCTACCAGATTGTAGTCTCATGAAAACAATGGGAGAAAAGAGGAAGGTAATGAACAAACAAACAAAAAAAAATCCCAATGGTTTAGACATTTTTGAAATCATTTCAAATCCCTGAAGAAATTGAGGAAGAAGAGAAAAATGTATCATTTTACAATTCACAGTGTTTTACAATGAAATACTAGGAAAAATGTTATCTCAACTAAATTTCAAATAAATGATGTATCATTGTTTCATCATATTACTGAACTCAGAATTATTGCTGTTTACCATAGAAAAGATTTGGTGGGTTGATGAGAGAGACATTTTGTAAAAAGGGTAAAGGAAGAACATTTTCTTCCTGCACATAGAGGGAATATTTAAGGGAAGTAGATGGAAATTTTGTAAAGGCAGATTTTGACTGAGTATAAGGGGAAAACTTAATAACAATTGGAGGTATCCAAGTAGATTTCCCATTGCATTAGGTTTTCTTACCTACCCTTTTTTCTTCACTGAACAGTATTTATTTTTTCCAATTACATATAAAGATAGTTTTTAATATTTATTTTTATAAGAATTTGAGCTCCAAATTTTTCCCCTTCCCTTCGTAACCTCCTGTAATGTTTGGGTTAGCTTTCTGGAGTTCCTTCAGATGGGCCTTGGTCTCAGCAGGATAGTCACCATGAGAATAGTCAGGAATAGAGTCTAAAGTCTTTATTGTCTCCTTCACAATCTGTGTCTGTCACAATCTGACCCAGTTTTGATCTTAGTGGAGGAGTGCAGGAGGCAGGAGAACCACCAGGATGATGGGCAAAGGTGGATTATCTCATTTCCAGTTCTTTTCAGCCCTTACATACCCTATTACAATTACACCATTATAGAATACTAAATATGTGTGAAGTAGAGAACCATTACATCACCATGTAGAGGGTTGAAACTCCAAAAAGAAATGCTTGAATCAGACAATGGAGCACTTATGGCTAATTGCCTATTCAAGATGAGGCAATGACTCTATTAGCATATATTTGCTTAAATGGCTCTTCTCACTGTTGGTGCTTGATGAATGTTTAGTGTTAAGATAATCAGAGGCAAGGATTGGAGGGGGAGGGAGATAGGCAGAATCACAAGGAGGAGAGAAGTGATTCTGGACTCCAGAATCAGGATTCTGCTTGCCTGCCTCTTTCACTTCTCCCCCTAAAGACCAAGGACTTTAATTTATCCTGACTCTGGCTGACCCGAGGTCCTCCAGGGGGATAGTCCATACCTTACATCACCATGCTAAATATTGAAGTATATATATGTGAACTAGAGAACCATCATCTCATCAATTCCACTGAGCTAACACCTTGTTATAAGTATCCTTGTTTCAAGTATACTTCTCCAGAGTTCCATCCCTCTACAACCTCCCTTTCCAAAAGACAACAAGCAATCTGATATGGGTTATACGTGTACGATCATTTTATATATTTTTTCATATTAGTCATGTTATAAAAGAAAAATTGTAACAAAAGGGAAAACCCACCCCAAAAGAAAAAAACAATCAAAAGAAAGTAAAAATAGTGATGAGATCCTGAGTAAACTAGTATGGTTGTCAGAGAAAGCCAGAAGTATTGTAAAATTACTCCCTGAGGCAAGCAGGACAGGACACTGATGGGGATCAGCTCAATCTTACAGTCCCACTCCTGTGGACAATTGACTAATCCCACCTTACTGTATCCAGTCTGAAAGTCAAGTTATGTCAAACTCCTGGGATTAAGTTTTTCCTATAAATCTGCCCATGGTCCATGCCATCTTTGCGGAATATCTTTTGGGCATTCTTTCTTGTGGTATTTAGGATTCATGTGCCCAGGGCAAATTTAGTGGCACAGAGGACAGTCCACTCTGAGTACAGTTTTATACAGCCTTCAGAATAGAGCTAAACTCCTTTAACATGGTTTGGTCCCATTGATATAAACTGTGTCCCCTTTCATCTTTGGGGGGAGAAGGGTTGGAAAGGAGCCTTTGGGGTAAGAGTGCTCCTGACTCAAACCTTCTGGGCCTCTGGGAGGAGCCACACCCATTCAAGATAAATAATCTCATTCAATTGGAAATCCTAGCCTGCTCAAACTGCTCCCCAGCTCCAGACCAAGATTAACCCCATGTAACCAAGGGCTGTTTGCCCTCTGATAAAGATATTTTCTTCTCAGTGCAAACCAATCTTTGCTAAATTCCTAATCCGGAGTTTACCTACTAAGAAAGCTGTTTTCTTAGTGTAGGGAGGTAGTAAAAAAAAAAAAAAATATATATATATATATATATATATATATATATATGTATGTATGTATGAAGAACAGCTAGAATAGGAAAAAGAAGTAGGCTCTAAGAAAGAGAGACAACTATAATTATATCATGCTATATCATGTCCATGACTGAATAAGACAGTGGATGGATAGGTTGTAGGACCACCAGTATTAGGAAACATCTCTTCCTCTAGATGTTGGCACACTGGGACAAAGACAAGGAAACCCTGCCCTAGATATGGCTGTGCCTCTTTGATGCTCTTCAACTCTGGGATTCTGTAACATTTTAGTCACCACTTTTTCTTGATCCCCTTCAGTTTTGTGATATTTTGCAACTTTATTTAGCAGTTTTGTGTATTCTTAGAGTACGGATGATACCTTTTTTTTTTTCTATTTCATTCAGAGACTTTGTCATTTTCCATATAATCTAAGATTAGAAAATGAGAGGCAGCATGGTGTAATAGATAGAGTTTGGGATTTAAATTAGGAAGACCTTAGTTTGGATCCTGTAACAGATACTTTTTAACTCTGTGACTGTAAGTCTATTGGACTCCATGATTGTTAAGGTCCAAGTCAATCCAATAAACATTTACTAAGTACCTAGTATTTGTCAGGAACTATGCTAAGTACTGAGGATACAATTAATTAATAAGAGAGTCTCAGCCCCCAGGGAGTTTACAGTGTAAAGGAGAGGCAATCCACAAAAAGAGGCAGGAAAGCTGGGAGTAGGTTACAAGAGGTAGGGTTTTTCCAGGAAATTGATACCAGATAGAGCAGCAGATGTAAAGAGAGAGCTGAGATTCCAGTTTTTCTTCCTTATATAGGAAGGCAGAAGGAATTTGGTACTTGACCCACCAGTCCTCCAAACAAAGGAGAGAGGACACTGATGTAGTGTCAATGAAAGTCTGAATTAGCAGCATGCTGATGAGATTGGAAGTAAGGAGTTTATACTAAGAGAAGGACAATGTGCAGATTGGAAAGAAATCTAAAAGGGACTTTTTAGGTACAAATCTATGATTCTATGGCCATTTTGGGGGTGGGGTGGGGTTAAATTCCAAGTTAATGAGCTTCTATAATTTCACTTTATGGAGAAATTGAATTAAACATATTTCTTGAATACCAGATATAAATATATAAGCCTTTGTGTTTGGTGCTAAACAGATAGTTCCTGCCCACAAAAAGTTCATGATCTAATAGGGAACATAAGGAATGTATATAAATCAATGTGAAAGATAGAAAATTAAATGCCAAGAGAATTCAAAGAACAAAAGAAGTGTTACAGTGACTAGAGAGCTGACCTCAGAGCCAGGAAGGGCCATGTTCAAGTCACACACCCCTTCTGGCTCTGTGATCCTGGGCAAGCGACTTTGTCAGCATTCTAAACAATTTGCTAAGACAAGTTGCAAGGAAGGAGCTGACCTACTTTAGTAGAGAAAGTTCTTAACTGGGGATTCTTTAGACCAATACAGTCACAGGTCCAGTCTCAGTCTTTTTCCTAAATTTCTATAATGTATGCTGACAACAGTTAATCCCTTTACTTTTGTCTTTACATGAACATCATTAAAAAAAAAAGTACTGATACACTAATATATACTCTATATGTTATAATATTAATATTACTCTAATACATCTCATTAACTAAGAGGAAGACATCTATTTTCAAAGTCATCTTAAAATTCAAATTTTTGCATTTTTTTTTCTTTCAAAAGGAACAGATTATTGCCAAGTTGCTATAAAACTAGTTTCTGGAAGAGTAGCTATGAGCTTATTTTCAGGGTAAAACCATTTGTAATTATTGATACTTTAGAACTGACAGGAGTGAATTCTGAAAACTGTGGCCTTTAATCTATAAAATAATCACTCTGGAAGCTGTGTCCCCTTTGATCTGTAAAGAAGGGAGATTTGGATGCTCAGGCCCTCCTGGGAAAGCATATCTTCCTAGATAAGTTAAGAGGCTCATTCAATTGGAAATCTTGGGCAAATCACCCTCCCCCCCTTGATCTTTTGGGGATGCCAACCCAATTCCAAATTCTTTTAAGCCTTCAAAGTGATGTTCATTCAACCAGTGCCTGGTACTGAGTGGCTGAAACTCCAAGATGAATATCTAGGCCTGGGGCCATCAGCTTTCTTTTCAACTGGAAGTTTTAGCCTCAGACTTCTATAAAGGATATTTCTGAACTCCATCTCCTCGCAGCAGTCTGAAGCAATATTCTTTATCTTTTGGCATAGCTGCTTGCCAGGACTCCTGTCCACCATGAAGAGACCTTCTTTTCTCTGTGCTAATCTGTGTCTCTCTGCCAAGATTTCTCTGCTAGGACCTCCTTTTCCCTAACAGGACTTTGCCACTTGGAAGTCAGTCTTCCTAGTAAAACTGACTTCTCAGTGCCAATATAACTTCCTTTTTTGCCACTAATATTTCGGGTTTGTGAATTCTTTCACGTATGACCTGCACCTTCTACCAAAAGGGAATTTCCACAACAGAGAAGCTTGTTTTTAACAATTCCTTTTCCCCCCATCTAGTTTAAAATTTAACAAACACCAAATAAAATGTGCATTTACATATAAATAGTAGAACACAAAAAGGGGAATTTAAATGAACTTCAAGATCTCCATTCTATACAAATTGCCTTTTCTTTTTAAGATAAAGAACATTCAATTTATAGTTTTCAGATCTCTCCTACTTGTCTGTATTTTTTTTCTGACCTTTATTTGTCAAGTGAGCTATGAATCGAGACAATTTCCTGCCAATATACCTATTGTAAAAAATAAAAAAAAAATGGAGGATAGTCATTTCAGTTCTGCAGTTGACCTTGGAAGCAGGGTAAATATTTGTTAATCTGCCATTGAATTCTGGTGAACTATTTTATTTTGCCCTGTGGATAGCATAACAGAAAATCTAGAGAAAAACAAGAGCATAAGCATGTTGGGAGTGGCAGGAATGATAGTTTTAAGATGGATTTACTAGGTCAGGAGAGGGAAGGTTCCTCTCTCTTTGTCTCCATAATTGGAAAGAGTAGCTGGACCTGATCAAACTCATCCAGAATAGATACCTGCTGAAGACAAAATGTTTCCAAGATGTCTCAGAAATAGGATGATGTCAGGAAGATCAAGATGATTAGGGAGGAATGAAAGATATGCTTAAAGTTGTTGAGAGGAAAGCTCTTTACAAAGCACAATGTCTTATTGTTGTTGGTCAGTTGTTATTAGTCATGGTTATGATCCTATTTAGGGTTTTTCTTGGTAAAGATACTGGAATAGTTTGCCATTTCCTTCTCCAGGTTATTTTGAGTAAATTGAAGCAAAAAAAAAAAAAAAAAAAAAGGTAGCACAGCAAAATGTCTGAAGACAGAATTGAACTCAGGAAGACACATTTTCTTGACTAGATAGCTAGTATACCACCTAGCTGTTATAATGTGTAATACAAGTGAGTTATTATAAAGCCTCCTTCACCCTTCCTGGGATGCCTTGTCCTGGTGTTGGAATACACAGGAGCCACCTGGCAGTGGTTGCTGGAGATCCAACCCAGAATGGATCTCCTCTTGTGAAAGGATGATACAAGGAGACTGAAAAGCAGTTGCTGTTCTCTGACCACTCCACTGAGAGGCTGT
This sequence comes from Sarcophilus harrisii, assembly GCF_902635505.1. Classification (NCBI taxonomy): domain Eukaryota; kingdom Metazoa; phylum Chordata; class Mammalia; order Dasyuromorphia; family Dasyuridae; genus Sarcophilus; species Sarcophilus harrisii. The sequence goes on along the minus strand of NC_045426.1, from coordinate 546,077,198 downwards.
TGCCTCTCTCCTCTTCCCTCTGCCTCCAATTTATCTTATTCCCAGTCCACGACACCTGTGTCAGCAAAGGCTACCCTGCAGCTCCTTCAGATGGTATGATCTACAGCTGTGGAGGCTCTCAGAGAATTGACCTGTCCCTTAACATCTTGGTATGGAGATGACCTCAGGTTCTCAAAGGCTGTTCTGACAAGAATACAACATGAAAGGCTTTGGTTATGATCCTGGAAATGTACTCTTTCTGGGTTATGTTGGGAGGCTCAACTCCAAAAGATTGGCTGAATTGAAGCAGGTGACAAAAATTTTGGTTACTACTACTACTAAAGAACTATCTGACAAAGTGTAGAGGGCTTAGGATATGAACTCATAGAAGAAGGGATTTCATTAATGATATCACAGATTTTTTGAAACACTTAATAACATCTCCTTTGTAATGAATGTACTGTTGTCACACATAATTCCAATATAGTAAACTAGGAAGATAGAGAAACTAACTCTTAAATACTTATTGTCAGACAAGCTTTCTGAGAGAGGCAATATGGTATATTTGTTAGAGAGCTTGCTTTGAACTCAGGAAAACCTAGATTCAAGTCCTTCATCTGATACATACTGCCTGCATGACACCAAACAAATAATTTAACTTCTCAGTACTTCAGGTAACACACTAAGATAAAGATTCTTAATTAAGGGTATATGAATTTTTTTTAAAAAAAATAACTATTTCAATATTATTTATTTCCTTTATTATCTTGGGTATTTTATTTTATTCATTTAAAAAACATGATTCTGCAAAGAATACATAGACTTTGCTACTCTGCAAAAGGGTTCTCTGACATAAGAAAGGTTGAGTCTCTGCTCTAAATTGTAGAGAAGATGTTGATCTTCATCGAAAGTAGATGTTTTCTACCAAGATCTTCCTATACTAATAAAATCACAGATCTAATATGTAGAGAATTGACTCAAATTTATGAGAAATCAAGCCATTCTCCAACTGATAAATGATCAAAGGATATGAACAGACAATTTTGAGATGAAGAAATTGAAACTATTTCTAGTTATATGAAAAGATGCTCCAAATCACTATTGATCAGAGAAATGCAAATTAAGACAACTCTGAGATACCACTACACACCTCTCAGATTGGCTCAGATGACAGGAAAAGATAATGATGAATGTTGGAGAGGATGTGGGAAAACAGGGACACTAATACATTGTTGGTAGAGTTGTGAATAGATCCAGCCATTCTGGAGAGCAATTTGGAACTGTGCTCAAAAAGTTATCAAACTGTGCATACTCTTTGATCCAGCAGTGTTTCTACTGGGCTTATATCCCAAAGAGATCTTAAAAAAGGGAAAGGGACCTGTATGTGCAAGAATGTTTGTGGCAGCCCTTTTTGTAGTGGCCAGAAACTGGAAACTGAGTGAATGCCCATCAATTGGAGAATGGTTGGGTAAATTGTGGTATATGATTGCTATGGAATATTATTGTTCTGTAAGAAATGACCATCAGGATGAATACAGAGAGGCTTGGAGAGACTTACATGAACCGATGCTGAGTGAAATGAGCAGAACCAGATCATTATACACGGCAACAACAAGAATATACGACGATCAGTTTTGATGGACACAGCTCTTTTCAACAGTGAATTGATTCAGACCAGTTCCATTTGTTCAATGATGAAGAGAGCCATCTACACCAGAAAGAGGACTGTGGGAACTGAGTGTGGACCACAATATAGCATTCTCACTCTTTTTATTGTTTGCTATTTATTTTTTGTTTGTTTTACTTCTCAGTTTTTTTTTTTTCCTAGATCTGATTTTTCTTGTGCAGCAAGATAACTGTATGGATATGTACACATATACTGGATTTAATATGTATTTTAACATGTATTGGACTACCTGCCATCTAGGAGAGGGGGTAGAGGAAAGGAGGGGACAATTTGGAACAGAAGTTTTGCAAGGGTTAGTGTTGAAAAATTACCCATGAATAAGTTTTGTAAATAAAAAGCTACAATTAAAAAAAAAAAATCACAGATCTAGACTATTACTCCTTTTTTTTTCTTCCTCCTCCACAAGATTCCTGAAATATAGAGATACTCATGAAGGTGTTTTATTTTTAAGTCCCAATGGACTCTAGAATATAGTTGTATAAGTATCTCAACTGCAAGGCTAGGTCATAGTTATCTGAAGCTCTTTTTATACCCATATGATATGACAAAATAATCACGTATAGTCCTAATTATAAAAATACCATAGGGGATGTGGTCCTTTGAAAATATTCTCTCTTCTTGAACAAAATCCCAAAAATATTTGCAAATAATATACTTTTTTTGTGCCAGTATATAAATAGCCTTAGCTTGTTATGATACTGAAAAAGTTGCCAATGTTATTTCTACATTGACAAGTGAAGCAGTTGGCTTGGAACCTGCCTTGTTAATTACAGTGTGAAGTAATGTGTCAGGATCAAGAAAAACCTACCACTAAAATAAGAAGGTGGCTCCCAGAATCATGGACCAAAAAAGAATACCCCTAAAGTGGCCTCATATTGTATGCCTTATTTTTAATTTCCTTATATGGGCTAATGTCATCCTTTAGCGTGAATATTTTATGTGTTTTTGGTTTGTTTGCTTGTTTTTGCCTATTGATGCACACCCAGACTTGCTAGAAAACATCTTTTTTTAAAAAAACTTGTATTGTTCAAATATTAAGATCTTGAAGTTTTAATTGACCACAAGGTCAGTCTGAGACAACAGTGTTAGATAACTGCCAAAAATCTTTTTTTTCATTTTTTGGACCAGACCCGATTTCATTGGTAAATGAAACTTCTGGTGAGGATTTTCCTTTTCCAATGTCACTTAGCATCTTCTCTACAATTTTTAACCTTAGAGTTGCTTGGGGGCATGAAGAGGTTCTATGACTTGCTCAGTAGTTGTCAGAGATTAGGACTTGAATTTAGGACTTCTTCAGGCTGAGGATAATTCTCTTGACTATGGCATGCTGTTATCTTTGGCTCTATTAATACAAGAATAACGACCAAACCAGGAAAGGCAATGGTTGCACTGTACAGTGTTCTAGATAACTACATTTCAAACAACTACATGTCCGGTCTTAACACTAAATTTTTTTATTATAGCTTTTTATATACAAAACATGTGCATGGGTAATTTCTCAACACTGACCGTTGCAAAAACTTCTGTTCCAACTTTTCCCCTCCTTCCCCCACTCCCTCCCCTAGATGGCAGGTAGTCTCATACATGTTAAATATGTTAAAATATATGTTAAATACAATATGTGCATATATATTTATATATTCTCTTGCTGCACAGGAAAGATCAGATTTTGAAATAAGATAAAAATAACCTGAGAAGGAAAAAACAAAAATGCAAGCAAACAACAACAGAAAGAGTAGAAATGTTATGTTGTGGTCCATATTCATTTCCCAGTGTTCTTTCTCTGGGTGTAGCTGGTTCTGTTCATTGTAGATCAAATGGAACTGATTTGGATTCTCTTATTGTTGAAGAGAGCCATGTCCATCAGAATTGATCATCATGTAGTATTGTTGCTGAAATGTACAATTATCTCCTGGTTCTGCTCATTTCATTTATCATCAGTTCACGTATTAACACTAAATTTTAAGAAGGGTATTGACAAACTAATGTGTGTCCAATATGGTGAAGAGTCTGGAAACTTTTATGTGATGAGTGATTGAGAAAATGGTTGATGTTTAGATAGAAGAGTTGCTTGTCTTTTGTGTATAGAAAATCCCAAAAGTACAAATGATTTGTATCTCAGAGATGAGATTAACTCAGAAGAATTTTAGCTTCTCAAGTTCACTTACTTCCTTTTTCCTCTAAGCTAAAAAACTCAAAAATGCAGATTACAAATAAAATTAATAAAATGCTCTGAGATCTCAGACAATCAATTTTAGTTAGCTGAATTTATTGTAATCTATTACCCACATTGTGCCCCACCCCAATGACCAAACATTCAATATGGAAAAAATAAAAAATCAAGATGCAAATAAAATTATCACTATCAAGTAAACCATTTTTTTAAAATAGCCAGTAAACAACTTTTTAAACCACAGAAAAACACTTAATAATGAGTCATTCCACTTGTTACATTTCAATGAAACAGAATATAGAAACAGAATGGTATAAATTCATCATTTCATTGGTTTCTTTGAAAAGGTATAACTCAATCATTTGCTACTAGATTTTTTTTTTTACAATTGTTACAGAGTGATTTATTTTGAAGTATTACTTATGTAACTTAGTTCTATTTCTCACTCTTCTCTGTGTAGATTAATCACAACCCTATATTTATTTTTATTTTTAATTAATGTTTTATTTTACATATAGACATTTTTATTATTTTATATTTTTTGCAAACTTTAATTTATTTTTTCCAAATACACATAAAGATAGTTTTCAGCATTGATTTTTGCAAGATTTTGTATTCTTAATTTTTCTTCCTCCTTTCATTATTTCTTCCCCTCCCCAAGGCAGCAAACAATCTGATCTAGGTTAAAACATACAATCCTTTTAAACATATTTCTACATTTGTCATGGTATGCAAGAAAAATCATTCCAAAAATGAAAAAAACCATGAGAAAGAAAAAGTTAGTAAACAAACAAAAGGCAAAAAATTAGTATGCTTCAATCCACATTCAGTTTCCATAGGACTCTCTCTGGATGCTAATGGCATTTTCCTCCCAAGATAAAGACACTTAATAACATTCATTTAAAAATTTTTTGATTTTCAAATATTTTCCCTTTCTCCCTCATCTCTCCTCTCCCTGAGATAGCAACCAATTTGATATAGGTTATACATGTGCAATTATTCAAACTAGAATTTTAAAAAATTAAATTAAGTGGTAAGCCAGGGAAAGAAAAAGGCTGTGTTTACTACAAACCTTAGAGCCTCTCTCTTATAAAACGTCTTGTATCTGTTGCTGCTTCTGCCAATAGTCTCTGTTCTCCAACTTTATTCCCTTAAGTCCCTCTTCAGAGAGTTTTAAAATCTGCTAATGTGACAAAAACCAAAACAACAATAACAACAAAATCCCCACAAAACTCCAGTTCTACTCCTGAGATAGCTTCCTTCCTGTCTCTCTGAGGGGGGAAGAAACAAAACCTTGCATATATAATGACTTGGGCTCTCATACAAGACAGCCAGTTCAATCCTTGTCAGTAGGATTGTTACATTATGATATTTGATATAAATCTTCAAATAATTTAGTCCAGTTCTATGTAAAAAATATTCAGGGGCCTACTATATGTAAAATATTATGCTAGCCACAGGGGATATTAAGGGAAAAAGTGAAAGAAGAACTTTTATTCTTCTATGATATCAGATATACAAGGATAAGCAAATGCAATATAAGTTGAGGAGGAAGCAAGAACTAGCACCAGAAGCAGGTTGTACTGCTGCTGGGAAGGCTAATCAGAGGAAGTTGCACTTGAGCTGAACGCAAAAAGAAGATAAAATAATGGCTAACATTTGTATAGTGTTTTAAAGTTTTAAAAATACTTTACATATCATTTGATTCTCACAGCAACCTTGGGAGGCAGATACCAATAAATATCTCCAGTTTCTAGATGAGGAAACTGATATGAAGATGGGTTAAGTGATTTACCCAGAGTTATATAGTTAGTGTCTGTGACTAGAATTGAACTCACATCTTCCTAACAGATTCTAATATTCATTCTTCATACCACCAACCTGAGAGACAGGGAGGAGGAAGCATTCTGCTTCAGGCATTGTTTGTGCACTGAGGCAAGAGATTCTAGAAAAGAGAAGTTTAGATGGATTTGAATATAGAGTGTACAAAAGAAAAAAAACACCTTCAAAGGAAGGTTGACACAAGATTGTGAACTGCTTTAAATGCCAAGTTGGGGAATTTGTATTTTAATTTTAGCAGAAGGGAGTCACTTAAGATTGTTTAGCAAGGAATGGCATGGTTATACCTGTTCCTTAGAAGGACATTTTGGGAACTTGTGTGGATAGTGGATTTTGGAGGAGGAGGCTGGAAACAAAAAGTATAATAGTCTAGGTGAGTAGGGCTATGTGAATTGAGCAAAGAGTCTAGGTATGAGGAGTTTTATGGAGGTAAACAATACAGGGTATGGCAACTTCTTAGATATGGGTATTGAAGAGGAAAGTCTAGGTTCCAGGTCATAGAAATTCCATGCTTCCAGGAAGCATGGGAGAGTTCTATTATTTGGACAGAACTTGAACCTGAGTGACTGAAAAAATGGTAAAAGTCCGACATGTGAATAAAAAGGTAGATTGGTGTGTGTACCTATAGAGTGTGCTAATAGAAATTACAAAATGGCAGACTTTCAGTTAAGATAAGAAGAAACTCTAATCATTAGAGCTGCCCCTGATGAAAGGGAAAAAAGAAACAGTAGACTTAGGAAAATTAAGAGTGAATCCTGACTAACTAGGTGTGTGACTATAGTTAACTTCTGAGGCTGAGTTTTATTATCAACAGAATGGAGATAATATTTTTTCCTTACCCTGCAGGGTTGTTGTGAGGAGAGTGTTTTATATAAAACCTTAAATTGTCATGTAAATGTGAATTGTTAATTATATGATGATAATAGCAAAGTGGAATAGGTCAATTTACAAAGGAGTGAGCTTGTTATTAGAAGCTTTCAAATGAAAGCTGTCTATCAGAGATGTTGTAGAAGTGAGAATTTATTTGGATGGAAGGTTGGACTGGATGCTCTCTAAGGAGATGAATAACTCTTAGGTACTGTATTGGAGCTTAATTATGGTGCCAAGGAAAGCCTTGGTCAAGAGGAAGCTCTGATAACTTAAATCAATTAATCAGTAAGCATTTAATAAGTATCAGGGACTGTGCTAAGCACTAGGGAAGAAAAGAAAGGCCAAAACATGGTCTCAGCTCTCAAAGAGCTCACATCCTAACATTTAGGAAAGACAACAAAGTGTTTTATTAATAAATTATGAATTATTATTTTACAAGATTAGGAGGGGCCAGGAGAAAGGATCAAAGGATTTAAAATTGAACTGAATTGAAATCTCATTTTATAGATGAGAAAATTGAGACCCATGAAGTTAAAGAAATTTATCCAAGTAAGTAGAAAATGGTAGCTCTGGCCTTCCATGCCATGTTCTTTGAGCTCTAGATTCAATGTCCCTTCTATAATCTCATGTTGTATCTATATGCAGGAAAATAATCATCTAAGAGACACAGTACTTGGAGTCTGGGAACTGTATCCTTGGCCCTGGACTGGTTTAGCACAAGAGTGAACTTAGGAACTGGTAGACTGTGGGTCTAAGTTAAGAGACTGAAAGCTTTCTGTCTTACTTTTAAGTAATATTCTTCACATGGGCAAGGAAAGTTGGGTGGATCTCTGCTACTTTCCAGAGTGAGACAGAGTCTTCTGTCAGTAGCTACATCCCCTGTAGAATCATTCTTGTTGCAACATGGAGGAAGTGGGCCAAGTCTGCTGGGCCAACTAAAACAATGGGGTTTAATTGTCCTACTATTACTTATTGCCTTCATCTACTTGGAATCCTTTAGAGAACCAATCAATTAAGGAAGACAATTTCTTTTCTCTTGAAAGACTGTTCTTTAGGGCCTTGTTATTTGGGTAAGAACACCCTCTATTTTAACTGCTTAGTTTGGTAAGACTGGCTTCAGTACTCACTGAGTATCAATAATTTTCTTACTGGTAGATCTGCTGGGTGCCTTCTCTTGGGGAGTTTCACTGATAATTGGCAAAAGAGAGACTTGAAAGCATCAAAGAACAATAGCTAGCTGAAATCTAGAGAGAAAGAGAAAATTGGAAAAATCTCAGTTTATCCAGGGGGCCATTATGGTATCATTCTGAATTATCCCACTGAATTTGACAGACTCCACATAGGCTGAAGGAGCCTAGAGGGGACCATCTTAAATCCTTAGCATTATAAGGAATGGAAGTTTTTCATTTTCTGGGTTGTTTAATAGCGACAACAGAACATTAACTTAGTTCTTTAAGATAGGGAATTAAGAATCTTATACAATTGAAAATTGGTAATATAGGGAGTGACAAAATATTTTCAGATTCAAAAGAAATGTCTAGCTTGGAATTAGGGTAGGCTAAAGCAAGGTCTTGCTTTATCTATTGTTTTAGTTGGAGACAGGCAGAGTAGCTGCCTTTAAGGGTAATAGATAGAGAGATTGAGCTAAGATATTCTCCCAGGCCATAGCTTGCATATCAATTTGAATGTTCTTGCAGGCCATAGCTTGCATATCATTTTGAATGTGTCATGGGGCAATTTGCTGTGTTTCAGATATGACATAGTGGAATTCTGGATAGTATCAACATATGTTGTCTGAAATGGGTGATGGAGAGGAATTTTTGACATTTGTCTTATCCAAGTTGTGACCTATGTTATCTTAAAATGGCCTTATTTATAATCACAGACTCAACCCTCACTAAAAATTTATCAAGCACACTTTCCCCAGCCACTGGAGATGATACTAAACATTGCAATACAATAAAAGACTCCTGAGGAAAGAGAAAAAGAGACCCCAAATGCTGTTTGCCTGGCTGCTTCCAGAAGTCATCCAACTAAAGAAGAGACATAGAGAAATAGTTACTTTAGTAACAATTCCCAGGACCATTAGACATTGCAAATGCCACCTTTCAGAATCCCAGGATCTCTGTGAATAATCCAAGTTTCCTTATGGTACCAAAATTGTTGAACCTATTTGTCTATAAGCAAGCAATAATAGCTTTTCCAGTTAAAAATATATCCTTGATGATTTTATCTCTATATTTCAATAACCATGATAAAAATGCAACCTAGCCATGGCCAGCTTTATAACTTTTCCTTGACAGAGTGCTCAAGCCATTACCAATCCCTGCTGCTTCTAGCCATGGTCCTGAAACATCATAACTCGCATAAAGATTCCTGTCTTTGGAATGGTTGCTAAATTGGATCCATCAACCCCTAAGGTGTCCATGGAGAGATTTGACTCATCTTTCTCAGTTCAAATCTGGCCTCAGACACTTACTAGCTGTGTAACGTAGGGTAAATCACTTAACTCATCTGTTCCTCATTTGTAAAATGAGCTAGAGAAAGAAATGGAATACTCTAGTATCTTTGCCAAGACATCAAATGGGGTCACAAAGAGGTGGAAATGCCTGAAATAGTCAACAACAAAACACCAAAAATCTCTATCTTCAGTTAGCTGACAAGATAACTTTTACTTTATTTCTAAGATTAACATTGTGATTTGTATAAACAGATATAATGACAACTTTTCGCAGAACAACAGGGTGAAGATCAATGGAAGAAGAAAGAGAAGAAATGTTTTTTAGAAGAGTAGAATACAAACCATCTGGACAGAAGGAGGAAATAAATGAAAAATTTGGAAAACATTAAAATACTAGCATGGAGCATGAATAGTTGTGACGGAGGATCTTCAATTACCCATATGTTTCCTAGGGCTTTCTCTGGCAAAAGAAGAGCAGGAAATCACTGCCAGAGTCCAGCTCCAGTGAATACCAAAAGTGTAAATCTGAATTAAATAACTAAAGACAGGCAAAAGATATGCTTTGCAATCTCTGTTTATTAATCTGAGAGCCAGGGTTTATATACTCTTTAAGCAAGTATTACATTAACACCACCTACCTCGAAGTGACACCATATACATTCCAGGATTAATGCATAAACCATATTTTGACATTTCAATTTCACCTTAACTATCACCAATATATTTATCAAAGCAGAGTCACAAATAGCATAATTCTGATGCCTTATACCTGTCACATGCATTCTCCATCAAGATTATCCTAAGTTTATCTCAAGCATGTCTTTCAGTCATTGATAGGGAGATGGCAAGCCAATGCTTTGAATTGTTCATCCTTACAGAGAGCGGGTCTCAAGTAAAACCTGTACCAAGTTCTTCCTTTATATGGACTTATTCAATATTGGCTCTCTACAAATAACTTTTTGACTTTTTTTGATTATAACTTAATCATTCAAAAGTCAGAGGAATTAAAAGTGGGAGCAGTAGTCTGGAACTCATTCTTACCATCAATGAGGAATTTGTTGATGGAGTGTAGGAATGATTGATGGGCATGTTCTGACATAAAGCCTACATTTTCAGAGAACAGTTTTCAAAGGGTTCAGAGGAAGAAGAAATATGATTCAATGGAGAGAGGAAGTCATTTGGAGAGAGATGAGAAATGCTCAGCAACAACATTCTAAAGTACAAAAGGGAACAATTTTGATATGGAGGAAAAACTGAAATTGCCTGAAGAGATGAGGGTGGATGTACAGAAAGTTAATTACTCAGTTTTGATTCTTAAAAAAATATGTATAGAAATAGAAGCAAGAGCTAGTTATCTTAGGGCACGTACAAAAGTGTGACATGATCTTATAAGAATACTCTCAGTTACTAGCTATGCCCAGAAAAAGAACTCTGGGAGATGATTAAAAACCGTTACATTGAATTCCCAATCCCTATATTTATGCACACCTGCATTTTTGATTTCCTTCACAAGCTAATTGTACAATATTTCAGAGTCTGATTCTTTTTCTACAGCAAAATAATGTTTTGGTCAGGTATACTTATTGTGTATCTAATTTATATTTTAATATATTTAACATCTACTGGTCATCCTGCCATCTAGGGGAGGGGGTGGGGGGGTAAGAGGTGAAAAATTGGAACAAGAGGTTTGGCAATTGTTAATGCTGTAAAGTTACCCATGTATATATCCTGTAAATAAAAGGCTATTAAATAAAAAAAAATAAAAAAAAGAATACTCTCAGTTATGCTGTAGTTGTAGCTGGGGAGGAGAACCAAGGACAACAAAAATGATGATCACACAGATAGAATGTTGGGAGGGGAAGAAGGGGATCTAAGAATGATTAGAAGCACTGTGAAATGTGTATGGGGGGAACTGACAACTGACAGCAAAGAGAAGGTAGAGTGGTTTGATTTCTATTTTTTTTTCCTGCTAAGGGGAGTTACTTTTGGATTCGAGAACAGCACAGAAAAGATTAGTAGGATGTTGGTACTCAATTTAAATAAGGAGAAAGCTTGGCTTACTCTGATGAATTCGAGTCCTGACCTAGATGGACTACATACCAGGGAACTGACTGTAAGAATTGGAAATTATATTTTCTAAATCACTTTCAGCAATATTTACATTATTACAAGGTGAGCAATATAGTATTGGAGAAAGGTAAATATGCCAATTTCTAATATGTGTATGTACATATTATATAATTAATATATAATCCATGTATGTAATAATATATGATAAATATATGCATATGTTACAGAAATACACACACACATATATGTATACATACATATGTGTTTTAGACACACACACATATCTAACCTTCTACCAGTGAAGAAATTTCTTCTATCAAAGTAGATTGGCAACTATTCTGTAAATTGAAGTTTTTAGAAATTTCCTGAGGTGCTGAGAAGTTGAATAAGTTACCTAGGGTTACATAGCCAGAATTTGTTAGATGTAGGATTTAAACCCATGTTCAATGCTTTCTCCAATGACTTTGGTTGCTATTTACATGTCCCAGTTAATTCATAGCTTAAAAAGTCCTTTGACCACAATCCTATCTTTGAATGTACTATTCATATTTTGTTGTCAATGACCCAGTTAACTAAAACCTAGGCATGTATCTGAACATGACAAAAGCACATTCAAATTTCTATAATAAAACTCCACAATGCTATATTAAAACACCACTACCAACCAACCAACCAACCAACTATGCTTACCTCAGTCTAAGGAGCTTAGGTTTGAAAGAATTGGAAGAAAGACTCAGGAGAAGTTGGGAAGACCAAAAAGCTGTCTTCAAATAGTTGAAGGATTGTCACATAAAAGAGTGAAAAGAATTATCTTCTTGGAAAAACACTAAGAGTAATGGGTAAAAATTATAGGGAAGCAAATTTAGTCTTGATGAAGGTTGAATCAGAACTATCCTAAGTGAAATGAGTTCCCTCTGGAAGGAATGGATTCCCAATTGCTAGTAAACTGTCCTCCTCTAGAAGGATAAAGATAAATGAATTTTCACAATTTATTTTGAGGTGATATTAATTTATCTGTATAATCACATTTCTTTATAGGAACATGTTTTTTGGGGGATCTTGTAAAGATTCCTTCTTCAGGTAGTAATGTCCTTTGAAATTTTTTCTAGTTCAGAGATTTCATAGTTCTATGAACATTTCACAATACTATGTACATATGTAAACAAGCATATATAAGTTATCTCTTTGCTTTTCCTAAATTGTACATAGAGGTAGTTAGTGGCTCAGTGAATAGAACATTGGGCCTAAAATCAGAAAGAACTGAGTTCAAATACATTCTCAGACACTTTCTAGTTATGTGATTCTTGGCAAGTCACTTAATCTTTGATTGCTTGTCAAAATGGATCCAATGGAGAAGCAAATGTCAAACCACTCCTATATCTTTGCTGAGAAAACCTCACATGAGGTCATAAGGGATTCATAAGGGATTGGACATGATTAAAACAACTGAACGACAGCAAAAGTTGATTCAAAGGATAATAGTATGTAGAACAGAAAGGAACCAGAGCTATTCCCCCCAGAGCAATTCTCTCATTTCATAGATGAAGAAATTGAGCTTAGGGAGATAAAACAACTCAACAATATCACGCAAGTAATTAATAGAATTGGGATTCAGACTTAGGTCTCTTGATTCTCAATACATTCCCTTTCCATTAAATCTGGCTGCCTCATGGTACTGATATTCTGATAGTGATGTTGGTATTGTCAATGATTTACTGATTTTTTATTATTAATTCCGGAGGAGACTGAAAGATTTATTATGCCCAGTGTTCATAATAACTTCAGAAGTACAGAGTAAGTTATTTGCTGTCTTTTCTGCCAATGAACAAGTTCTAGTTTCTATTTAAAGTAAACAGATGCTTTAGTTTCACATCACACATATAAGTCTGAAGTATTTTCAGGGCTAAAACAAGAGATTCAATTCTATTCAAGTTAATTTAATCCAATCAACAATTACAAAAATTACAAAATGTTTACTATGTTCAAGGTACTGATCCAGTAATTGGGGATGAAAAAGAGAGTGGGGGAAGTGGAAACAGTTCTTGCTCTCAAAGAGTTTGTACTCCACTGGGATGAGAGAAGGTCATACTTGATATTTTAAGAATAAATTCATGGAAGACCTTAAAAACTCAGGCAAGCTTCTCCTAGGTTGTTTTCATCTCAGGACCCCAAATAACAATAGCTCACATTTCTATAGCTTAAAGATTTGCAAAGCACTTTACATACATTATCTCATTTAATCCTCATAATAATCCTGTGTAGTAAATGTTACAGGATGATATCCATTATCATCCTAATTGAAGCTCTGTGAGGTTGAAGGATTTGCTCTGGATCACACAGTTAAGGAGAGGGAGAAGCATATTTAAACATAAGTATCTTATAACATGAAATTTAGCATGCTTTTCACTAAACTACACCAATCTTTAATAGCACACAAATGAGAAGGCAAAAAAAGTATATAACCAGATTCATGAAAGCCAGGTCTCAGCAATGGAAACCAAAGAACTAAACCACACTTTTCAGTAAACTAGCTTTCTGCAGGTAAAAATGAGAAAGTACTACATAAATTCTCTGAGCTCTCATTAGAAAAGGAAAATGCTACTTAATGCCTAAGAAAGTATCCTCTGTAGGAAGGGCATTGATGGAATTTACCTTTTGCCACTTCTTAAATCAAGGTTTAAGGGGTTATTCCTGTCCAAAGGCAGCTTAGCCTTCTATGCAACTCATTTCCTTGTGGCATTGGGCAGAGACATTGAATTCCCTTCTGGGCATTAGTTCCTGTAAAAGTGAAGGACTTATATGCCATATCTCGCCATAGAAGGCAATAAATTACATGTCACTGGAGTCTACAGAATGATTACAGACAGGACAGATGTTTTGCTTCCAGTAAAAGACATTTTTTAAAATATGCTTTTCAAAGCATTTTATTATATCTTCATTTCAAGTCTGGTGAATCAATCATACCCTGGAGGAAATGAAGGAATTAATTAAACTCCATTTGAATTAACTTTAAAAAATAAAATATGATGACAATGCAACCAAAGAATCCCAAATTTTAAAGTTGGAAGGAATTTGGGGCAAGCTAGTTCAGTCATACCTGAAAAAGGTTAACCTCTGTAATAGTTCTCACAAGCGGTCATTCAGCTCAATCGATCAATAAACGCTTGATCAATAAGCCTATTAGGAACTATGCTATCTGTGAGCTGGAAGTCCTTTACTTGAAGTGCTCAGGTACCCTGTCCCTTGAGACAATAACTCTACTTTGGAAGGCTCCCATCTTTAGGACGTTTTTCTTCATATCAAAAAAAATTTTTTGTCTCTCTGAAACATCTACCTTTAGCCCCTAGTTCTGTACTCTGGGACCAAGAAAGGTTAAGTCTAGTCTCTTCTCCATTTTCTCACTCCTTAAATTCTTGAGAATAATTTTCATTCCATCCCCCCTAAGTTTTTTTAAGTTTTTTGGAACAGATATCTCCAGTTCCTTTAATCCTCCTAAAACATGATTTGGAAAGTCTTCTCACCATCCTAGTCACCTTTCTTTGGATAGTCTTCAACTTCTCAGTGCCCTTCCTAAAATGTGACACTCAGAAATGAACAAGGTGCTCCAGGGAAAAAGTATAATAGAATTATCATTTCCTTATTTTGGACATCAAACCATTCTTTTTGCAGTCTGGGATAACATTAGGGTTTTTGTTGCTGTATAACACTCGCTAAACCCTTTTGCCTTTTTTCAGATAAAATTCTGCCTAGACACATCCCTCCTTTTAATTTGCACTTATGAAGTTAATTTTAAAAATTAAATTTACATTTATCCATATTAAATTTCATCTTAATAGATTTTGTCCAATATTCCCATCTGTTGAGATGTTTTTAAATCCTGCCTCCATCACTCAGTGTCAAATCAACAAGCATTTATTAAGCACCTACTATATACCAGGCACTATGCTAAGCACTAGGATGCAAGGAAAAATCAGAATACATAAAAACCATCCTTTCGTTCAAGGAGTTCACTATCACTCTAATAGAGATGGCAACATGCAAACAACTATATACAAACAAGCTATATAAAGAATAACTTCGAGATAATCATAGAGGAAAGGTACCAAAATTATTGGGGAAAGGAAAAACTTCTTGTAGAAGGTGGAATTTTATCTGAGACTTGAAGGAAGGAAGCCAGGGAAGCCAGGACAAAGTGACAAGAGGTAGAATATGTTGGCAATCCTTTCTAGCTTTTTATCATCTACATTTGATTACATATAATACTGTCCATGATTTCATCTGAATCAGGATTTCTTAACCTGGTGCCCATGGATAGATTTCACGCAGTTTGTGAAATCGGATGGGAAAAATTTACATCTTTTTAACCCTCTATTCTCATTTCTTTCAATTATTTAGAAATATTTTTTTGAAAAGGGATCCATAGGCTTCAACAGACTGCCAAAATGTCACAAAAGAGGTTAGAAATTCCTAATTTAAATTGTGTATATAATGCATGCACACAATACATATGCACACATATATACTTTTACATTAGTTATATATACTATATATATTAAACATCTATATAAGTATGTATATTAGCAATTAACCACAGATTCTTGATCCACTTCACTAAAGACAGCTTTCCAAGTTGATCTGGGGACACTAATGACTTCTCCTTGATTCCAGTTGCAGATTGATCTATTATATTATTGTGTACTTAAATTCTTCCTATTTTGTCACAATGAAAGTAGGAAAGACTTTGTTAAACACCTTGCTGAAGCATATTCCCTTGTTGTAGGGCAGTCTAGAGACACTGCTAAAATAGAAAATAAAGTTAATCTGGAATAACCTGTCTTTGATATTCTTATACAGAGATAACAGCCTTATTGTTGTAATGAGTTTTTTTCTTTATTTTTAATCC
This sequence comes from Sarcophilus harrisii, assembly GCF_902635505.1. Taxonomy (NCBI): domain Eukaryota; kingdom Metazoa; phylum Chordata; class Mammalia; order Dasyuromorphia; family Dasyuridae; genus Sarcophilus; species Sarcophilus harrisii. The sequence goes on along the minus strand of NC_045426.1, from coordinate 546,061,216 downwards.
CACTGGCATCAATTACCACTCTCCTCCTTTTCTCCAATCTCAGCACCCCTTTTCTTTGCCAGGGCTTATATGTGCTCTTGATCCCATCCTCTTCTGTCTTCTACATATTTATCCCATTGTCATTTCTACTAATATTTGATTTCTATTGATTCCTTCTTTTCTGCCTACAAACACATCCAAGTCATCCCATTATAAAAAACAAAACAAAAAACACTATTAGAAACTATTATTCCCTTAAGCCATTGTCTTATAATTCCTCCCCTTAACAATTAAGATCAAATTTTAGAAAGCTTTCTACATCTTTCTTCTCACTTCTCTGTCCTTTACAACAATATCACTTCCAAACTCACCACCAAACTGAAACTGTTCTCTCCAAAGTTATCACAGAGATCTTTTATTTCCCAGAAGCAATAGTCAGTTTTTGACTGGAGAAATGACATAGTAAGATCTGCATTCAAGGAAAATAACTTTTTAAATAATACACTTTTATTTTCAATATATATGCAAAGATAGTTTTCAACATTCACCCTTGCAAAACCTTGTGTTTCAAATTTTTCTCCCTCTCTTTTCCCCGACGCCCACTCCTAGACAGCAAGTAATCCAATATATGTTAAACATATACAGTTCTTCTATATATATTTTTACATTTAGAATGTTGCACAAGAAAAACCAAAAAGAAAAAAATGAGAAAGAAAAAAAGCAAGCAAATAACAACAAAAAAGGTGAAAATAGTATGTTGTGATCCACATGCAGTCCCCACAGTTCTCTCTCTGGGTGCAGATAGCTCTATCACAAGTCATTTGGAATTGCCTGAATCACCTCATTGCTGAAAAGAGCATCTCCAACAGAGTTAATCATCACATAATCTTGTTGCTATGTACAATGTTCTCCTGGTTCTGCTCACTTAATTTAGCACTAGTCCATGTAAGTCATTCCAAGCCTTTCTGAAATCATCCTGCTGATCATTTCTTATAGAACAATAATATTCCATAACATTCATATAACATAACTTATTCAGCCATTCCCCAACTGATGGGCACCCATCTATTTTCCATTTCCTTGCACTACAAAAAAGGCTACTGCAAACATGGAAAAATAATTTTGACAGCTTCTTGGAGGTTGTTTTAGAGTGGTCACATATTCAAGATAGGAGGCTTATTGTACTGGTCAAGTCAAGAATTACTGAAGGCCTGTACTAAGGTGGTAGATATGTGAATAGAAAGAAAGAAATGGATGTGACCTTTGTTATGGAGATAGAAACGGCAAGATTTGGACATGTAGGATGAAAGAATCTGAGGATTTTGCCTTTGACAAAAATAAAGAAATTTGGCAAAGCTGTATTTTGAAGAAAAGATAATGAATTCTGTTTGGACAAATAGAATTTGAAATACAAGACATCCACTTTGAAATACCCAATAGGCAGTTAGAGATGTGCAGCTGGAAGTCAGAAGAGATTTGAGATAGATGGTTAGTTTATGATAGATAGATGGATAGATAGATACATAGATACATATATAGAAAGACAGACATACAATGTGTATTCTATGTTATCTAGGGAATCAGCCAAATTAGGTTTTCTCCCTTTCATACATGATACTCCAACTCTTATCTCAGTGCTCTGCCATGACTACCTCCAATGCATGACATGTATTCCCTTCTCACCATCTCCTCATAAAATTTCTCACTTCATTCAAGATGTAGTTCAAGTTCCATCTTCTGCATGATGACTTTTCTGGTTTCTCCAACTGTCAAAGCTTTCCTTCCCCAATGATGTTATATTTATTTTGTATTTATATGTATTTTATGCACTTGTTATTTGTTATATGTACTTGTTATTTCCTTGGAGAGAATATAAGCTCCTTTAGAGTCAGGATTATTTTATTTTTTTGTCCTTGAATTCTCAGTGCCTAGTAAAGATTCTGCTCCATAGTGAATGCTTAATAAGTGCTTGATAATTGATTAATTGAGCATCAAGATGTCCTTGTGAGTTCAGTTCACTTGGCACAGATGAACTACATAAGAGGGCACTGAAATAGCTGGCAAATGGGACTGCTAAGTCATTGTCAGTGATCTTTGAAGATTTTTATCATGAGTTTGACTTTGATTCCTGTTAAAATTCTAGAATATATTGCCAAAGAGACAGTGTATGGAAATAAAAAATAAGCTGATAAGTGATCACAAAGCCCTAGCATGACTTTGCAAAAAATAATTCCTCTTTTGACAGGGTTAGGAAACTGGCAGATTATGGGAAAGTTATTTGTTTATATGTTTGAGCAAATTATTTAATAAACTTCCTTAGAAAAAATAGATATAAGCTTGACAATAGTATAGCTAAGGGAATCCAAACTGGATGAATGTCTAATTTGAAAATATCATTAATTGCCCAAAATCTACTGAGAAGGAAATTTCTAGTTGGGTGAACAACTGTAATGCTTGCTGCAGTAGGATACTGAGGCTGGTAGTTGGCTTGAATTTGAATATTCTGAACTATAGTGGGGCTAAAGTCAATAGAATATCTTCACTAAGTTCTATGGTAAGACTATCTATCTATCTATCTATCTAGTGAAGCTCGGGCTAGAACTAGGCTGCCTAAGGGGTAAATGAACCCAGGTTATAAAAATAGAGCAGGTTAAAGTGAAGGAGGAGAAAATAACAAATATTTTTTGAAGTTTTCTTGACTTCAGGTCCAGCACTACATCTTTTGCACCTCCTCTTTCAAGTCTCTCCTCACTCCAAAACATCCTTTATAAAAAACATTAAATTTCCATATCAAATCAGCATTGGGACTGGGCCCTAGTTTGGAAAATATAAGGAAACCTAGGCTCAAAAAAAAAAAAAAAAAAAGGAAAAAAAGAAAAAGAAGAAAGAAGTTTTCCCTGGAGTGCTTAAGGATCTATGCTTGACCATGACCTATTTAATAATTTTACCAATGAGTTGGATAGTCTATTTATCAAATTTCTAGAAGATACAAAGTAACTTTATCCTGGATGACAGTAAAGACTCAAAAATATCTTTATAAGCAAAATATAGTAGGATGTAGTTTAATTGTGAACAAATGTAAAGTTTTACAGTTTAAAAAATTAACAAGGACAAGATGGGGAAGACATTACTAAAGCACAATTTAAAAAATGTCTGGTAAAGCAAGTGGACTTTAAGCTGAACGTGGATCAATAATATTCAATGATAATCATAGTTAGAACATATCTAGGGCTTTGTGTTTAATTATGGATGCCATAATTTAAAAAGAGTATTGATGAACAGAGGAGTGCAAATAGGATGATGGACCCCTTGTGTTTGTGTCACATTAGGAATGTTTGAAGAAACTGGGGAAGGAGGGACTTAAGCTCAAGAAAAATAGGTGTAGATGGTATATAATATTTCTTTTCAAGTATTTAAAATTGACATGTGGAAAAAAAATTGGATTTGTTCTGTTTGTTCCCAGATAACAGAGGAAAGGATAGAATTTACAAAGAAGTAAAATTATTCTTGATATAAAGGATTAAAAAATAATTAGAATTCCTTATATGAGACAGCTTGGCATAATGGATAAGAAACCTGGTCTTGATACTAAGAAAAAAATCTGGGCTCCACCTTTGACTGTGACAAAGGTTGACTGGGTAACCCTGGGCAAGTGGTTTAATCTGACTATGCACTAGGTCACTGTTGAATTTGGTAAATTGCAGAGAAAAAACAAACTTGTATTGATAGGAGTTTCCTTGCCTAGAGGTTTATTATACCATGAAATAAAAGGTAAAATGCCCATCCTGATCTTTAATAAGTGTAAAGTGAGTTCAAGCAAAACCTGGATCAGTACTTGTTACCTGCATTGTAGAGAAGATTCAGATATGGATTGATTCAAGTGTTTATCAAGCTAAATCCCAACTCTGTGATTCTGCATAAAATTATAATGGCTCTTTGGGATTTAAAAATATGTTTCACACTTTACTAGACATCAAAATCAAATATTGACTATCTTTGTCCAATAGTTTGGAGACTCTACTCTTTTCTCTTTTTTTGAAATTTGGGACATTTATTTTTCTCTCCAGTCTCCAGTCTCCAGTACCAATTCTATTCTCTTGCATCTTTCTAAGATTAAAAAATATGACTATCCTCATTCCCTTTTCTTTCTATATCCCCTCTCCCTCTCTCCTAGAATTCTCATAGCAGTTATTGATTCTGACTTTAATGTAATCATTTTGGTCAGTTAAAACTATATATATATAAACAGGTGTTTGTTCAGATACTTTATTGTATAAATTGAAGAAATTGTGGAAAAATAGTAGATGTCTTGTATGCAAATCAGTGACCTTTGTTAAAACAGGAATTCATGGAGGATAACTTAGACATATACTGACTGTCATATGCCAACTTATGCCAATTAATATCTAAATAATTATGGCTGACTCTGCAGTTTTTTGACCAGGTTCACAGTTAAAACACATGTTTGGGAAATGACAAAAAATGAGTTAGACTATTTATGTTAGTAATGAATAAAACTCAGATAGTTAGATTATCTATTACTCAGATAGTTAGACTATGCTGATAAGTCTAACTAAGAAGCTGACATTATAGGTTTATAAGATGCAACCTTTAAGAAAGAAATTTCTCAGGAAAAAAAAAAAAAGCAAAACTGCAATTTTGCCATGCTGCCACGAGAGGGAGAGTGATTTCATTACTTGGTGCCAAGAGTGATTTAAGCCACTATTTTGCCTGCTACAGAAGAGGCACTGTATTCAAGTTTAGTTCTCAGTTGAGTTTTCAAAAAAATTTTTTTAGTGCAACCATTAAAATAGATGAATATGAACAATATTAGTCATGCATTACACTCAAAAGTGCCATTTTATGGCAATTTAAAAAGAAATACAGAACCTCTAAGATCATTTCTGTCTCAAATGGTTTGCAACCTATAATCTTCCAAGGTACGATTTAGTACTTTTCTCATTAGACCAAACTTGTGAACTCTTACCTTGATGACAAAAATCCTCACTTGATCTTTATGTCTGTTTTAGGATGATCTTGTACTGTCTACCTTTTATCAGTTTGTCAGCTTTTGTTACTTTAATTCAACTTATCTAGTCTATTTCAATTATTTTAAAGAGACAAGTGTTTTTTGCCCTTCTGGCATTTAGAAATTTTGCTTTATATCTAAATTTGACAGAAGTAAAATGAGGAAGATTACTAAGTACAGCATTATTTATCAGAGAGCATGAATTTCTCCTATGACTTTGCCCCCTAAGTCTGAAGAAAATAACTTTCTACTCTCTTCCTCTCCCTTCTCCCCACCTGTCTCCTTTCTCTGTTTAGTCAGGTACTCTCTCCCTATCCTCATTATTTATTTCTAATGAGAGATAATAGAAATAGATGATTTGTATGTAATACTTATTCATTGTTCTAACAACTTCTTGACATCAGAAATGATTTCAATTTGTCAACTGATTTTAGTACGGTTTCCTTAAAAGGATCACACAAAAACTTTCACACAGAACAAAACATTTTGAGCAAAATGTTTTTTGCACAAGGGCAATGGAGCTCACGTGCAGATCATCTGATATGGAGGATACTCATTTGGGTTACTGGAGAAGCCATTCCATGTTTCCTTATCATGTGGGTAAAATATCTTTTCCCCCATTGATTGTATGGATAGAATTGGCTGTATCTTTATAATGACCAGATTGCTATAGTCACTTGATCCTTCTTTGCAGCTGCATCTAGAGAAGAAGTTTTGTTCATCCAAAGGATGAATACCATGCATTAACCTGTGTGGAGGGACGGTTGCTACCTTTGTCTTCTCCCTTCTGGCTCTGAGGTCCTGGGAAATGGGCTTGGAGTTCTCTTATATTTTGCTTGTCCTTTTCACTTTTAGGTAAGATGCTATCACTAGGCAAGAGGCTGTCTCCAGCCCATCAGGGAAGTTTTGGGAAACCAGGGTGCTAGAGGTCACTGGACTTGGAACTTGATAGGACTATGTTATATAGGTACTGAATTGAGCTGTGAATCTAATCCCTCTTCCCTCCCCAGATCATAAAGTTGTTTTTTTTGTTTTTTTTAGTTACACCCCTGGGTGCTAAGGGGATGTTTGTGTGTTTGTTCTTGCCATACTTTTAAAGGAAATATTCCTCTGTAAGTGCTAATCTGATTTTTAAATGGTTAAATGGAACTGGGATGCTACTGACCCTAAAAGTGAAGGAATATAGTGAATGGTAGAGGCTAGACATCCCAACCTTCCTAAGGGGATAGGGATGAAATGCAACATACCTGCTCTTCAAGCATGGGGGTGGGGGGGGCACATTAAGCATGGTGGCTGTTCATTTGTTTTGGTCGTGTTCCACTCTCTGCGATCCCATTTAGGGTTTTCTTGGCAAAGATTCTGGAGTGACTTGCCATTAGTCCCAGAAAACAGCATAGAAGAGACATGGTGTTAGAATAACTGGCAGGAAGAACTAAATTCAAATCCTGTTTCAGACACTTGATACCATATGGATTTGAGCAAGACACTATTTCTCTGTCTTGTTTCCTACTTTGTCAAATGGAGGGTAACAATGGCACCTACTTCACAGAGTTATTGTGAAGACCCAATGACTTTGTTTCTTCTCACTACTCTACAAAGAGAAAAAAGAGATTAGCTTCCAAACATTTTTCTTTTTTTATCATGCTTCCCCCCCCTTTTCCTTCATTATTAATCCTTGACCCTGCATATAACCCCATGTCTGCACCTATAGACATTACTTACCTTCACTAATGTATCAGAGTATTAGAGGTGGCAGGGATCTTTGAAATGACCTAGGCCAAAACTATTTAAACTAGGTAACAAAATTTGGCAATGATAAAAGATATCTGAATGCTCTACATCCTTCAATATCAAATAGTCCACCAAAATTTAATTCTTTATGTAAAAATAAACAAGCACATCCATCTTATTATGCAAATTGCTTTCATCTTTAATAAATGGTAAAATTATAAAGAATTGGTTTAAAATACATTTTTATGACTTATTATCAGTAAATGTTTGATTTGTATGCTTATTTTATATACATGCATAAAAATTTATTGGGCAAAAAAGGGTCACAAGTGTAAAAAGTTTAAGAAGTCATGTCTTAGAACAATCCCTTCATTTTGGAAATGAAATTGAGTGAAGAGAGGTAAAGAGATTTGCCAGCATCACAAGTCAAACCTCTGGGACTCCAGGGCAGTACCCTTTCCTCTACTGACTTCTAATCTTTAAATAACAATAATATTAATAACAATAAGCACACTAGCTATTATAAATGATGAATTTACTATATTATGATATATTGTATTATATATATCATGTCCTATACTGTTTTATTATGTATTATAAATAGCACTTTAAGGTTTTCTAATCACTTTACAAATATTCTTTTATCTTTATAACTACCCTGGAAGGTAGGTGCTATTATTGGCCACATTTTATAGATGGGGTAATTAAGACAGACAGAAGTTCAATGATCTGTTAAAGACCACATGGCTACTAAAAGTCTCAGGCTTGATTTGGATTCAGGTTTTTAAAAAAAAAAATTTTTTTTTTTTTACTTCAAATCCATTGTTCACTGTGTTGTCTACTTGATTCTTGCTCTAATAAATCAACAGCCCAACTCTACATAGATATCTTGTATAAGAGAAAAGTATTCTTTTTAAAATTTATATATGCCAGCCTGGGACATTATTAAGCATCTCTAAACCAAGGGATCTTAATCTTTTGTGTGTTGCATACAGACTCCTTCTGCAGTTAGTGAAACTTATAAACCCTTTCTTAGATCATGTTTTTAAAATATAAAATAAAATAACAGGATTATGAAGGGAATTAGCTGTTTTGAAAAGTAGTAATCAAAATATTTTGAAAAAAATAGGCTTATAGACCCCCAAGATGGGAATCTCTATATAGATTTGGGAAAATTATGTCTAGGTTCCTTAATTTTAAGTTGAGTGCAGAATGGTGTGGCTAGGCCATTTCTATGTTAAGCATGTTAAAATCCCTTACCATGTGCTCAGCAGAAAACTGAATAATGTGAGAGAAACAAAAGCCATCATGAAACATGTCTGTTCTTGCTTACAATATAGCTGGAGAGAAAAGATGCACCTGAAGTTAACAGAACAATACAAGAGAGCCTGTCTTGTTTTATGTGGAACAAGTTTCAATTTGATATAGTATAATAATAAACAGCGGAAAATAGCCCAAGGTCATAATCACAGTGGGTCATTTGAGGACACCATCCTCTGGTGTTCCTGTATTGTCTGTCCCTGGCTGACTGAACTATCAATCAGTGTCAAGCTATGAAGTGATGACAGAACAACCAATTAAAACTGTTATTCTCTGTGCATAGTACTAATGACAGATTGGTCAGCCAGTGACATAGATCAATAGAGGGAGAGGCTAGAAATTCTTCCTTCTATATTAAATTTCTCATTTTTATGTATTTGATGATTATTGTGGAGGCACATTAGAATAACAGTCCTTCATTTCTCCTTGTATCAACTAATAATAACATTAACAATAATAGCTATCATTTACATAATGCCTACTATGTGCTAGTCACTGTGCTAAGCTTTTTATAAATATTATCTCATTTGAAACTTTATAACAACCTTGGGGAATAGGTGCTATTATTATCCCTTTTTTATAATTGAGGAAACTAAGGCAAATGGTTAAATAACTTGTCCAAATTTATACAACTAATAAGTGTAAGGATGGATTGGAACTCAGGTCTTCCTGATTCCAGACTGAGGGCTCTGACTGTTGTCCTTTAGCTCATATTCTTTTCTTCCTATTTGCCTACCCAAGAGATGGCCATATCTTGTCATGCACACTTTCATTGGTTCTAATTATACACAGGGTTTCAAGCTCCTTTCTCTTAAGAGATTTTACCTCACAGTCTAATCAAATTGCCCAGTTCTAAATCATCCTTCAGTATCAATGTTTACTTTATATACTATTACATAATATTCCTCTGATAGAATATATACTCCTTGAGAGCAGAAACTAAAAATTTTGTTTCTGTGTGCATCCCCAGTATCCAGTATAGTATATTTATTACACAAAGTAGATGCTTAATAAATGTTTGGTGAATTGGATGCCCACTCTAAAATTAAATAGATACATCAACAAATAGATACATCATCCCTTCTATTCTGATTCTATTCTGGTTTCTACCTTGTTCCGGGAGTCTCTGTTGTAATTGTTTTTTTTGTTTCTGTTCTGTTCTGTCTTTGTCCTTTCTTTCTTCTTTTTTCTTCCTTTTTCCTTCTGTTTCTTCTCTTTTTCTTCTCTCTCCTCCCTTCCCTTTTTTTCTGTTCTCTGTTCTTTCTCTCTCCTTTCTCTCTCTCTCTCTCTCTCTCTCTCTCTCCTTCTCTGTCTCTGTTTCTCTGTTCTCTTTTCCTTTTTTTCCTCTCTCTCTTCTCTCTCTCTCTCTCTCCTCCCCTCCCTCTCTCTCACGCCTTTCTCTGTTTTCTTTTCTTTTTTTCTCTCTCTCTCTCTCTCTCTCTCTCTCTCTCTGTTTTAGGCTTCTGTATTATATATCCAAAGCAGCATGATAATGAGCAACATTATTGCAAGGCTTTATTATGTCCACTAGACAGAATATAATGACTCAAAGACCGAAGTCATCTTTGGGAAACAGATGCCAAAAAGATGAACCTCTGGTGAGATCAGACGGATGAGGTTCAATTTTCTCTTCCTTGACATTCATCCACATTACTTTTGTTCTCTTTTTGTATTCATTGTTTGGCAGGGGAAAACATCAGACACTTGGTTTTAATATATACCTTTCAAATCCTCCTGATTTCAGTGAAACTGAGGTATGAAATCCCAATGTTGAGAAAAAAGGACTTGCATTAAAAGCAAGATTGGAACCACCAGTCAGTCTGTCTTATTAGAATTATATAGCTTTTGTTGTTTTTGTTCTTCAGCTATGTCATCTCTTCATGACTCCATTTGGGGTTTTTCAAAATATAGAGTGGTTTCACTTTTTAGCTCATTTTTGGAGGAGGAAAAGAAAATAGAGTTAAGGATTTTTCCAGGTACACAATAATAATGTCTGAGGCTAGATTTGAACTCAGGAAAATGAGTATTTCTCACTCTATCAATTGTGACATATAGATGCCATATCATATGGCTTAGCTGTGAATGGTGCTGTTGTTATTTTTCTGAAAATAGCCCTTGCTTTTAATCTTTTAGTGTTTGTTGGATGAAGACAGACCTCTCCTGCCAGCCTGCCTGCCTATACAGATGTTACTTGTACCTTTCATTGCCCACATATTTATGATGGGCAGACGAGACTGTGTCTCCCTCAGAAGTGCATGCAACCAAGCTTCTGGAAGGGGGACAATAATATGACAGTTGTGGAATTTCTTCTTAGAACTGAGATGGGGAGCTTTTTATTGCATTTGCATGACTGCAAGGATGCAGGGTGTTGGCAGTCCTAGCAGATCCAACAGACCAAAGCTGTCATTTGGATATGGCCAGAAATTGGCATGCACGTGTTTGTATGAGTATATTGCATACAGGCTTATCTACCTTTCTCCTTTCAATTATGGTTCAATTATCCTATGAGTATGTTACCATATTAATAAAGAAACCTGCAGAAACAGAGTAGGAAATTAGTTTGGGTAGTCTTAGGGGACTGATAATATGCAATGGAAGAAAAAGATATTTAAAGATGATCATTAAGAAAAATTCAAGAACTGGGCAATTTTTATTAAATGGTGAAATGGAGTCTCTCAAAGTCCAGGTGCTGGAAGCCCTATCCCAGGAACTCTGTGAAAGGGAACAAGCATAAGTGCCCAGTGCTTTGTTAGGAGATAAGGATGGAAAGGGTCAAATGCAGAACTTTTCCACTAATGGGTCTCAGAAATTATCATGAAGCATATAAAAATGAGAAATTTATTGTAAAGGCAAGAGAACATATTCTCTTATTTCCATCAGTGTCATTGGCTGATTGAACTATCAATCAGCTTTATGCTTTAAAATGAACAATTTTAACAGCCTGTGAACAAAAGAATCTCTCAAGGTCTCTCTGAAGAACTTTGGAATTATTTGTAAGACATGAGAGGCACTGGCATAGGACCACACAGCATGGTCTGCCCACATCAAAGAGGGTGTCGTGCTCTATGAGCAAAGCAGAATTATAGTAACTCAAAGTAAACTTGAGATGCATAAATTTAGAGACTTCTCCACTCCAAATGTTTATGTGGACGATTTATGCCCAATTTGGAGTAAAGCTTTATGAGCTTATGTTTATCTGATCTATACCTTGGTCACATTTGATCCCAACATAGTGATGTCATTTTGATCCTCTTCAAGAACAAAGAACAACAATCAACCAACTATATTTGAGAAGGGAGTAGGGGACCAGGAAAGACCATAGGAAGTTGCATGTAAGCCATGGATTGTAAGAGGCAAAGGCTGGGAGGGTGAGCATTATGGGTAGGAGAACAGCCTATTCACAGTCACAAAGCTGGAGTAAAGTATTAAGTTTGGAGAAAAGCAAATCTTGTAGTACTATTTAGCTCAAAGATAATATATGTGATGGATAATAATGTACAATAAGAATAGGAAGGTAGGCTGGGATCAGATATAAAGGGCTTTAATTCACCTCTCACTAGTTATCTGGATAGAGTCACAAAGCTGTCTACAACAGATGAGGAGGGTATCTTAAGTAGGAATAATGAATGACAGGGAAGATATAACCTGCCCCCACTCAGTACTTCAAATAATGATCAAAATCATAAGTAAAGTAAAGAAAAAAACTCTACAATTCTAAGAGGAGAAAAGAAGGAGACTTTTGGCAAGATGACTGAGTGATGGCAAGATGACTGAATTAAATCTAGCCCACATCAATAAAGTAAAGGAAAAAAATAACAAGCAGCAAAAAGGAGAAAGTTATTGCAGCAAATATATCAAAGAAAATTCAGCAAAGAGACTGATAAAGAAAAATGAGCAAATGAATGTGAAAAGGAGTCAATTAAAAAATCAATAAATATTTCAAAAGTAAGGAACTCATAGGGGAAAGGAAAGAATCATAATGAATTTCATGGAACCTTTGGAAATGAAATCAGAAAAAACTAGAAGACATTCTAGATTGTTTCAGAAAAATAAAAAAATAAAAGAACAAATACAATTTATAAGAAAGGAAATCAAGACACAAGTTAGAGCTCCCAGCAAAGAAACCAGTAAGACAAATAAAATAGTAGAGATTTAGGACAAAGGATAGAAAAAGTTCTAAAATGGGATTCTATTTAGAAAAAAAATAGAATCTCAAATTGGTAATCTGCTTCATTTTATAGATAAGGAATTTTATGAACCAGAGATTATATGATTTGCCTTGGATTTGAACTCAGATTCTCTAACTCTGAATGCAATATTCTTTCCACCATGCCACACAATACAAGACTGTAGATGTGGGAGGGAAAGTAATTGAACCAAACAAAAGACAAGATTTTTTTTATTATAGCTTTTTATTGACAAAACATATGCATGGGTAATTTTTAACATTGTCCCTTGCAAAAACTTCTGTTCAACTTTTCCCCTCCGTCCCTCCACCCCCTCCCCTAGATGGCAGGTAGTCCCATACATGTTAAATATGTTAAAGTATATGTTAAATACAATATATGTATACATATTTATACAATTATCTTGCTGCACAAGAAAAATTGGATTTATAAAGAAGGTAAAAATAACCTGGGAAGAAAAACAAAAATGCAAGCAAACAATAACAGAAAGAGTGGAAATATTATGTTGTGGTCCATATTCGTTTTCCAGTGTTCTTTCTCTGGGTGTACCTGGTTCTGTTCATTACTGATCAATTGGAACTGATTTGGATCCTCTCATTGTTGAAGATGCTCATTTCACTCAGCATCAGTTCATGTAAGTCTCTCTAAGCCTCTCTATATTCATTCTGCTGGTCATTTCTTACAGAACAATAATATTCCATAACATTCATATACCACAATTTACCCAGTCATTCTCCAATTGATGGGCATCCATTCAATTTCCAGTTTCTTGCCACTACAAAAAGGGCTGCCACAAACATTTTTGCACATATAGGTCCCTTTCCCTTCTTTAATGTCTCTTTGGGATATATGCCCAGTAGAAACACTGCTGGATCAAAAGGTATGCACAGTTTGATCAACCTTTGAACATAGTTCCAAATTACTCTCCAGAATGGCTGGATCCAGTCACAGCTCCACCAACAATGCATCAGTATCCTAGTTTTCCCACATCCCCTCCAACATTCATCATTATCTTTTCCTGTCATCTTAGCTAATCTGACAGGTGTGTAGTGGTATCTCAGAGTTGTCTTAATTTGCATTTCTCTGATCAATAGTGATTTGGAACACCTTTTTATATGAGTAGAAATAGTTTCAATTTCATCATCTGAAAACTGTCTATTCATATCTTTTGACCAAAAGACAAGATTTAAAATATATGTGAGTTCTCTAAAGCCAAGGAATTTGAGCTTTAACTCAGGATGAGAAGAGATATGTGATAATCATTAGTTCTCCAAAGGATAATGATGAAATACCTGCTTGAGGATCTTTAAGTCCAACATGACAAGGAAAGGAATTCCATACAACATATTGATCAACTTGAACAAATTTACTATTTTTGTCAGTGCTCAGCAAGTGAGGGAAGAATGGTTGTTATAGGAGCCCGGGGTCATTAAAATAGATGACCAGGAGAAAGAACTTTATAGACAAAGGAAAATGAATCTCGTTTATACAAGATTACTTCTCAATTATAAGAAATCATAAGAAAGATTGTAGTTTTATTCCAAAAATCAAAGGAGATTGTTTACATGCCACAATAACATATCCTGTGAAAATGAGCTTTATTACCAAGTCATTTCTTGGATGAAACTTATTTTTATCTCCTTTCCATTACAGTTGAACCTGCCAGGTTTAGTATTTCCTGGAATGGCTTTGGAAAATTCAGGGTCACCATCATGTCACATTGTAGCATAGAAGGAAGACTTTGTAGAGTGTTTAACTGCATAAAAAATTCTAAACAAAAACGAAGATACAAAGAAAATATATTTGAGGAAATATTTATAGCAATGCAACTTTAACCTTTAAAATTTAAGAAGTGTTGAAAACATTAAAAAAAAACAGGTCCATGTTCCCACCATATAAATGATTATAAAAAGACAATTTATAAAAAAGAACATCCAAATTTTATGAATTCTAACTTGAAAAAACTTGATTAATAATCAAAAGAATGAAAATAAAAGCAACTGAGATACCACTGAGGACCTCAAAATGGCAAAAATTGGGAAAAATAATTGAACAATGATAGTCTAATATTGCTGGTGTTGTGGAGAAGCAGTTAGACTTATTGTTGGCTGAATTACAAAGTAGTGAGATCTTTTTGGAAGGCTGTCTGGAAGTAACTTCCAAAGTGACAAAAACAGACACCTGTTGGTAATAGACTCTGGGAGAAATAATGATTTTTTTTTAAAGGGCTATTTTCTTAAAGATATTTATAATTGCATTATTTGTAACTGCAATAAATTGGAAAAACCTGAGTATTGAACACTGGAGTTTAGCTGAATAAATTATGGAATATTAATACAATAGAATATAACAATGTGATTAGATTGCAATGATGAAGAATATAAAGACAACTAGAAAGTTCTTCATGAAATATTTTGAGGTAAAGAAAGTAGAACTAGGTGCAGTAGGTTGTGCAGTGGATAGAGCACCAGCCCTGAAGTCAGATATTTACATTTAAGTTTGCAATACAATAATCATACAAAATTATTTTAAAATTTCTGTACAGTATGGGATTTCTTTGCATTTAAGTCTCTTATCTAAAACCTTTATGGAATGAGTCATCCTGAGTAAGGAAGGCTAAGGGTTAACTCAGAAAAAAGCAGAACTTATTTTTAAAAAATTATTGTTGTTATTATTTTCCTGTAACTATCACTAAAATGAACTTCATAATTCCTTGCCTTCTTAAAAAGATTATTTAGAATACAATTTTACTTTTTTTTGCTTGGGGCCATTATTATGCACATTTTAAATTGCTGTGTTAAAATTGTTTAGTTGTTTTTCAGTCATGTCTAACTTTTTGTGTCTCCATTTGAGGTTTTCTTGGCAAAGATACTGCATTTCTTTCTCCAGATCATATTTAAAGATGAGGAAACTGAGGCAAATAGGATTAGGTGACTTTCCCAGGGTCACACAGCTAGTAGGTTTCTGATGCTCCATTTGAACTCAAGCCCAGCACGCTATCTGCTGTGCCATTGAGCTGCCATTGTGTTACAGAAACAAATAAAATTCTGTACACAGTGAATTCTCTATCATCCAGTTATTGAACTCCCTCTTCATCTTTATCTTCCTAATCCTATTCTACTCAGGTGCCACCTTTGCTCATAGTTTTTCTTGACATCCATGCCCTCCCCCCAGACTCTTTCATTGGTTTCATCTCAACATTATTTTCTATTTTCTAATCTGGTCACATGTCCTATCTTTCTCTTTTTCTTCACCTCCCCAATATAGGAGCCTTAAAGGCAATGATTGGCTTATTTTTATCTCCTATGTCCCTCGCCCAATGCCATGCATTTAGTAGGTGCTTAATAAATGATAGCTTAACTAGGGAGACTGGAGTTCATTGGAGAGAGTGCAGAATTGAGAGTTTAAACACTGGAATCCTGGCTACGATTGCTTGTCACCCTTGAAGTCACTTTAACCCACAAACATTTAAGAAGATGCTCAGTCTTCTCTGACCCAGGCAAGCACTGTGTCTGGTGATGAAAAGTCATATATGAAAAGTTATCACTGGAGACTAGCGTAAAATAAAACATGTCAAAGAAGAAAAGCAGGAATATGGTTTTGACAGTGAGAAAGAAAAGAGATTGTAGTCTTCCTGTCACTGGGAGAGTCCTTATAAAAAGAATTGCAACATAGCCCTGAAAATGAAAATTACACACTTAGAATTTAAAGCTTTAAATAAAGGCCTGATAAAATGAAATCCCCAAATATTCCCTCATTAAAACTCTTCCTTCTGAGCCAACTAACAATACTTTGGTAATGATTTTAATTTGCTGCTGGAGAGCACAATTTCTCTGGGCCTGATTCTTCATCTTAAAAATAAAAGATTAGATGATCCCTAAGGTTTCTTCTGAGGTAGCTAGGTAACACAGTAAATAGAGCATTGGATTTGGAGTTAGTAATATCTAAGTTAAAATCTTCCCTCAAACACTAGCTGTATGCTCTTTACTTGTTTCCTCACTTGGAAAATTGGGATAATAATACTACCTACTTCTCAGGTCTGTTGTGAGAATCAAATGAGATAATATTTATAAATAGTACTAAGCACAATGCCCAGCATAATTTCTTCTGGTCACTTACTTTTCAATCTAGAATATAAAAATTGATTTAAACTATATCAGTTCAATTATGTCTGGCTGGCCCCTGTGTGTCCTTCACATACATATACAGACGCAGAACAGATATGTTTTAAGCCTTCAAGAATACTGTATTAAAGTATAGATGGTTGTTTACCATTCCAGGGTGATCCTTTCTCTCTATCACTGGTTCTCTTCATTTCTACTATCAAGGTGCCATTGACTGTCTTACCAATGTTGCTACTGATGTCTGAACCTTTCCTCCCATTTTTTTTTTCATTTTTATTTCTTCCTATTTTTCTCCCTTTCCCTTTTGTAAAGGTAAACAAAAACAAAAGAACTTTTCATTTGTAAAGGTAAAGGCTTCTTTTTTTTGGGGGGGGGGCAAGGCGACTAGGGTTAAGTGACTTGTTCAGGATTACACATCTAGCATGTATTAAGTGTCTGAGGTTGAATCTGAACTCAGGTTCACCTGAATCTAGGGCTAGTGCTCTACCTATGGTGCCAAATAGCTGCCCCAAAGTAAAGGCTTTCTAGACATCATAAGTTAAAATTTTTCTGTTCAGAGAAGCTACAATCATAGTACCTCAGGTATAATAATAGCTAATAATAACTAGCATTTATAATATTTTTAAATTTTACAAAGTGCATTATAGATATCTGGAGGATGAGCTATTATTATGCCCTTTTTACAGATGAGGAAACTGAGGCACAGGTTAAGTGAGTTGCTTGAGCCACACAACTAGTAAAAGTCTGAGGCAGAATGTGAACTCAGATCTTCCTGAAACCAAGTCCAGTACTCTTAAGTGCTCTATCACCTAGCTGCTTCAATATTTTCTATTCTTTTTTTCTTTTTAATAATAGCTTTTTATTTTTCAAAATACATGCAAAGATAGTTTTCAACATTCATCCTTGCAAAACTTTGTGTTCCAAATTTTTCTCTCTCTTCTCTCCTCTCTCCCACCCAGACATCACGTAATAAAATATAAGTTAAATATGTGCAATTCTTCTAAACATATTTCTACATTTATGCTACACAAGAAAAATCAGAAGAAAAAGAAAAAAATGAGAGAAAAATAAACAAGCAAACAACAAATGTGAAAATACCATGTTGTGATCCACATGCATTCCTTGAGGCCTCTCTCTGGATGCAGATGGCTCTCTCCATCATAAGTCTATTGGAATTGCCCTGAATCATTGTTGAAAAATAGCTGCCCAAATCTTAAGAGTCAACAACTCTTGATGGTTCTTGATTGAAAGGCAAGCATGGTACAGTGAAAACATCTGTAGCTTTGTTGTGGGAAACCTTGCTTCAAATCTAGTCTCATTACCAAGATGAATCATTCGATCTCTTTGATCTCAGTTTTCTCAATTGATAAAGAGGCTGAACTAGATGACCTTTAAAGTCCCTTCTAGTTCAAAAATCTATGATCCTAAGACTTAGATCTAGAGAATCAGGGTTGTTTCTGTGCTACAAAAGGCATTTTGTAGTAGATTATTTCTGGGTTCTGGGACAATTTATCAACTAATCCATCAATCCATCTATCAATTGATCAACAAGTATTTTTAATCCTTTCCTGTGTGCTAGGCACTTTTTTTTTTTTTTTTACCAGCATTGTGGATTAGTTGTGGATAATTGTGGGTAGCAGCATTCCATATAAAAAAGACAACAAGAACGAAGGACAAGAACAATAACAACAACAATAAAAAAGAAAAAAAAAAAAAACAGTGCCTCAATGAGCTATTCCCAGAAGCCTGAGGATTCCAAAAGGTGGATCTCTGGACAGTTGAAATTTTACTGCAATTTCAAGCCCTATTAACACAAAGCAATTTGGATAAAAGATCAGGTTGTATAAATTGCCAGAAGCCTGCATTTCTTACTAAGAGGACTAATGGAATGAGGAGCAAACCTCTTTAAAAGAAGGAATCAGGAACTGTGGGGGCATGTTTCAGAACTGTTTCAGTTCTATGATGCTTTGATAGTCAACATGCATTTATTAAGCACTATGTGATCTAGCAGACGTTGTACTGGCCCTTTATAACAGTATAATACTTCTTAAGTAGATATCAGACAGACCCATAGATAGATACATAGATTGTTGCTGTTCAGTTGTTTTCAGTGTGAGCAGCTCTTTGTGACCCCATTTGGGGTTTACTTGGCAGGGAGACTGGATTGGTTTGCCATTTCCTTCTCCAGCTCATTTTACATATGAGGAAACGAGGCAAAAGGCCCAGAATCTCACAGCTAAGATAGATACTTACATAGCTAGCTAAACAGATACAAAGCTAGATAGACAGGTAGATATAGAAGATAGATAAAGCATTTATTAAAGGCTCATGAAATGCTATGTCTTGTGACACTAACATAATTTTCTCTACAGGTTGACATAAAGACCTAAAGAGTTAAACTGACTCTTTTATATACTCTGTTTTAATTTCCATCTTACCTGTCCCTTCCTAATCTTAGCTACTCTTGTCACTGTTTTATCTTGATTGCAAACTTGATTGCTGTGAGATTCTGGGCCAGGCTGAATAATCTTTGCCTTAGTTTTCTAAGTATTCAAAGTAAAGGAATACACTTTAATCTGGCCCAATAATCTGGCCTACTAGGCCCACCTCTACCCAAGTTTTACCAATTTAAGTATCTGCCTAATGTGCTAGGCATAAAGTAGTGAGGAGAAAGATACAAAAATAAATAGTGCATGGTCCTTGACAGTCAGGAATTTCTAATCTTAAAGGAAAGGAGTGAAGAAGATTGACTCAGGTGTATCAATAAAGTAGATTGTGGAGGTAGGTAAAATTCACAGATTAAATACTTTGAAAATACACAGTTAGGAGGAATGATGCCTAAGAAAATCAGGAAGAACTCAGAAGATATTGTCAGTCTCCTTCTAAAAGACCTTGTGATTCCAAATCATCATTACACAGACTTTTGGCACACTTTATATTTTTAGAAAAGTCATTTGGCCACTTTTAGCTTTTTACATCACATTCGTTTTCTGATATATCCCAAACATTGAATCTTCCCTGTTACAAAGGAAAATAGTTAAGCAAAACTGACTAAAGAAGCAACTATGACAATTTTTGTTATATTCCATATCTGTAATTGCCTCTTTGCTAAGACAAGAGGAAAATATGTTTCATCACCTATTTTCTGGGATCAAGTTTAGTCATTTCAGTTAACTGTTCTCTAACTTTTAATGTTTTTATTGTTGTTTATATTATTATTATTATTTATTGTTCTCCTGATTCCATTTTTAGTAACTCTATACCAGTTCATAGTCCTTCTCAAATTTCTCTTAATTCTTCCTGTTCATAATTTCTTATAGTTCAATAACATTATATTGTATTAAAATATATAGTCATTTTCAATTAGTAGGTATCTACTTTGTTTCAAGTTTTTTATTGATGCAAAAGATGCTACTCTATTTTGATATACATGGAAACCTTTTTCTTTTGACCTCAGTGGAGTATGCTTAGTTGGGATTGTCAAAAGAAACAACAGGTTATTTAAAAATTTAAGATCATCATTATGAATTGTTTTCCAGAATGAATGGACTATCTTGCAATGAATGTCTGTTTTCTGACTTCCAACATCAATTTGATTGACATGAGGTGAAATCTTGGTGCTATTTTAATGTGCCTTTATCTTATTTTTAATGATTTAGAACATTTTAAAAACTTATTGATAGTTACTACTTCTTCTTTTGAAAATTGTTCCTATCTTTTGACCATTTATTCACTGGAGAATAGCTCTTGGTTAGAAGTAAATATTTTTAACATCTTATATATTAGATGTTTATCTGAATTTTTTGATGCAAAGATAAACTCAGCATTTGTTTTCTTATTCTACTTGCATTGATTTTGTTAAAGCTAAAGATATCTAATTTTATATAATCAAAAATTTCCATATAGTCTTTTTCAATTTATTTTAGAATAACTTTGTTTGAGTATGAATAATTCATCACAGAGTTGAAATATACTTCCTTCCATTATTCCCTTCTTTTTTTTTTTTATGATGTGACCTTTGGGATTAGGATCATTTATGTATTGGAGCCTATGTATATGGCATAAGACAGTTATCTAAAAAGTATGTTTTCAAGATCTCTAACAGCCTTGGCTCTCTCATTTTTATTTCTTTTAATACTTTTAGCTCTGTAAATGAGTTAGGAAATACTAGCCCAAAAACTTTGATTGTATCGCTATTAGAAGTTACCTATAGCTAGTCTCAAAGGGAGAAAGATGCTGATTACCTTTTATTAACACTATTGGCAGCAAATATGGCTATTCTGCCCCACAGAGAAATATATAGCAATCTTCCCAGTTATTCATTTCCATTTTCACCACCAAATTAAGCTAGCTTACCCTTTTCACAATGTTTCTTGTCTATCTATTGATAGTCTTTTGTGACTTTTGATATTATTCCTTAGAAAAAACCAGGACCAGCAAAGGTTTTTGGCTGTGAAGAGGGTTTGGGGATTTGTTAGTGGCAGAGACTTGGATGATTTGAAAGGTGAGACAGAGACAGAGATATTTCTACCCTTTTTCATTCTTGTTCTCTTGAGAAATCAAATACAAGCATCTCTGCCAAATAAATGTAATGGAATGGAAATCTATTTTGCCCAGCTGGTAGAAAGCTAAATATTAACTTAAATGATTAACCCCTTGAAGGTAACTTTGTCTGTTTTTATTTGGGTAGTCTGTAGCATTCATCTTGACCTCTGTAAAGGGGCAAATAATCCAATCCCACCATAATAAGAAAACTAAGATACCAATGAAGGAAGCAGTCAATTCCAACATGGTGATACAGAGATATAGGTTTATTAGGGAAGTTTATTCATAAGATCTGTCCTGGGTAGCAAAAGGACAAAACAAGAGATCCCCTGCATCAACTCCTGGTTAGGTTAGAAACAGCACAAAGAAAGTATAGCTCCAGGATACTCGAGGTCATATACCTGCATCTTGGTCCCATATACCTCTGTATTCTCTTCTTCAGTGGGGAAAAGACAGATTGTATCTTCAAGAAAGTGAGAGAATAAATTTTCTGAATGTGATGATATCAAATGGCATCAAAAGTAAGACATTATGGGTTAAAGCAACTGCAAACAAACAAGAAGGATGTAGAATGGGGAAAAGAAGATGGGAAGACAAAGGAAATGATGGTCAGAAGAGCAATGCTTTAGATTCCCTCCTGCCCTTGATTCTATTAGTGATGAGTCGACAGTGAAAATCATTTGGAATCTCATGCAGTTCAGCTAATGAGACAAAGCTGAAGAGAAATATTGGCAAGGCAGGATATGAAGTTGTTACCAGTGATAAAATCAATTGCAGAAAAGACATAACATCAGGAGATAGCCCTAGTTTTCAAATTCCTTTGATTTAACTTGACCTTGACCTAGTAAGGAAGCTTAAAGGAGACATGTGGAGGGGTAGAGGGGGAACAGTAATATTTGATTGGGGATGTTTGCTAAATCCCAACTATAGGACTCTTGTCTACCTCTGATGGGAAAAGCCTGACATAGTCTGAACTACTCAACAATATCTTTCTTTAATTCCTGGGTTCAAAGGATGCCTGTAGAATGGCTGGGGACAGGCTGAGTTTCAGAATAGCTGTGGGCACAAAATGGATTTATATTTAAATACATTGTACTTTTATTCTGTTTGGTGTTTCTACATGTAGAGTGGTACTGATACAATCATTTGTGTGGGATAGGATGGGGATTCTGTTTTTAGAGAATGTGTCACAACTTGTCTTGGGGAGATTTGGAACATGTGCTGAATTCTGTAACTGAGTCAAGTCTACAAATCTACGTGACTCTGGGGTTGATTTTTTTCTATTATATTCATCTTTTTCTAATTCTAGGAGGAGAAAAAAGATGACTGTGATCTTCCAAAATTTAGCATGTAGAGTCACTAGGTGAAATGGCATGCTGGATTTAGTGGAAGCCAACCCTGATGCTCTAAGGAAGAAATAATCTTCAGGACTTAGGTCAGTAGACCCTTTTTCAGAAGCCAATAATATTCGGAAATCCTCTAGGTAGGACCAATGCTCGATGGAAATAACATTCAGTCTGAGCCCAGTCTCCCTAGGGACGAAAGTAGTATAAGGGAGAGTTTTCTCCCAGGAGTTGGAGGGAAAATGTTTGAACTTCAGAACTTTCTATCTTTGAAGTCAATATCATGCTGACAAAGCTAATTAATGTTAATTAGTTATTTTGACCTGGTGAGTTAATCATTTGTTGATGATAGTGGGAAGAATACATTGGAATAGGAAGTAATATCATTAGAGAAAGACCCTCCCCTGACATTTCAAATGATACTCCCAGGACATTGAGGGGAAGATGTAGTCAGCCTCTCCCTGGGAGAATAATTTCAGAACTAATCACTACAGGTTAATTATATAGTGTATTTCAAAAGTTTTATTGTACTCTGTATTGATATCATTCTTTTTGTTGATTTTATGAGTTGGCACTGATCTGTATCTTGCTACTGGACTCTGATAACCATGGAGGAGAGACTGAGGTTGGTGACTTTGCACAGCCCTGCTTCTCTTAAATCCAATTCACTTGCAAGTCAAGACATCATCCTGCTGATGTCATTGGTCTTCTTTAAGGAAAAAAGATAAACAACAATGCTATAATTTAAGGAACTATATAATACAGTTAACTTGCTTATCTGGGTACTTACATGACAATGTGGGGGAGTGTCAAAATTATGATTTATTATTAATAAATGTTTGATTTGTAAATCTATCTTATGTACCTATATACCTGGGGTCTCATAAAAATTTCTTAGGCAAAAAGGGGTCAGGAGTGGAAAAAATTTATCAAGCTTTGGTCTAGTTGGTTAGAGGCTTAAGAGCTATTCTGATTGACAAAAATCTGCCTGAGTACACATACTTAGACTAATGAAAGGGGTAGCTCCTATCATATAGGGTAAGGACTAGGAAGTAGAAGCTGGTATTTTCTGGGAATCAAAGAGTTTGGCAATCCCCCTCCAACACTTTCTGGTGTTAGAATATACAATTTCTGAGACAGATATGACATTGCTCAGTATCTAGCTCTTACTGTAAATCAGAACAAGGGAGGGCATCCCTTACAGTAAAATGTATTTAAGAGGATTACTAGTCTAGTGATAAGAGCTCTGAATTTGGATTCAGGGGACCAGGGATTGACTCATGGCTCCACCATTTATTCTTTATTTTGCCTTGAACAAGTTACTTTTACCACTTTGGGTCTCAGTTTATCCATCTTTAAAATGAGATGATAGGCTATAAGAGCTAGAAAGTTCTCTGGAAATCATGAACAAAATGTTTTTGACTCTGCAAAGTTCATTTTTTCTTCTTTTTTTTTTAATTAAAAAATAATCCACACATAGAGAGTTATCTGCTTGAAGATCAGTGAAGTATTTAAAAAAGTGGAAGGTTTGGCCTCAGACACTTAACATTTCCTAGCTGTGTGACCCTGTGCAAGTCACTTAACCACAATTGCCTCAGCAAAAACAAAAAAGTAGGTTAAAAAATGAAAATAATTAAATATCTAAACCATACTGAGACATTTATGTCAGTTTCGTGTCTAACATAATGTGAAATACAAAAACAAAAAAACTAAACTAAACAAAAAAATACTGTAACTGTTTTAATACCCAAACCCTCTTTTGCCCACAAGGCTCATTAGGTTCCCCATTTAACAACTTTTCATTGGTAAAGTACAATGTATACTTGACCTTTCAACTTTTTCTTTGGTCCTTCAAAATTTTGTGCTGTGATCTTCTATAAATGCATCAAAGTACAAGAAAATAGGCATGGGATGGAGATGATTAAATCCTATATAAGCATTGTGGTTTACTCTGATCTACAAATTGCTAATTGTGTTAAATTTACAGTTGCAATTGTGTTTAATTTTTGCATATAATTTCATGGTGATAAAACACTATAAATGCATCTCATATGTGTACAAATTTATTTTTTTCTTTTTCTTTTCTTTCTTTCTTTCTTTTTTTTGCTAAGGACTTTGAAGGAATCTTTGCATTAGTTAATATTTAGTACAAATAAGTTTGACAATTTGTAATTCTGGCTCTATTTTAATGCTAATGAAAGATGTGTGAACATGTATTCTTCTATTTTTGACCAGATGTGTGATTTATTCTGGGTAGGGACTTCTTGATAAGGAACTAATTTTTACCAATGCATATTATAATCTTCTTCATAATTTAAAATCTGGAAGAGTTATTTGGGGCATAAAGACAGTAAGTGACTCATCTAAGGTAACCACTCTATGTTGGAGGTAGGTTTTGAAACCAGATTTTCCTGATGCCAAGGTCAGCACTCTATCCATTATGACACTTGTAATTTAGCAATATAATTTTACTAAAATAATGACACATATGGAGGACAGAAGTAAAGACTTTTCTGCTGACTTCAACTCTAAAGTTTTAGAACTTTGTGACTAAGATATGCAGATTTAGCATTGCAAGCACATTATTTTTTATGCTTATTATATTAGAAGCTAATTCTCTTGATCATAGAAAGCTTTAATTCATTGCTTGTAAGGATGTTTAAGAAATGATTTACTTTCATCCCATTTTCATAACAGGAAGAGGCCCAAAGGTGAGTAATCTCCATCTTCTGTCAAGTTATGGCAGCTGGAGTAACAATTCTTTCTACTGCAATTCCCTGGGAGATCATTTCCTTTACAGGTTTACAGATGAATAAACTTCAGATGCTAATTATGATCCAGCTCCTAATCAAATCACATGATAGAGAAAAGTAACTCTTTATTAGTGGTTTCGGGCTAGAACTCCAACTGTCATGGAAAATAAAAGCAACCCAAAACTTGTTTCCTACTTACTAATTTA
The DNA here is from genome assembly GCF_902635505.1 of Sarcophilus harrisii. Taxonomy (NCBI): domain Eukaryota; kingdom Metazoa; phylum Chordata; class Mammalia; order Dasyuromorphia; family Dasyuridae; genus Sarcophilus; species Sarcophilus harrisii. The sequence continues at coordinate 546,035,999 of NC_045426.1, read as the reverse complement.
GAGCTGTCCCCCCTGGGTCTTGCTGAGTTTGCTGGAGGCTGCTAAACAACCTTGATACAGTAATTGCTGGAAATTTATCAGTCCAAGAAATGCAAAGCAAGTTGTATTAATTTCTATCAAAGATGGCTCTGTGGGGCAGCTAAGTGATGCAGTGGGTAGAGCACTAGCCATGAAGCAGGAGGACCTGAGTTCAAATCTGGTCTCAGACACTTAATACTTCTTAGCTGTGTGACCTTAGGGAAGTCACTTAACCTCAACTGCCTCAGGAAAAATAAAAAAAGATGGCTCTGCTCATTTTCCATTAGCTATGAAAACAAGGGAACTAAATGTGTTGGAATACAGATCTGGCATCTCCTGTGAGTATAAGGTCAAAGATTTAGAAGTGGAAAGGACCTTAGCATTTATTTGGTCAGTCAATATAGCTGGAGCTAGAAGAGATCTCAGAAATTAGCAAGCTCAACCTCCTCATTATACAGCTGAGGAAGTTGAGATCCAGAGAAGTTAAGGGCTTTGTTTTAGGTCATACAGGTAGTGACTTTCAGTGTTCCAAACAATAAACTTACAAATCATTTATACAGTTAATGAGATCAATAAGAACAGACTGCACTAAGAACTGATTGTACTATTTTTATATTTGGGAAAATATTTTCCTTGTGAAAGGAAATTAAAATGCATTGTTGTCTGTTATTGTCTGATCTCTTTAGTTGTATAAATTATTTGGCCTCATGCATACAGAATCAGTCTAACCTTCTTATTCTACAAATGGGAAATCAAAGGTCAGAGAGGAGATTATGTGCCCAAGCCTATATAGATAGCAAATAGAGTCACACAGCTATTAAGTGGTTAATATCTGAGGCTGGATTTGAATTCAGGTCCTCCTGCTTCCTGGATCCATGCTCTATTCACTGCACCATCTAGCTGCCCTTCAGTGCTTTTCCCAATACATCATGGTGAAGATAAGGGCCAACTTTCCTATCCCTGTTAATGGCATTACCATTTATCTAGTTATCTGGGATTTAATACTTTGAATCATCCTTTATTCTCTTCCTTTTTTTTCCCCCTCATCCCTTTCTAAATCCTCTCCTCTCAATGATTAAATTCATTAAATTATTATTAAATGATTAAATGACATCAAATCAATGATTAAATTAAAGTTTTCCTTAAAATTTTCTCCCATCATTGTCCTTCTCTATCTTCCAACTGCCACCAAATGCAAGAACCTCATGCTTGTATTTCTATAATAGCTTCCTGGCTGATTTATTTCTCCAGCTTCACCTATCTCAAATCAGTCAACAAACATTTAAGTGCTAAGTATTAGAAGTTCAGCAGGCACTGGGAATATAAATACAAACTAACAACAATAACAAAAATGTCTGCCCTCAAAAATTTCACACTCTAATGAGGGGAAACAACACTAAAAAGAAACCCAAAAGTGGGGGAAGGGGATGATAAGAGTGAAGCTTGCTGAGAAATGAAGACAGAGCTGTCCTCAGGCCCTTCCTTACATGGAAGTTCTGGAAGGAGCCATTCAATCAGAAAGAGGGGTGGGAGCTGAGAATATTTCTAAGATGTGATTCTAGGACTAGAGGTATCTTCCAGGATTAAGAATTTGGGGGGACTTATTGAAAGAATCCAAAAAAATAAAAGCAAGAAAATTTGGCATATAGGGTTATGTGTAATTGCAAAACAAATTGTACCTGAAAAGTGTGTAATATATCAGTAGATATAAGATCTTGCAGTTTCCTATCTGAAATTATGTGGTCACTATATCCTAATTAAGTGAATATTTGAGCTAGTCATCTGTTTGTTGCTGTCTGTATTTCTTTTAGCATTTCTATTGTTGCTGACTTTCATGATAGGCATTTTTTATTTGTGAAAGGTTACCTACTTTAATTACTGGAGACACAAATGGTTGGGGTTATAGATGGCCCCAATTAGGAGTTGGGGGTACAGAACCCTAATTTGTGTGCTGAATAGCATACATATTCTGTATACATATATTCGACTCCAGGCCATGGTTGAAATAAACAGATTTGAGAGAGCACATTGTCAGCAAAGGAAGGGCTTTTTAACAATTAACAAGAGAAAAGACAATTTCCTTGGCAGAATACACAATTTCCCAGTAGAAAGGGAATACCCCTTGAGGTTGGAGCATACCCTTAGCTAGCAGGCTAAATCCTGAAAGAAACTTAGCATCCTAAAAAAAAATTAGTTAGCTGTAAGGAGGACAAGGGTTGTCAAAGAACAGTGAGAGGGAGTGGGGGGGGGGGGGGGGGGGGGGGGGGGGGGAGACGTGTCAGAAAGCATAGTGGAGTTAGAAAAGCTACCACATAGTATGGAGGGAAAAGAAAAGACATAAGGCAGAATACTATGGTGGGCTGACCCAAAGGAGGGTAGAGGCCATGGGATAGCCCACAAGTAGGTTTTATAGGGAAAATTTAATCTTGGGACATGACTAGGATTTCCACAGGAAAAAATATTAAATCACTTTGTGGGGCGGTCAAGTTAGACTTGGATTTTTAGAGGGTGAAACCAAGAAATCAAACTGAAAACACGTTCTTTGGTTCCTGATAAGTATGGATCCCAGTAGAGAAAAAAGAAATCAGATCCAGAGGTATTGGAGACTGAGAACAAAATGGTTGAGGAAATGTATCAATAATGGTGTGAGAGGTCTTCAAAGGTTAATAAATAAAGAGGAAGTATTGCATGGGATAAACTGAATGAAAACTTTCTCATAAGGATGTGGCTTCAACCTATGCCATAATTATGATTTAAGACTTTGAAATAAGAAATTAAGCCATAGCTCATAAACTACAGATTTTTGTCTGTAATAACATTCCCCTCCTGTTTCCCACCACCTCTTAATTATCATTTAAATACTTCTTTTAAAGGCAATTCATTCTTTTGTTTTTGGGATAGATTTCTCTGTTCTGTATATAAGCCTGGACTCCCCCAGACAATGGAAGAAAAGGATGGGGGCTGCCTCTTTTCTATTTAATCTTGTGTTTTGCTGTTTGTGCTTTGTACTCCTTTAAACTAACACCATGTTGATTAGGAGTTTCCCTTTGTCATGAGATTGTAATAAATCTTTTTGTTTTGTCTTACTCTGAGATTCTTTGATTTTTAATTGGGGTTCACTCTCTCACACAATAGGTAATGTTTTCCTTTTCTTACAATGACTACTTTTACACAATTTGTTTCTAAGGTCACAAGATTTTTAATACATATTCTTTAATTCTTCATTCCAAGTCCATACTTTTGTCATATTGGATATGTATATGCATTTAATATTTAATTTTTACAAGCATTTTTAATCTGTATCATACTGCTACTACAATTGAATAATATTTTAAAAAAAAAAAATTCTTTTAAAAAGAGCATATTCTTACAAACTTCTACATTAGACATGTCCAAATATGTACTCTTCTTATATCACCTCTATCAGGAGGTGTGTAGAACACTTTGTCTTCTCTCCTTTGAAATCATAGTTTTATCACTGGATTGAGCAGAATTCTGAAGCCTTTCAAATTTGTTTTCCTCTGTAATATTTCTGTCATTGTATAAACTATTCTTCCAGTTATACTCATTTTATTGCATTAGTTCATAGTATCTATTTTCTCTATAATTGTCCATTTTATAATTTCTGTTGGTGTAATATTTCATTATATTCTTATATCATAATTTGTTTAGCCATTCCCCAATAGGTGGGCATTCCCCTAGTTTCTGGTTCTTGACTATTACAAAATGGAATGCTACAAATAGTATTTTTTATTTCTTTGGTGATTAAACCATGTAGAATTACGTTAGAGAGTAAACATACCTTGATATGCAATCTCTTTTTCCAAATTTGGCTTTGATTATAGCTTTTGGGTTTTCAATGAAGTTTATATGAGTTGAGTTCTCAGCCTAATGAAATATATTTATCTCTTCAATACTTTTCTCAAACTTTTGTCATATGTGGAATGATTGCAAAAATCTACTTCATTTTGGAAATTTCTGTGATTATGTATAGTACCTCCTCCAACTCACACTCACAGATAGGGTTTCCAAAGAGGTAATTGCTGCCTTGGGTTCTAGAAGTTAACCCTATGAACTTAATACTATAATATATTTAATTCTGTGGTGGACAAACTCCCACTAGTGTGCTTCCCATTAAAAACCAATCAATAGGCTCAATTAGCTCATTTATTCAAGAGGCATAGCAAGAATGATAATTACAAAGCCATTTCTTCCCAATCTTGAAGTAAATTATTCCCACAAAGATCACATTCAGGTGAGTGGCAGAGAGACTCATCAGACTTCTTTTCTACCTTTCTTTGACTTCATTGATCTCCTAGACAACCCAGATTTCATCAAGGCAGGGGAAAAAAGATTAATATGGCTACTCATGCTGTTTGGACGAGTTTAGAAGTCAGTTACTCTAATATTTATGCTTTCCTCTAACCTTCCTCTCTTCTCATCTTCTCTACCTGTTGAAGATATCACAGTCTTTCTAGTCATTCAGGCTTTAACCTTGATGTCACTTTTGAGTATTCATTCTCCCCTCATCATATATGTTTGCTACCAAATAATGTCATTTCTATCTTCACAGAATCTCTTGTATATGTCTCCTTCTTTCTGCTCACAAAGCCATCATTAGGTTAGGTTAAGCCCTCATTACTTTCTATCTAGATTGTTACAAGTCTTCTAATTATTGGTCTTTTATTTTAAAACTCTTTCCACTTCAATTCTTCCTTGACTCAGTTTTAAAAGTGAGTTTGCTAAAATGTAGTATGACTCATGTTTTTATATTCCAAGAGCATGCACACATATCCTACTTTTATTTGTATCCCTAGTATTTTACCCATTGTCTGGAACATAGTGACTACTTAAATGCTCTTTCACTCATTCATTTATTCATGCTGTCTGACCCAGAGCAGAATTCTTAAAAACCTTTTCCTACTGATGTTTTATTGATGTCTTTAGCTTTTTGATTTCCAAATATACTCCCATTTCTATTTTTGATCTCCTTTGGGTGTATATCAGCAAAAGTCTTTAATAGTATCTAAATCCTAATCAGAAACCAAACTCCTCTGACACTTTCCTCTTCAGCTCAGCTTGTAGAATCTTGTTCGTAAAAGCATGAAGAATTAATCCTTTCCCCTTTTATTGCAGATGCTTTCTAAGACTATTCCATACACATGACAAATAATGGAAATACATTAAATATTTCTATTATCTCCACTAAAGAAATCTTAGCTTGCCCTCTCAACTTGAATGTGAACTCATTTTCTTTGGGGCAATAAAAGTAAATACATTCTAATGGCATATTGTCTTGACTATTAACTCATTCACATTTAAGGCTGTCCTAATTTGGCTACCAACTGCCTTATATCCCTTTATATTCTTGTTTATCATTTACTTAGCAACATAAATCTCACACGAGATACAACATCTGGTCTTCCATAATATCTTGTCCCTTAAAAAGGAATCCTACCATTACAATTTTCTAATTGATTGACTCTGGAACAATGAAGTTAATTGACTGGTCCAGTTTCATATAATGAGTAGAATTTGTTAACCTGGCTTTGAGCCCAGGACTCTTCTGTCTTCTTCTCCTAGATTGATTTATGTAACAAAAGATTCTTAATCTTTCTGCTAGTGTTATTTTAACAACACTAACACATTTGTATAACTATTTAAAACTTACAAAACATTTTTTACAGCTCTGGGAGATAGGTAAAGCAATAATTTCTATCCTACAGTTAAGGAAACTAAAGTCCAGAGACTTTAAGTGAATTATCTAGGTCTCATTGCTAATAAGTACTATAAGATGGGGTTCAAACTCAGGTCACCTAATTTCCATTTTATTCTCTTTCCACTATGCCATGAAAGAAATGGCTATTTCAAGGGACAGAATGGTAAAACTCATTTTTGTATCACTATTGTACTTGGTTGTATGATAAGCTAAGTCTTTGGCAAGTATAACATCTGCTCCATATGGAACAGATGTTCATTGCCAAGGTTCTTGAACCTTTGACATGAACATAATTTAAGAGAGTGGATAATCTTGCAATATGTGGGGCACAACATTTCCTAATCTGGAACAGTATTTTTTTTTCTTCTTTTTAAAATAATATTTTATTATTTCCCCTAACTACATATTAAAACAATTTTTAATATTTGTTTTTTGTTAAAAGTTTTGAGTTTCAAATTTTATCCCTCTCTCTGTTTCCCTTTTCCCCTCTCTGAGACATAGATTATACATGTGCAATCATGTAAAACATTTTCATATTAGTCATTTTGTACAAGAAGACTTGAATAAAAAAGGAGAATGAAAGAACACATGAAAGAATGAAAATAGTATTTTGAGTCTGTATTCAGACAATATCAGTTCTTTCTATGGAGATGGATTGCATGTTTTAGTCTTTTAGGATTGTCTTGTATTATTGTATTGCTGTGAATAGCTAAATCGTTTACAATTCATCATATAATATTGCTGTTATATACGTTCTCCTGTTCTGTTTACATCATTTTGTGTAAATCTTCTTGGAAGAATTTCTTTCTTTCTTTTTATTATTAAAGCTTTTAATTTTCAAACATATGTATAGAAATTTTTCAACATTCACCTTTGCAAAACCGTTTGTTCCAATTTTTTCCCCTTTTCCTGCCCCCCCTTCCAAAGACAGCAAATAATCTTGTGCAACATTTCTATACATATTTTCACAATTATCATACTGCACAAGAAAAATCCAGATCAAAAGGGAAAAAAAATAGAAAAAACAAAATGCAAGCAAACAACAAAAAGAATGAAAATATTATGCTGTGATACACACTTAGTCCCCACAGTCCTCTCCATGGGTGTAGATGGCTCTATTCACAAATCTTTGGAACTGACCTGAATCATCTCATTGTTGAAAAGAGCCATGTACAACAGAGTTGATCATCACATAATCTTGTTGCTATGTACAATGTTCTTCTGGTTCTACTCACTTCATTTAGCATCAGTTCATGTAAGTCTCTCCAGGTCTCTCTGGAATCATCCTGATGATAATTCTTATAGAACAATAATATTCCATAACATTCATATATCATAACTTATTAAGCCATTCTCCAGTTGATGGACTCCACTCAGTTTGCTAGAAGAATTTCTTAACCTGATTTGAACCTAGGACTTTTCTGAATTCACCTAGACTGATGGGTGTAACAAAATTCTTAATCTTTCTACTAGTATTATTATCAATAATAATAATTTATATTTGTATGGCCATTTAAAAGTTACAAAGGACTTTGTAAAATATTTAAAGACATTTAATTGATGCTCTTTTTCTCTTTCTACTATTGTTCTTAGTTCCCAAAACTGCTTAAATTAAATCTCCAAGTCCTCTGAAGTCATGATTGGCCACTGCATTGATCAGAATTTTGAAATCTTTCTTTTTCCCTTTGCAATGCTGTGGTTTTTGTGTAAATTGTTCTCCTGATTCTGCTTACTTTATAACAATGATTCATCATAGAGCAAAAAGGCCAAGATCACCCTCCTTTACCAAGTTATTAGCTTCTTTTTATGATTTTCTTGCATTACTCTCATTTCTTTTATCATTTTCCCTCTATTTCTCTTAATTGATTTTTTAAAATTCTTTTTTATTATCTCTTCCAGGAACTTTTTTTTAGGGGGGGGGATGATGCCTGAGACCAATTTACATTTTTCTTTGAGATTATGGATGTAACTGTTTTGACTTTGTCTTCTTCTGAGCTTGTGTTTTGATCTTTCCTGACACCATAGTAACTTTCTATGTTCAGGTACTTTTTTGTTGCTCATTTTTTTCTGGACTATTTTTTTTTTTTTACTTTTAACTTTATGTTAAAGTTGGGTTCTACTTCTAGAGTGGGGTATACCACACACTTTAGTTTTTTTGTGTTGTTGTTTTCAGAACTAGTTCTGGAGGTCTATTTGTTTTCAGTTCTTTCTAAATAATAGGATCTAAGGAGTGGTGTGGCCAATGCTCTCCTGGTCTGTGCTTTGGACTATTTGTGACCAGAATCACTCTTTTCTGCATTGGAACTGTGAACAAGCTCCCTGCTTCCCTGTGGCTGTATGCTCTAATGAGCTAGTGTTTCTCTTCACTCTGGGACTGAAATCCAGAAGTACATATGGAGCAGAGTTTTATACCTAATGCCAATAAGTGAGCCCTATTATCTCCTTTTGGCCCATTGTCTGACCTTCCTTACCCTTTGTGAGCTGAGAATTCTGGAAGCCTTTGGACTCGAGTACCTTGAATTAGAGGTTTCTGAACTAGAATACCTCTTAAAGAAAGACTGATGGAACTGACCACATAGCAGGGATTGTCTATTAAGTATCAATCAATTTAAAAGTGGAGGTTTTTCCAGAAAAGTATGCAGTTTCCTGTACATTTCTGACGAGGAGTCACATCCAAAGTTGAGATTTGTGTATGGGGAAAGTAGAGGAGAGGGTTCAGCCTCAGTCTTGGCTTCTTTTCCTCTTTTGGACTGGAAGAAAACCTTCCATCTTCAGGATCCTCTGAAGGATGTTGGACTCCCTATATTCCCATCAATGTCTTAATTGACATCTTTGAATGAGTCATGGCAGTGTCTATATTATTTGGAACCAAGGAAATATTGGACTCATGGCTGCACAAGAAGTCCAACAAAAGTTGCCTTTGTACTCTCTAAACTTAGTTTCACTTTCTCTTAAGCTACGTATCTATTGATAGACAAGTGTGCCATAGACTTCTGCAGAGATAATTTGTATCAACTATTCATATCGCATAACTTTAGTAAATATGTTTCTAAAAGTTGCTTAAACCAAAAAATTATTGTTATCAGATAATCTGAGATGGGAGAAGGGTGGGGAGAAATACACTAGTGAAGGCTTAAACCAAAGGCATTAAATAATCCCTCAGAATACTTTAGAACGATGAAAAGGAGATATAGCTGGTTAAACTCTGGGAACCAAGCTCATCAATAGGATCATGGAATTGCGATGAGGATGTCTCAAAGCCTACATGGACTACATGTGATTTAATTGCATTGTCTTATTTATGTACTAACACGAACAGATGGAGCAATTCTGTTGTGATTCTGTGAATTTTGTTTCATGTAGGATTTCCAAATGTACAATAGAATGAAATCAGGATGTCTATTATGAATCACAAATAATAAAAATAGAGACTAGGTGAAAAGAAGTCCTTTTCCTTGTTTCCTTGTTTCCCTCTGGAGATAGTCTGACCCTGGTACAAGTAAAATAATTTACTATTTTACTATTTATTCTACTTCTGTGACTCCTTTCTTCATATCAAAGATTTTTTTTATAAGTGTTTCATAAATTTATCACTGAAGAATAGCTAACAACCGAGACTTTAAAATTCAACCTTCTCAGAGATAAATTCTCAAAGTCATCACATTTTGGAACTGGAGGGGACCTTAGAGATCACTTACTCTAATGTTTTCATTTTATATGATCAATATCTACTTGCTTATTAAATTTAGGTCAAGTTTTAGAGGGGACTTTACGAGATGACCTTGTAGAGAATCAAGTCACATGGTTCTCCAAGTCATTCCAATGTGGAATACCACTTAATTTTAGGACACTTTATCATTTGATTCCTAGACTTATTGTTCTGTGCCTACAACCATGGTGGGGGGCATGGCCTAGATGTTAATAGCAAAATGAATATGTATGAAGGAGGTCAAACATATGGCTCTGACATTAAAAAGAGATAAAAGTCAAATTTAATAGATTCCTCTGTAGCTTTTATAAGCTACACCCCAAAGTAACATAAATATGGAGATTAAAATATAGATAGATGAGTTTTGAAATTCCCTTATCCTATTAAGTGAAATAAGTAATTTGACATCCAATTAGAGGGAAGAGAGTTTGTGTATTATCCTATTTCTTGACTATTTAATAACAACTTGATCATTTATCTGTGTACTTAGGTTCTTGATATTTGATATCTTCAGATTTTCTTTGTCAATAGAGTCATCAGGTAAAACACAATTATTGGGGGGGGGGAGGCCCTATGGTTTGAACAACAAAAATTTTATTTTTAATATTTTCAGTGTTCCAGGTACTAAGTGACCAGCAAGTAAATTGGTTAGAGACATAAATTGACTGGACAGTGGTTTAGGTACCAAAGATGGAGTGCTTGAGAAATGGCTCAGTCAGTCAATAAACATTTATTGTCTACTATGTGCTTGATACTATGCTAAATGTTGGGGATACAAAGAAAGGGAAAAAGCTATACCTACTCTTAACAAACTCACAGAGTAATGGGGAAACAGCATTTAAACAACTGTATGAATAAATTATGTACATGACAAGTTAGAAATAATAAAAAAAAAAGGGAAGATACTAGAATTAATAATGGCAATCACAAAAAGCTCCCTCTAGAAGGTGGGATTTTAACTGGGATCTGGAGGAAAACAGGGAAGCCAGAAGGTAAAGATGAGGGAGAGCTTCCTAGGCTTGAAGGATAGTCAGTGAAATTGCCTCGTTAAAAGATGGAGTGTCTTGTGCAAGAAATAGCAGAGGGGCCAAACATTAGAAGAGTGGCAGATAATAGGCTTTAAATTCCAAGCTGAAGATTTTATATTTGGTCCTAGTGGTAACAGGGAGTCATTGGAATTCATTCAATAGAGTATATTCTTTTAATCATTTCTACTATGTAAGCCCCTAAATTCTG